>NC_140965.1:27828129-27883129 GCF_056783735.1 Eptatretus burgeri
AACATGGTATCCATGGCTAATTAAAACAGCAAATTTGAGTGAGTTCTATCAATTTTTAAAGAGAAAATTAACATTTTTGTCAACCAAAGTTACCCCTACCCCCAAAATCCTCTTACTCTATTGAACACAGTTCGGTTAAGGTTTGCTGGATCCAGGTTGGGTACTTCACAGTTCACTCTTCCAAAGGAAAATTCAATGGTGTTTGGAGTGACATGGCCCTGGAGCAGACATACAACAATGAAGGGAAGACATCTCTGTTCAAAGGCATATCTCAGGCACCAGCTGCTCGAGATAAATATGTGAAGACAGCACCATTTCTCACAGCTGTATCAGAGAACATAAAGTCTATGGCTAATCTAGGCCAACAGGAATCTACTCATCATGGAGAAACACATAAGCAGGCAACAGAAGAACATATGCATGTTGAGGAGATCAAGAAAGTGATATGCCAGCAGATGATAAACCCATTCCAGTGTAACAACCAAGTGGATCTGCTCAATAGAGCAACTGGTGAGAAGGATGCTTCAAAAGACTTGGTCCATGCTCAAGCTAAGGGCATGGAAGCCATTATGAAAGCAGAAGAGGTGGTCTCTATTAAGATTGAACCACTGAAGCTGGTAACTTTCTCCTCACAGAAGAAATCAAACCCATCAAGGAAACAGAGTTTAATCAGGATCTATCAAGATGAGACTGCAGCTACACGTGTGCTGTGTTTCTATCGAGATGCCGACCCAGTCACAAGACAGATTGCATTTTCCCATGAGTGGACAGACTACCCATCATCCCTGTTTGAGGTTGATCCATGCTTAGCACAGGGGTTTGTAATGCGCAAAGGCAACAAGTCTGATTTCGTGGCAGTGCTAATTGCTGAAGCTGAGCAGGATGTTGTTTTACAGCTGCCATCATTACCACAGAGTGACCTATACACAGTTTATCTGGTAGACACAATGGCATTTGTAAATAAATACCAAAAATGGGTGTGAAAACATTTGGTGAACTTCCCCAGCTGTATCTTCGCAAGCTCCTGCAGTTGAAACCTGAAATGTGCAACTGTGTCAACATCATTGGTGATCAGTATGATTTTGATGATAGCCATACTTTGAAGGGTGATGAGCAGCAGAGGAGAAACCAGACAGACCAGGCAAGACAATTCTCACCATCCAAGAGTCTAGAAATTCCGGACTGGAATTTACTCATGAAGAATCCAAGAAATAAAGGAAATCTTCAGAACTTCATTGGCACTTCCCTTTGTGAGAGTCCTGAAGCTATTCCGGATGGAGTGACCATCATTCTTGGTGGTATGATGGAAAACAAAGGTCACACACTTTCCATCACATCAGCATCAAGTTCAGTTCTGGACTTACCTTGTGAAGAACATGAAGAGGCAGACACAAGGATTATTGCTCATCTTGCATATTGTGTGGAATATCTTGATCACCATCGAGCTGTTGTGCATGCAACAGATACAGACATAATTATGCTGTGTATATATCACTTCTGCTGCTTGAACACATTGCAAGAACTCTGGATACAACGGCAGAATCAATACCTACCTATTCATGAGCTGGTAGAAGTGTTGAGCAAGAAGTACCAGAAAATCCTCTTGATGTCGCAGCTACACTTCTGTGCACATATGTGTTGTGTGGATGTGACACAGTGAGCTACCCATTCAGAAGGGGAAAAAGAAGAGGTCAGGTCAGGTATGGGAGCATGTGCCAGAACAGCGCGTCGCTGCGTCCACTTTCCGCCGGTACTCCAGGGGCCTCCATCTGGCCATCCCCCAGGCAGATGCCAGGCCCATCCCCATCTCCTTGAGATGATGGTCAACCTGCTGCAACCATGAGGCACGTGGTCGGCCCACTGGCCTCCTCCACTCATGAGACTCCTCGCTGAGAGAATCTGGTGAGCAGAATCAGCGTCAGGAAAACGAGCCACATGTCCATACAGCCGCAACTGACGCTCACGGACTATGCAGGTAACAAATCTCATCCGAGTCTCTCTCAGCAACCGCTCGTTGGACACAAAATCCGACCAGCGATAGCCAAGGATTCTTCGAAGAGACCTGGTACCAAAGGAATTAAGTCTCTGTCTCAGATCCTTGGTCAAAGTCCAAGTCTCGCACCCATAGAGCAAGACTGGAAGTACCAAGGACCTGAAGACTCGGACTTTCGTCCTCCCGCACAGGTACCGGCAGCGCCACACCCCATGATCCAGTGAATCCATGACTCCCCAGGCCCGACCCAGACGTCTATTGACCTCCGGCTCACAACCTGCGGAGACATGAATATCACTGCCAAGGTAAGTGAATCTATCCACGACCTCAACATCCTCACCACAAACAGACACAGACAGGACAGCAGCATCCAAGATGTCACCGAAAGCCTGGATCTTAGTTTTGACCCAAGAAATCCATAATCCCAACGGCTCCGACTCCTCATTCAGCACCTCGAGGATGTCTAAAGTCTCCGCAAAGATGACTGCATCATCTGCAAAATCAAGGTCCGAGATCTTGACATTGCCAAACGATGCACCGCAACTTGATCTCTCCGACATCCTCCCTAAAATCCAGTCCATACAAGTGCTGAAAAGTGTGGGGGCAAGTACACATCCCTGACGAACTCCAGTAACAACTGGAAATAAGTCAGAGATGGTACCACCACACTTCACAGCACTCTCAGTACCAGAGTAGAGTTCAGACATCAGATCGATCAGTTTTGGTGGCACCCCACGAAGACCAAGAATCCTCCAGAGGACATCCCGATTCACTGAATCGAACGCTTTACAGAGATCAACATAGGCTGCAAGCAGCCCCTGCCGAAACTCTCGTCTGCGTTCGGTGAGGACACGAAGGGCAAGGATACGGTCAATCGTTGACCTCTTTGGTGTAAAGCCTGACTGCTCTGGACGCTGGTGCTCAAGCAGATGGTGGCGAACCCTATCAAGAATTATCCGAGCAAAGACCTTGCCCGGCACTGAGAGCAGCGTCACCCCTCTTCCAGTCAGTTGGGATGATGCCTGTGTTCCTGTGAAAAGAAGAGCGGCACAGGTTTCTCTGGGACTGATAGGAAACCTTCCCCACCTTGTTGATTTTGGAAGAGATAGTGAAATGGCAGCAACAGAATGTGTCATTGATGAGGCCAGAGTATACTGGACTGCTCTGCATGGCCAAAAAGGGTTCAGCTGTTTGGATACCCTCAGGCAGCATATGATTGTCTCTTCAAAATTAGACCTTAGGTCACTGCCAGCAACAGAAGATGCGTTTTACTTCCTTGTTTTAAGAGCATTGTATCAATTGCTTCTGTATAGACGTGCACATCTCAGTGACCGAGCACTTCCCCCAGCCACAACATTTGGCAGAACCCTTATCAATGGAAAACTGGTCCCAATTCTCATGTCTAAGCCAGCCAAGCCAAACATAGACAAAACGGTGTCTTGCATGTGCAAATTATCCAAATGTCTGAAACGATGTTCATGCAAAAAGGCTGCTGTGCCTTGCTGAGTGACATGCATATGCCTTGGTCAGAGAGGTTCATGTGGTGGAGTTGTTTCAGAGAGTGACTCTTCCTCTGAAGAGGATGTTTCATGTCACAATATTGTGTTAATCCATTTCTAATTTTATCTTCCTTAAAACCATGGCATGTAAAAGTATGTTCTTGTTCCTGACCCCATTGATAGTCAAGCATTTCTGAGTTGCATAAATCTTTTGTTGTTTGACATATAACCTTGTCAACTGTAGGTAGGTTAAATCACCAATTGTGATATAGGAAATGAACTCCTCTTTAATATGAGGGGTCATTTGTGTATATAGGTTTAGTGGTTATGATTTTAGGACAATATGAATTACCCCTACCCCCATCCTACATCTTCGCTTTTGCCAACATTTTGTTATCAGAGGGGGCTCGCATAAGTGTTGACTGTGTTGTTGCGCAAGAGTTTCACCATTGCCAACATTGGTTTTCATATACTCAAAGGGTGTCTCTTTATGAAAATCAACACAAAAATTTTATAGCAGACCGGGCAATTTTTTTTTTATTTTGATCGGTTGGCTCCCGGACTATTTGTACATCACCACACTCGCTTTCACATAGGTATTGAGTGGTTGTCATCACAATGACTGTGTGTCATGTAATTTGTCGATGGTATACGAGTTTTCATTCCACATGAAAACTCATTCTACATTCATTCCAAAGAATGAATTCTAACAGCCATTCATTCCACATTTGTCGATGGTATATCCATCACCGATGGTATACGAGTTGTCTGACAGTTGTTCATTATCTTTACTTTTGATAAAGTGATTCATGAATTCCATCTTTGCTTGATCACTTTCCAACAAACCAATGAACCCCCACCTATGCCCCGAGGATTGTGTTTCCCTTTTGGTACAATAGCCGGCTTCGAGATTGTTGCGCCCTCTCACACGTTCGTGTCCAGGCCACGCGCGACTTCATCCTTCACCCCACAGTCATCATGAATTTTCGCATACGCGTAAGTCATCACATGTCTAAGTCGTCACTTTTTTCTCGGTCCCGATGGTGACGACTTACGCCTAGTCTACTGTATATATATATATATATATATATATATATATATATATATATATATATATATATATATATATATATATATATATATATATATATATATATATATATATATATATAAATATGTATATAAATATGTATATATAAATATGTATATATAAATATGTATATATATATATGTGTGTGTGTGTGTGTGTGTGTGTGTGTGTGTGTGTGTGTGTGTGTGTGTGTGTGTGTATATATATATATATGTATGTATAAATATGTATATATATATATATATATATATATATATATATATATATATATATATATATATATATATATATGTGTGTGTGTGTGTGTGTGTGTGTGTGTGTGTGTGTGTGTGTGTGTGTGTGTGTGTGTGTGTGTGTGTGTGTGTGTGTGTGTGTGTGTGTGTGTGTGTGTGTGTCTGTCTCTGTCTTTGACTCATTATTATTATTATTTCAGTTTCAAAACCTGTCTGGATGAACCAAACACACAACTTAATCTTCTGGAGGAATCTAACATGACACAATCTTCTGGAGGTAAATGTTATATTTATTATTTTATGAATACCATAATATAATAATCTTTATATACCCTAATTGTTCTTCACTCTTTGTTTTGAACATAATATGTTGATCAAGTTTCAAAACCAAAACAAACCATCAGACTGCTGCGAAAGATTTTGTTCAATGTTATTACTTTTGTTTAATTATAAATGCTTTCCTTATAATTATCTGATTTCGAATTACAAGAAAAGATTAAAGGAGATGTAAAGGGGAGGGGGGGCTACCCCAATTACTCACCATCCCCCTCATCCCTCTCCCCTCCCCGTGTGTGTGTGGGGAAGGGTGGGGTGGGATGAGGGGGTGGTGGGTCAAAGGTGGGGGTGCACAGGGGGTGGGGTTGTGTGGGTGGGTGGGGCTTGTGTGGGTGGGTGGAGCTTGTGTGGATGTGTGGGGCTTGTGTGGGTGGGTGGGGCTTGTGTGGGTGGAGCTTTTTGGGGTGGGGATTTTGTGGGTGGGGTTTGTGTGGATGTGGCTTGTGTGGGTGCGTGGGGTTTGCGTGGGTGGAGCTTGTTTGGATGGATGGGGCTTGTGTGGGTGGAGCTTGTGTGTATGGGGTTTATGTGGATGTGGTTTGTGTGGGTGGAGCAAATTTTTTTTAGTTAATTAAACATCTTGTGTATGGGGAACTAATTAACTAATCACTAATTATGTGGATATGATGGATCTGGATGTGGCTTATGTGGATGCTGTTTGCATGGGTGGAGCTTGTGTGGATGTGGCTTTTGTGGGTGGGGCTTGTGTGGGTGGGTGGGGCTTGTGTGGGGTGGGGATTGTGTGGGGTGGGGATTGTGTGGATGTGGCTTTTGTGGGTGGGGTTTGCGTGGGTGGGGCTTGTGTGGGCGTAGTCAAAAAGGGGCGGAGTTAAAAATGGGGTGGAGTCAAAAAAATTTTTTTTTTTCGATTTATCTTTGTCTTTTGTAATTCATGTGAATAAAATGAACCTAAAATCTCTTCCCCTTCTAAATCATATACCTTATAAGTCCAAGGAACTGTATCTATTACATCATCGATTTTAAAAAGTTAATTTGTCCATCGCTTCGTATAACCTTTTTCAAAATGAGATTTTCACCTGTATATTCTTATTACATCACCAACTTTGAACTTAGGCTTTCTGATATTAATCTCTTTTTCATATTCTAATTTTGTAAATGTTTCTGATGGTTTAGTAATAGTTGAGGTGTGAATCGTATCATTATACTTATCTACAATGTCCTGAATTAAAGATAACCATTGTTGAGAACCGAGTTAAGTGAATTTTTATATAGTCTCTCTTTTAAAGTGCGATTGAATCGCTCAATAGCAACCGCTTTTCCTTCATTAAAGGTGCTGTATAATGTAATTCTGTTATTCTTAAGAAAATTCATAAATGTGATGTTCTAGAACTCTGTACCCTCATCAGTCCACAATTTTTTAGGTTTTCTCTTGCTTTTATTAAATATCTGTTGAAAGGCTAACATAAGAGTATTACCTGGTTTTTTTTTTTTTTAAAGGGACAACCCACGCATATCTACTCCTCAAATCAATAACGGTTAAAGCATACTTGTACCACTTATCATTATTGAGTTCAATCAAATCGGCGGACCAGATATAATCAACTTCCTTGGAATAAACCTTCCTTCTATGAAACTTTGTGATTATTGGTTTCTGTAATTCTTCAGCCAATTGCTCTTCAATCTTAATGACATCATTAGAGCCAATAAGTTTTTTGAATTTCCAAGCCCAAGTTTCAATTTAGCACTGATCATCTTCTTCATGATGAACCGATCAACTTTTTCTCTCAAGGTTGGATTTTGTATCAGAGACAAATTAGACAACATTTCTCTATTGGCTTCATGTTTTTCTTCAAACGTTGTGCTATTTCTATAATCAATATCGTGCCTCATTTTTATTTAATATTTTAATCAAATCTCTATTTGTGGGTTTTTTAACATCAGTATAAGCCCAATTTTTAATTAAAAATTGTCCGTGTCTATGTTCCAATTCAGAAGGAATGTAAAATCGAACACACTTTTCTTGTAGGTATCCTTGAATGCAAAAATTACAATTTTCTTGAAGTCTTCTTGCTGTCATTTATGTATCAGAAATATATAACAGATTAATATGATGACATGTAATACCACCCCATCTTCCTGTTGTTAAATCAGTTTGTATTCCTCTACTTTGAATAGTTATCCAATTTCCTTCCTTCTTTGTCATATAAACTATTGCTTCACCAACATATAATTTCCTATTCCCGAAATCGTGTATTTGTTATTTGCTAATTGTGCTTCCACATATCTCCTGATTCTTACCTTGAGGATAATATTCTTCTTTACGAGACTGATAAAATCGTGGTCTTCTAGGTTGAATGAAAAAGACCAATTATATCCTAAATCACACATGTTATACCTGCATTTCTCGATTCTCATGTTAACTATTCTTCCTTCTTTATAAAATTCAAGACTAAGCAGATAATTGAATTTAATAAGAAAAGGTGTATGGTTTGTTGAACCAGGTGTTGTGGTTGTAAATTCTACTCATTTAACAAAACGTGCCATTTTATTTAAGAATATATATATATAATGATAAATCACTTAATCTCACCTAGTCATTCGCGTCAGTCGGGCTTGGATAATTTATTAACTTATAAGCGTTTTTCATATATTTTGGAGACAGTTGGTCCGCTGTGGCGACCCCTAACGGGAGCAAGCCGAAAGAGGAAGAAGAAGAAGAAGCGTTTTTCATATAAATATTTTTTGCTATCCTATATTTCTGTCGTTCAGCCTGTGCCTTTGTGTAATAATTTGATAAATCAATATTCAGTTATTGGGATACACCAAAGATAGAACCATCTTTACCAACATTTTGCATAACAGCAAAAACCCTTTTAGTTTCTAAAGAATGGGCTGTGTGGATTGATTGATATATATATATATATATATATATATATATATATATATATATATATATATATATATATATATATATATATATATATATATATATATATATGTCCTACATATATCAATCAATCCACTAATCAATCCACTCTGAGCGAGTCGCGTTCTGGAGATGACGTCAACAGTCACGTGACCTGCGGTTCGCTGAACTCAACTTTTTTGAGGGGCGGGGCATAGCAAGTTGTGAAAAGCACTATAAATGTTCGAAATATTGGTCAAATCATCCCATTGTTGATTTTAGAAAAGAAACATGGGTGATTTCTTCACTAGGAAGGTCAAGTTAAAATATAAATAACCAGAAACTTTTGAGTATCATGGGACCTTTAAAATTTCGGTTTTCAAACTAATATGGCTGCCAAACTACGTGACCAATGGCGTTGAAAATTTGGACTTTGCCCAAGATTTGGTCGTGGATCATGTGTGTGAAGTTTCGTTCTGTTCTGATCGGAAAAGGTTCATTTTTTATCCAATATGGCTGCCACACCACGTGACCTATGATGTCATCATTTCCACACTGTACGCTGGTATATATTTTGATGATACTTGGTAAATTTCACTTCGATCGGATAAGCGGTTCCAGAGAAAACATTATTTAATATTTTTCGTCAATCCAATATGGCCAACAAACCACGTGACCATCAATTTTTCTTTATCATCCTAATATCCCAAATTCATGAGGAATATGTCTATGAAGCTTCTTCTCAATCTGTCCAGTCATTCTGAAGAAGAAGATTTTTGAAGGTGTGAGGGTAAATCCATGGTGGCTGCCAGACCATGTGACCTACGATGTCATCGATAGCAAACTTTATTCAGAATGGATAGTTGATCATTTGTGTGCAGTTTCACGTCGATCTGTAAAGCGGTTCTGGAGTTGAAGATTAATTTTCCATTTTTTTTAACAATGTGGCTGCCAAACCATGTGACAGATGATGCCATAATAATTTTTTTCTACGTTGAAACCTTTCGCAAGATGAACCTCACAAATTTTCATTATGATCGAATGCAGTGTTCTACTTGTCAAATTTTGACCGGAATACCACTTCACCGATGACGTCATAGTCAAATCGTTCTTAATTCCCATTCAGAGTCGTCAGGTGCCAAGTTTCAATTTGTTCCATCTTGTAGTTTAGGAGATACAGAGGTCCAAAATTTTTCCATTTTTCCAACATTTATGCCCCCCCCTTTACGCGACCTATGACGTCATAAATATAATTAAAATTTTTTTGCATGATGAGTCGCATCTATGGTCAAAATCAGAGAAAATTTGTATGTACGTATGTACGGACGGAAAACCTGACAACATAATGCCACTGGCGCATCATCACCAGAGGCATAAATCTAAAATACATCCACCGATAACTTTAACAGCCATTACTCAAAGCATTACTTCCTTATGCTCAATGCTTCCAGTGAGTGTTGCCACGTAAAAACTGCTCCTATGTAATTCCATTCAGGAATGGCACTTTTGAAGGATGCGCAGGCAGTGTTCTTGCTATTCCAGATAGGTCTTGGTATTTCTCACAATAATGGCTTCCCAATGAGAGACTACTTCTTTTTAACCTCGACATCAGACTCAGTGGCATAATGGTTAGTGTCTGCTCTGAGTTTGGGAGGTCGGTGGTTTGAATTGGAGCCAAGCTTAGTCATTCCAAATAATTTAATGATGGTACATATTACTTCATTGGTTGATTGAAGTGGAGCCAAGCTGAGTCATATCAAATAATTTAATAATGGTAATTTAATAATGGTACATGCTATGTCCTTGCTTGATAATTAATTAATGAGTATTTAAAAAAAGGAACATGGAAAAACAACCAGAGTGTAGCAACAATTGTGCAGGTTTGATTGGTCTGATGGCCTCCACTTGTGTTAAAGTTCCTTTTGAGGAAATTCATATTATTATTATTATTACCTCTGTTGGCCAATTTAATATCCTTTAATTATCTTATGCCTTTTAAAAATCTATCTGAGCTGTTTCTTTAATATACTCTCTAAAAACTTTTTGAATTGCACAGTTTCAGGATGACTTCATCTTTGTGAGTAACTTCCAAGATTGAATCTTCTATTTGGTTAGAAATCTTCTATTTGGTTATTTTGTGACCTTCTTGGTCACCTCATACCTTTCCCAATGATTGGTTGAGAAAAATGATATTTCTTCTTTTTCTGCTGACACAGACCAACTCGTCCTTATAAAGACTACTTTTCTGTCTTGTAATCTGCCAAATAAAGGTTATACCTCCATATATATTTTCAAGAGTAACTTTGGGAAATGAAAAGAACGTTTGTACTTTTTTCGCTGATGTTCTTGCAAAAGGCAAGCAGATAAACGGTGTGATGCAAATGGTTGTCAACTTCACTTAGCAGGTCGTTAATACTCTCAACAAAGAGGGCATGTTCTTTATACTGACACACGAGCATTTCCATTTTGTTTCCTGGCAGGACATCAGCATTGGCCTTATGTTGGTCAAAGATGAAATAGATAAAGTCAGGCAATAAATCATAGCAAATGCTCTCCCATTTGACTTATCACACAAGGGTGACTAAATCTGTGATGATTGAGATTTATATTACCTTACTTGTGTTGATTTTAACAGTGAACTCGTGTGTTATCTTTGAGTGAAAAGTTAAATTTCCAGGAATGCAAAAATGAATAAACAAATGAGGTTTAATTATCTTGTCCTTGTGGGCCACTTTGTGACCTTTCCTACCAAACTGCTTATGGACACTATTTATTTTGCACCTGAAAAGATGGAGAGGTTTCTGGCAATCCTCGACTCCAATTCTGCAACTGCTCACATGTTGTAAGAACTTGCTCTGCTGCTCTTTCACATCCTCTTTCTGCTCTTTTCACCCTATCATTTGTCCTAGGTCATCTTCCTTCTGCTTGGAAGCCAGTCAACATCACTGAATTACGTCGAAAAAGGTGCAGAAAAACTGATCCTCTTAACTGCAGAAATATTGGCTCACTTCCAGTCATCAGAAACGTCATGGAATCCATCATCAGAGTTGATATGTAATCCTTCCTTTTCTCCAATGGTCTGATCTGAGACCATCAGTTCGGATTCACACTTGGTCATTATACATTGCATGTACTGCTCCTACTCTCCCAATAATGGATGGGGGGATGCCCTCAATGTCAAACATGAGATCAGAGCCATCTCTCTGGACATACCTTGAGCTTTCGATAAAGACTGGCATTCCTCCTTGCTCCGCAAACTCTCTGATAATGGCATCCAAGGCCAGCTCCACTCTTGGGTTACTTACTTCCTCTACTCAAGTAACCAATGTGTGGCTCTCAACAGAATCTTATCATCTCTCCCTGTTAAGACCCTGTCACATCTTGACGTTTTAGCCAGTGTATGCCGACGTATGAAAAATTTGGCGAATACGCTGGCACACGTCGACTACGTTATGGGTTAGTTTTGTATATGTAAAGAGCACGCTGAAGCACGCTGGCATACGTCGTAGTACGCCAAGCTCGTCGACAAATTTTAAGCATGCTCAAAAAATTTCGACGTATAGGGGCTGTCACACCTTGACGTTTTAGCCAGCGTATGCCGACGTATGAAAAATTTGGTGAATACACTGGCACACGTTGAATACGTTATGGGTAAGTTTTGTATACGTTAAGAGCACACTGAAGCATGCTGGCATACGTCGTCATATGAATTTTAGTACGATAAATTTTAAGCATGCTCAAAATTTTCCAACGTATGCCAGCGTATTACTCACACGTTCCGCATACGCTGGCTATAAGTTGTAGGCACGTTGTGTGATCGTTGACACACGTTACTTGTAAGTTACTCATAAGTCGAAATACGTCGAGGTAATGTCTAGCGTACCCGAAACTTATTTCTAACCTATGAGTAACGTGCTTTGAACCTATGTGTAATGCATCTCCAACGTATATTGACATATGTAGACGTATTTGACGTCTTCTGAACGACCACAGAACTTACTGAACGTGTTTCTAACTTACAGCTACCGCATAATGGCATATTGGTAGCGTTTAAGGGAATTGGTAGATAAATATGGGCTTCACAGGAGGAACCCGTCAGTGTTCCAGACTCCATGGTTTTTTTTTTTTCTTCTTCTTCTTCGGCATGACAGTGATGTTGATACTTCGATGTCTAATGCGGTTATGATTTGAATCGTCGAGCGCCAGCCTATTAAAAGGCTATGCCACGTGATCGTCGGCGATATGCTGCCGCGCGCTATGCATAAGTTAGACTATTGTTGGGCATAAGTTGAAGGCACGTTACGCGATCATTGACACACGTCGACACACATTACTTGTAAGTTACTCATAAGTCGAAACACGTCGAGGTAATGATTAGCGTACCCGAAACTTATTTCTAACCTATGAGTAACGTGCTTTGAACCTATGTGTAACGTATCTCCAATGCATATTGACGTATGCAGACCTACTTGACGTCTTCCGGACGACCACAGAACTTACTGAACGTGTTTATAACTTACAGCTACCGTATAAATTGCGTATTGGCAGCGTTTCGGGGAATTGGTATATAAAAATGGGCTTCACAGGAGGAACCTGTCAGTGTTCCAGACTCCATGGTTTTTTTTTGTTTGTTTGTTTCTACGGCATGACGGTGATGTTGACACTTTGATTTCTAGTGCGGTTATGACTTAAATCGTTGAGCGGCAGCCTATTAATAGGCTACGCCACGTGATCGTCAGCGATACGCTGCAGCGCTATACATAAGTTAGACTATTGCTGGGCATAGGTTGTGAACGCCGACAACACGCTAAGCAATCGTTGGTACAAGTCATCTATAAGTTATCGAAACGTTCTGTGTACATTACTAATAAGTTATGCATACGTCCAACTCGTTATTATACGCCCAAAACTGAAAAAAACATCAATAGTTCAGTGTACGCCAGTGTTTTAGATACATTTTTATACGTTGCCATACGCTAGCTAAAACGTCAAGGTGTGACAGGGCCTTTAAGGCTGGAGTCCCCCAATACAAGGTCGTGTTTTGGGCCCACAGCATTCAGCATCTTCATCAGTCTCTCTGAGCACCTGGAAAATCCTCTATCTATTTGCTGATGACTTCACCCTCTGCTGTGACTTCCATCATCCTTCAGATAATGCAGGCAGCAGCCGCTTTCCTCTCTTCAGACCTTGACAAAATTACAAGATGGTCAAACACTTTGAATGTCTTTCAATCCTGACAAACTCACATTCTCAATCTCTCCGTCCAAAAGTATGGCAAACCCTCCTATCTGCTTTCTTCACAATCTTCTTGAGGAAGTTCAGTCACTCAAACTCTTGGGTCCTACTATCAACCAAGATCTTTCTTGGGAAAACCACTTTTCAAAGTTGGCCTCCAAAGACAGTTGTTGACTGGGCATACTGCATCATACAAAGTCCTTCCTCAGCACACCTGAATTCATACTCAACCATAAGGCCTTAATCTGCAGCTTGATTGAGTACTGCTTTCCCCTTTGGGCTGACTCCCCTGGCTCACACCATGCTCAGCTTGATGCCATGGAAACCAAGGCCTTCAAGATTATTGGAATCTCCCGTGATGAAGCTGAGTCTATAGGCCTATCAATGCAGACATCACAAATAGGTTGGTGATCTCTCTGTCTTCTTCTGCGTCCTTTCCTATTGCAGACAGGTTGGTGATGTATCTGTATTCTTCCTCCTTTCTGGTCGAGCACCATCTGCTGTTTCTGTGCTTTGTCGTTTTTTGAAAGCCCCAGGTTTCTGCAGGGCACACACTGTCCACCATCAACCCCCTTCTGATGAAACTGTTTTTTTTTTATTCTGTATCCATCTTGTTAAATCCACCACCAGAGATGGAAGGAGGTTATGTTTTCACCTCTGCCTGTTTGTCACTTGGAAAAAAAAAATGTTCGCCAAGTATGTTGGGCTGTAGCATTTGTCTGTTTGTCTGTCACACGATTTTTGGCCGCAGTTTTCAAGCAACTATTCTGAAATGATTTGTGTATTTAGGTGACCGGCCAAGGACAACAACGCTCAATTTGGGTGAACATCCGAATCCAGATCCAGATCGGATAATTTTTTTAAGTGATTCTTCACAATTGAGAGATAGCCTTAAAACGAAACATTGCACAATATTTCAAAAATATATCAGGCCCGATATGTTCTATGGATCAGGCATTGCATGGCGGAGGTGTGCGCTCTACCGAGTGCCTTTCTACTTTGCCTCTGTATCCATCTTGTCCACCCTATGCGTCCTCCCTGACCCATCATCCCTCCCCACACATATTATTTGAACAAGTCTACCTCTATTTTGTCCTTCAACCCTGCTGTTGGTGTCCCACCCCCCCCCCCCCAATGATGCAAAAATTTGTCAGTGGGACGTGTGTTTGTAAAGCCGCTGTCACACCTTGACGATTTAGCCAGTGTCTGCTGATTTCTGAAAAATTTGTCTAAAACGCTGGCACACGTCGAATACGTTATGGGTACGTTTTGTATACGTTAAGAGCAAGCTGAAAAACACTGCCATACGTCGTAGTACGCTGGCTTTAAACGTTGTACTTTTGGGTTGTCCTCAAATTTTTGCATGCTTCAAATTTTACGACGTATGCCGGCGTATGACTCACACGTTCCGCTACGCTGGCCATAAGTTGTAGGCACATTATGCGATCGTTGACACACGTCGAAACACGTTACTTGTAAGTTACTCATTAGTCGAAACACGTCGAGGTAATGTTTAGCGTACCCAAAACTTATTTCTAACCTCTGAGTAACGTTTTGCAAGCACGCTACACAAACGTTGTTCACACTTCGCAACACGTTACTTGAAAGTTCCTCATACGTCGAAACACATCAAAGTAATGTTTATGGTACCCGTGACTTATTTATAACCTATGAGTAACGTGCTTGGGAATTATTTGTAAAGCGTGTCCTATGCACAAATACGTATGTAGACGTATTTGACGTCTTCAGGACGACCACAGAACTTACTGAACGCGTTTCTAACTTACAGATACTGTATAATGGCGTATTGGCAGCGATTAGGGAAATTGGTAGATAAAAAGGGGCTTCGCAGGAGGAACCCGTCGTTTTTTAAGACTTTGTGGTGAGTACATGTCCATGTCATTCCGAGAGATGGAGGATACGGCAAGGCTGAGACGACAATACCTACCTGTCCTCCAACATCAACATGACCTCATCGAGTTGACACTGCACCAGTTGCGTGCCAATAGAGCCGGGAGAAGAAGACGTGAACGGAGGAGAAGGAACTGGGTCAGACCATGGATCGGGAGGCGACGCCATTACGGTATATATGACCAGCTCATGGTGGAACTCCGGAACGAGGACCATGCATCCTTCAACAACTTCCTATGAATGCCCCCAGCGATGTTCGACGAGCTGCTAGCCAGAGTGGGTCCAAGGATAACCAAGCAGTACACCTTCTACAGGGATCTGCTTGAGCCTGGAATGAGGCTGGCACTGAGCCTGCTACTGTTGGTGCCGTGACTGCTGTGCTGTGGAAGCGATTTAACTCGTTCAATGAAAACGATTTCAATAGCCAAGCACCAGCGTCCAAAAACAATAGGCGAGTGACAGCCATTTATTAAAAGTGAAGTTGCAGCCTCTGAATAGAAAACCTCACGTAATCGTCGACGATACGCTGCCACGCTATGCATACGTTAGACTATCGTTGGGCATAGGTTGTGGACGCCGAAAACACGCTAATCAATCGTTGGTATAACTTACCTATAAGTTGTCGAAGCGTTCTGTGTTCATTACTAGTACATTATGCATTTGTCCAGGTCGTTTTGAATACCTTAAAAACAAACAAAAAAATAGTTCACCGTGGGAATGAGAAAAAAAATATTAGCCGAAAAGAACATCGAACAATGATAAAAGTATTCTCCTATTCGTGGACGCAACGAGGATCCATCATCACCCACACCCTCCCCATCATGCTCACCTACTACTACTGACATGGACAAACTACTACTACTACTACTACTACTACTACTACTACTACTACTACTGACACGCTCACCGACGACTACTACTACTACTACTACTACTACTGATACTACTGACATTGACATCTACTCAACTTGGAGTCTGGAACACTGACGGGTTCCTCTTGTGAAGCCCATTTGTATATACCAATTCCCCTAAACGCTGCCAAATTGCCATTATACGGTAGATGTAAGTTCGAAACACGTTCAGTAAGTTCTGTGGTCATCCGGAAGACGTCAATCAAATTCGTCCACATACGGCAATGTGCGTTTGAGATACGTTACACATAGGTTCAAAGCACGTTACTCATAGGTTAAAAATTAAGTTTCGGGTATGCTAAACATTACCTCGACGTGTTTCGACTAATGAGTAACTTACAAGTAACGTGTGTCCGACGTGTGTCACCGATCACGGAACGTGCAGAGAACTTATGCCGGCGTATGTGGAACTTGTGAGCCATACGTCGAGTACGTCATAAAATTTTCAGCATGCCTGAAATTTCACGACGTACTAGACGTACCACGAAATATGACAGCGTACTTCCTCGTTTTTCAGCGTGCTCTTAACGTATACACAACTTACCCATCCCATATTCAACATGTGCCAGCGTTTTAGACACATTTTTCATCGGTCGGCATACACTGGCTAAATCGTCAAGGTGTGACTGCGATGTTGACACTTCCAATTTTCAGGCGGTTATGATTTAAATTGGCGTGCGGCAGGTTTTTAACAGGCTACGCCACGAGTTCGTCGGCGATACGTGCAGTGCGCTATGTCTAAATTAAACTATCGTTGGGCAGAGGTTGTGAACGCCGACAACAGGCTAAGCATTCGTTGGTATAAGTTATCTATAAGACAATGAAACGTTCTGTGCCCATTACTAATATGTTATGCATACGACCAACACGTTATGAATACGACCAAAACTTAAAAAAAAAACTCAAAACATCAGCGTACTCAAACGTTTTACATACATTTTTATACGTTGCCATTGCTGGTGAAAACGTCAAGCTGTGACAGCGCCTTAAGCAATTATCACTAAAAGCAAATTATCACCAAATGTTATCATCAGGGGTTGTCTGTGCTCTATCCTTTAAATGCTGAATGTCAGACGAGGAGGCAAGACTTACCATTTTTAAAGTTCACTAATATTGCTTCATCCATTGAATATAAAATATCCGTTGAATATAGAATATAAGATCCGTTGCTTCACTAATGAAAATACCAATCTTTGCTGTGATGGCTAATCAATATAATAGGGCAAGAAGAAAAAGGATTACTGAGAGTGCAGGGAGAACCAAGTGCAGGGAGAACCTGAGAGTGACAGACAGAATTACTGACAATAAGGGTCACCTATTTCGGCAACCCAATATATAATATACATATACATATAATATGCATCATAGCATGTGTACCTGGCATTGCTGGGCAATGCAGGTCCCTCCTTCCACCACTTACTCTCTCTGTTAGTTACCATGTGTAGTTGCCAGTGTTCAGTTCCCAGGTTTCCTGTGGAGTGCTCCCCAAGTGGCTTAAACACTCAAGTGTTTAAACTTAATCTTAAACACTTAAACACTCAAACACTCAAGCAAGCACTCCATTTGAACCCCTGGTAAAGAATTGCTGGCTTGGCAAGCACTAGCTAACTACTTGGTAACTGAATACACCCTGGACATCTCAAAAGCATACAGGACATACAAAATGCTGACAAAAGGACAGTTTTTATTTAATTAAAGACTTTAAATATTAGTCATGACTTTGTGTTGAAATGAAAATGAAAAGCTACCTTGGTGTTTTAAAATATACATAAACTCAGAGGTGATGTTGAATGTACAAAAGTGGACTTGTACATTTCATACAACTTCAAAGTATAGGTGTACATAACTTATTTAAACTGTATGTGTGACATAATAAATAGTTGTGCTGTCGGTGCTGTCGCTGATGATTCGAAAATAAGTGATGAAACTGGTCCGGCAGCTGAGGGGGTGTGTACCATTAGGATTCTCATGTGTGTACTATTTGTGAATGTCTTTACAGCTGTGGAGGAACTCTGGGATGGGTTTGAAACAGCAAAGAGCTCACTTTGTGTAGTCTTTCATGGTTGCTTTATGCAGCTTTCTTCGGTGCGAAGAGCATAGGAGGAGTCGATTTATTTATGTAATCCTAGCGAGAATACATATGGCCCATGCCTTGTTGATGTGGAACCAAAATTACATAAAATAAACATACACACCGATTTGTATTCATGATTCATTTTTCAGAATAATATCTTACACATTGACATCAATATAACTGACCAACAAAACTTAAAAAAAAGTAATCGTACCACAAAGCATCATTTTGTTCTGAACTCAGGCCAAACAAGAAAGGTGACCCTTAGTTTTTTTACCTTCCTTCATACCAAAGGAAATGTTAGTTGATGTTTGAGATGTCGATGTATTGCCGATGTATTCCCATTGCAAGCTGTGTGTACATTGGCATTTTTAGGCCTCTCGTGGCTTGTTTTTATTCCATTTCTTCACTTTTGCCTTTAGTTCACATAAAGGTCATCTCAGAGATGATGGTGCCACAAATTGGGAAAGCATGAGGATAATAGAAATCTTTCATATCTCCATGACACCCAGACCACTGGAGATTTCCCCCATTGGCACTGTGAAGCAACATCAATGTTTGCTCTTTCTGCTACAGTGGCTGATAGGGTGACAATAGCGAAATAAATATATGATAACCTCGAGAAGCCACTGTGGAAACTAAGTTTACTTTTTAATCAATCTTCAGGATGGCAGGTCAGTTCAGTCGTCACCCTTGAGATGTCTTGTTGTGTTCACCTTTTTGATATGACTCTTCTGGTTTCAACCCCAAGTTTAAATTTGTATTTGCAGTAAAAACACAATCTCTCTTCCTCTCTCTCTTCCCAATGGCGTCACACCTTTGTGAACAATGTGGGACTAGTGGAAGACGAGAAAATGATTATGCTGCATTTTGCTGCAGCAGGACCATTCCTTTGTTTGTCATTTGGGAAAAAAACATTTTGACTTTCCCTTGTAGGTTATTGCAACAACAATCTCATGGAAAGCCATTGTGTTCCAGTATTCTGACCAAATCGCCTGTTCAACATTCGCTGTGTAATTGCCATTATGTGCAATATGGGTGCAGTACAGCCATTTGCCCTCTAAGATTATATTTTAAAAAATAAATAATTGTCCTCTCAATCACCTTCCCACCTTCATCCTTGTCATTTGAAGTAACGATTGCGATCAGGCCAATGCATAGTTTCTCTGATGAGAATATTAAAGGAAAAGTTCAAGGACCGCAAATGATCAGTTTGTCTCTTGAAAGCACTGTGAGGAATAGATCTGTCAGGCTAAAACGAAAATGTGCTCAGCAGGTAAAGTTATATTAAAACTTTACTCTGTTCAGAATCACTATGTTGAGGCAGCAGTGAGCAAGCATATTGACCTGGAGTGATTCGGTACAGCCATTCCGTAACCCATAACGGACAATCATGTCTCTTCCATGCTTGACTTCCTCCTCCTTTGATCTTGAACCTTTTCATTCCCAACTCAGCTCTGGTGATGATATGAAGTTGAGAAAATTGATGTGGCCATTGCACATTGCCAATTTTGGTTGGTGGTCCATGGTAATACTTTGTGGAGATCTATTTTGCTCATGGTGGGCCTGTGCATGATGACAGTGTGCACATCTTGAAAAACTTCATCTCGGCATTTACAGTTCAAGAATTCTGCCTGTAAATCCTTCCTGTAAATGGGCAGAGCAGGAACATCTCTTTTTAAGCCGTTGAAGGTCCTTACATTCTCCATATGTCACGACCACTGTTGATGAGCCATCACACCAACAACTGCTCGTCTTTCAGGAAAGGGTGGTGGAAAATTATTTTGCTTTGGCTCTTGGAGAGTTTTCCATCGAAGTGTGAAATAACATGCCATCGTAAGTTGCAGCCACACCTTTGCCTCGCTGCTGCATTCTCACTAAGCAAGTGTATGATGTCACAATCTCGGAATATTTTGCTCTCGTGTACACCTCAAGCACACATTGCTGACATATGTAAATACAAATGAAAGCTATTTTCGCAACACTGGCAGCCTACCATTGATAATAATGCTATAATTCACAGTATGCAACCATTTGAAATAATTAAAACATTTCATTTTGTCAACTTACTTCAGGAAACAACTACATGGTTTTAATTCATGAATTTCAGGCCAACTGATGTCAGTTTACTTGAAAATTACATAAATATTTTGATTGAAATGTCACAAGGTTCTCATCTGGTACTGTGGTATATGGCAATAAAAAAATATGATGCATCAGGAAACATGCAATATACACTATATCAAGCAAGTGATGCTTCAATGAACAGAAGCAAGCCTCTTCAGCATGGCATTTGGTGAAATCAAATTTTATGGTCAACAGTCTGATCAAATCTGTGATGCTGTTTCTCATATTGCCGTCTTTTGTCGATGTGTGAGTGCGTGTTTCATTGGGCAACATATGTAAGAGATGCGGACATTTGGAAACACAGGGAAGAGATGCGGCCATTTGGAAATATAGGTAAGAGATGTGGCCATTTGCAAATATAGGTAAGAGATGTGGCCATTTGGAAACACAGGGAAGAGATGTGGCCATTTGGAAACACAGGGAAGAGATGTGGCCATTTGGAAACATAGGTAAGAGATGTGGTCATTTGGAAACATATGTAAAATCCCAGAAGCATCATCACCCCAAAAACGAGTGATGTTTCTGGGTTTATCCTGGCCATGATCACTCTTTTGGCCAATCATTCACCAGGTGGTGCCACCATTGACTGGGCCTGTGCCGATATTCCCCTCATGTCTTGTTTGCAGAGGAGCCAAATGACAGCAGCAAAGTGCTTTTATGTGTTCATCTAAGGTAGAGAGAATTAAACGAGTCGGGATCATTTGTTTTTAGGAGGTAGAACTAAGTGCAACATTGCAGCACATTTGGAATGAAATTCATGACCAATGGCGAAGCTAAGCCATATTTTGTGGACGTATCTTCTCCGAAACTGCTGGACCGATTGTCGCCACTTTCGGCATGCGGGTGCTCTGTGGTCTAATGTACAGTGTAGGCTATGTGAGATCGTGCCAGCCAGACAGGTTTGGGAATTTTTGGCGATTGTTTAATTTTTACACCCATTTGCAAGGCGACGTGTGATGTCACCACTGAGATGTGTAATGACGTCATTATGTCATCTGTCATTCGCTGACATCATTAAGTCTGTCGTGGCCGTTATGTCATTACGTTACCCCTCAGTAGTTGTTGCAGTCCTGGCAAACACTCTTCCCTTTCCAGGGAGGGACAACAAGGCCCCTCTTCCAGTCAGTTAGGGGTGATGCCTGTGTTCCAAGCAGAGCACAGAACCACATGCAATGACAAGAGTGCAGCATTTCCACCAGCCTTGAGAAGTTCAGCATGGATGCCACAGATCCCAGGAGCTTTACCCAATTTCAATCGGTTCACCACAGCCTGTGTTTCCACAAACGAAGGTGGACCACAGTTGATTGGAGGGTCAGCAATAGGGATTGTAACACCCCTGACGTCCAACTCGACAGGTGGTGGATCAGCCTGGTACAACCGCTCAAAGTAACCCGCCCAGCGGGCCTTCACTTCGGACTCCTCTGTCAAGAGCCTACCACTCTCGGCTCTAACTGCAGTACACCGAGGGATGGGCTTGGAGGAACGCAATGCACGAATTCCCCTGTAAGCAGGACGAGAATCACTTGACCACAAGTGATGCTCTACCCCATAACAGATTCCTCACACATAGGCCTCTGTGGAAGAAAAATAATTATATTCATGTTGTCTTAATTATAATTGTTGCTGGTACTTTATATATTTAACTTTTTGTACTATAGTCAAATTGGCTGTCAGTAATGTTTCCCTTTTCCCGAGAGTCTTTTGACCTACATATTGATAAAAGGAATATCATACTCGGAAGAAAGGTCTTGCTCGCTGCAATAAAACAGGGAGACCTGGTTAATAACACTGCAACTTTTGCCATGATTGCGTCATTCTCTCCCTCCCACCCAAAGTGAACACGTATTGCAGTTTTGAGTTATTTTGCCTAATGTGTCTCACCCTCCCATTCTTTGGAATATCAAATTGAGCATAAGAGGAATTGCTTCGGGCTTCAATTGCAGAGGAGTCCATTCGAATGCTTCAGTGAATCATTGAATCATTCAATTCAATGTCCTCCGCATATACGATATTAAAGTTTCTCCATTTGTATGCTGATCCAATGTGTGGAAATTGAATTCTTTTTGACCACACCTCCTTGTTCACCCTCAGCGCACATACAGTTTTATGCCTCAACTTCTGAAAAGCTCAGCTCTGCTATTAGGCCTGGCCCTGCGACGCTTGTCAATGGTATCCAGTGTCCCTTGCGAGACAAAATTCTTCTTTGCCCTATGGTGAGTTCCAAGACTTCCACTGGCAAAATCAAGGACGGTGGTCTTGAAGGTACTCCATGACTCTTCAGGATTCCCCAAAGCACTCAGACCTCCCAAATGCCCAGTCAGCCTGTTCGCAAACTTCCCAGCTACTCTCTCATCCTTGAACTTGCCAACATCCAGCCTCGGCTGGGATGGTACCATTCTCCTGGATTTAAACTGCAACTTCAGAGTTGCTACCACAAGCCTGTGGTTGGTATTGAGGAACTGAGCACTCAGGTAGACCCTGAAGTTCTGCATCATCCTCCAGCGACCATCAATGAGCATGTGGTCAATCTCCTTTGCCACATCACCAGCGTTGGAATACCAAGTCCAGCGATGAGCCTGTGGGTGCTGAAACCATGAACCAGCCACCCTAAGTCCATGTAATGACTTCTTGCAAAGTTAAGGAACTTAGTGCTATTTCGGTTCACAGTTCTATACCCATGGGGACCAACACATGTATCGTAACCATCCCTATCAGTTCCAGTCGATGCATTGAAATCCCCCAAGACTACAAGTGTATCTCGTCTGGGGCACTGATCAACCACAGACTCGAGCGTGGCGTAGAATGCATCCTTCACGGTGAGATCACTCGCCTCAGTCGGGGCATATACAGAGTCCAGAGAAACGACACCCAAGGAGTGACGAATCCTTAGTCTTATAATATGCTTGTTAATTGGTGTTACCTCAATTACCATTGGAATCAGTTTCTTGGATAGAGCTACAGCAACTCCTTGGGCATGGTAACCATCACAGCAACCAGACCAATAGTAGGTGTAACCACCCACCATCCTCTCGCCACTATCTGGTCTCTGAAACCCAGAGAGTGCTGCAACACTGATGTTAAAACGCTTGAACTCAGATGATAAGAGACAGTTGAGCATCCTCTCTTAGGGATAGGACATTACAGGCACCCAGCCAAAGGGACCGCCTCAGGTTAACCCAAGGAGACCGCCGTCTAGTGGATGACACCTCAGCACCTCCCCAACACACACTACCGCCATCTTACCTGGGAAACTTACCCTGTGGTTTTCCTCCCATCATCAAAGAGTGAGGGTCCCGAAAGATTTGCCCCAATCACGTCATCATGTGAGCTGCCCTGTGGAGGACAGCTGCACAGGAGGTACTCCCACGGAGTGGGTTTATAATTTTCTTTGCGGTTTTCTTGTGTTTTGCGGAGTGAAGGGTTTTACGGTGGCTGGAGTACAAATCCTGCTGCCAACCTCCTAATAGAAAGTAACCCAACTGCAGGAGGACGTCCGCAGACACAGTTGGGTACCAGATAAGGATGTCCGTTGGTTCACAAGGAGCTCCTCCACCTTTTGACAGGTTTTGTTTATAATCCTGCTGGTTGTCCATATCATACACCCACCTCACCGGAAAACCTGGTCGGGGAGACGGTTTCGTCGCCGACAACCCGACCGTGAAACAGGTTAGTACAGTTTTACATGATACCTGCAGCAAGTCACACACGGATCTGATCTGGCCTGACCTGACAATAATGACCTGCAGACAGGGTGATTCATCAATGTGTGTGCCGTCTCTCTGACGTACGTTAAACTGAATGTCCCATTGCACACTCACCTGCCTCTAACTTGTCTAGCCTGGATTTGAATCCCAACTCAGCTATAAACTCTCATCTTGGTGTTTCAGGGACAGGGTGATTACTGAATGTGTGTGCCATCCCTCGGATGGATGCCAAACTTGACGTCCCGTCACACACTTACCTCCAAGCTGTCTAGCCTGGGTTCGAATCCCTACCCAGCTGTAAGGTATCCACTCAATATTTCACATGCAGGATGCTTAATCAATGTGTGTGCCGTCCCAAAAGGCCCTGTCACACCTTGACGATTTAGCCAACGTATGCCTGACATATGCAAAATTGGGCTAAAACGCCGGCATACGTCAAATACGTTATGGGTAAGTTTGTATATGTTAAGAGCACGCTGAAAAACACTGCCATACGTCGTGGTACGCTGGCTTTCATCGTTGTACTTTGCGGTTGTCCTCAAATTTTAGCCTGCTTGAAATTTTACGACGTATGCCAGCGTATGACTCACACGTTCCGCTACGCTGGCCATAAGTTGTAGGCACGTTATGCGATCGTTGACACACGTCGACACACGTTACTTGTAAGTTACTCATAAGTCGAAACACGTTGAGGTAATGATTAGCGTACCTGAAACTTATGTATAACCGATGAGTAACGTGATGTAGGCACGTTACACGATCGTTGACACACGTCGAGGCATGTTATGCGATTGTTGACACACGTCGAGGCACGTTCCTTGTAAGTTACTCATCAGTCGAAACACGTCGAGGTAATGCTTAGTGTACCCAAAACTTACTTCTAACCTATGAGTAACGTGCTTTGAACCTATGTGTAACGTAACTCCAACACATATTTACGGATGTAGACGTATTTGATTGACGTCTTCCGGACGACCACAGAACTTACTGAACGTGTTTATAATTTACAGCTTCCGTATAATGGCGTATTGGCAGCGTTTAAAAAAAAAAAAAACTTCCGATATTTCGTCACGTGTCGTTCCGTCACGTCTGATTGCCTCTTCAGTTTGCTCATGTCTTTTTCTTTGTTCCTCCTCTGTGAATATTTTATGTTTGAGGATATTGTCGCGTCGACGTCAAAACTTAAAAGCAAATGTCCGAATATATTTTAAAATATGTGATAGACTAAAAAAATACATATATATATATAAAAACAACAACAACAACAACAACAACTTCAGATATTTCGTCATGTGCCTTCACGGAGCCAAGGAGAAAAAAAGAAAATTTTCCTTGACGGAGAAAATAAGTTTTGGGTACGCTAAACATTACCTCGACGTGTTTCGACTTATGAGTAACTTACAAGGAACTTGTGTCGACGTGTGTCAACGATCGCATATCGTGCCTACAACTTATTCCCAGCGTAGCGGAACGTGTGAGCCATACGGCGAGTACGTCGTAAAATTTTCAGCATGCTTGAAATTTCACGACGTACTAAACGCACCACGAAATATGACAGCGTACTTCATCGTTTTTCAGCGTGCTCCTAACGTATACACAACTTACCCATACCGTATTGGACGTGTGCCAGCGTTTTACACACATTTTTCATAGGTCGGCATACGCTGGCTAAATCGTCAAGGTGTGACAGCGCCTTAAGATAGACGTTAAACTTGATGTCCCGTTGCACAATCGCGTCTAAGCTGTCTCATTATCGCCGGCACCAGCCGGTTCGTGAAACATTTGGGTTAATCTTCCCATGGCCGAATCCAGCCGAACTGACGAGAAAGTGGGATTAATGGTGACCGTTAACACAAGTACACTCGTTAATTCTCCCAACATAAAAAAAAAGTTTAAAAAAGCCAATTTGCGACCAACAAACAAATCAATTTACCAATAGGGTCCATCCAAATGAGAATGAATGCCAAATGAGAAGCTGCGTTACTGCAGTGACATTTCAGAGTAAAACTACACCATTCCTGTTCATCGACATATAAGAATACCTCTGAAACTTCTTTCCACAACCCTCCTGTAACAGATTGGAGCAATTTATTGCCACACAAAATATAATTTTAACTTTTGTTTGGCTTTTTCAATCTGGGATGCATTCAGAACCACCTTGATCCGCTACGCGAGACAGACATGTGATGCTCACAAAAATGGTGCCAGTCACATGACCTTGAGGGTGACACTTTTCACTGGTTATGAGCATTCTATTAATTTCATTGTTTTTTATATTTTGTTACTTTGGTATGGATTAAATTAATCTGTGTTATTAAATTGTCTTAATATTTGTTTCCAGTTGATTTGGGTGATGGTTTGGATATGTACCACTTTTGGAATGGCACTGTCTGGCATCTCCCCCCCTCCCCCCCTTCATGATCCTGGCCTGTTTTGGTTGAGTACACATTTACATTCGATTTCTTTTTGAAATCAAACGATTAATTTTTTGTTTTTTTTCCAAATTTCGGGTTGCATGCACTTGCCCAGAGACAAAGTAACTTCCTCGCATTGGAATCACCATCATGGCTTCAGCAGTTGTTGAGGTAGGTCGAGCTACAGTTTTTTTTTTTTTTTTTTTTGTATACCTTGTCGAGGCTCATGTGAGAGCTAACACACAATGCACAGCAAAGGGGGGGGGGCATGAGACAAGAAGGGCGGGAGTGGGAAGGACAAAACAGTGGGGAACAGAGACGTTAGGAGATCTGTGGAAGGGAGAGGGATGGGGCAGGGAACATGGGGAATACAAGATGGACATTACAGGGATTTTCAGGAAGGAAAGCAGTGAATTTGAAGTAGGTGGGCTTGGGGTGGATTAACGGGGGTAGAAAAGATCGAGGATTTGGATGGGGGATGATAAGAGGTGGTGGTGAACAGCTGTTTTGTTGAAGGCCTGGAGGGAAGAATGGGATTGAATAGAGTGAGGGAGTTTATTCCAAAGGTGGGAAAAAAGAGGAATGAAAGAGTGAAGGTGAGCAGCGATTTGTGATTTTGGTAGTTTTACCAGAAGGGGGTTGTTGGCGGACCTTGAGCGCCCTGCGGAAATGTGGTGGGGATAAATCGCAGAGAGAGAGCGGGGGGGGGGGGGCGAGGCTGGAGAGGAGACGGTGGAAGACACAAAGACCACCGACCAGCCTGCGGTTGAGGTAGGTTTTACCTGGGAAGGTTTTACCTCATTGCGGTTTTACATTGTTTTGAGATGGGAAGAAGCAGAAGAAGAAGTACAAATTGGCGATCTAGCGATCTCTCGTTGTGGTACTTTAATGATGTATTTTGGCATCTTTTTGAGTCTTGGTAGTTCAGAAAACGCTCGACAATAAAAGTTATGGCTTTTAAATGCTTACGACTTCACTCTTGAGGAGTTTATGGGCACATCATTGTGTACCCATTTTAATGGGTGGACATTTTTTTCCCCATATCATCCCTCTATATGCAGTAATACCATACTCCATGATACTTTTTATTTTTTTTTTAAAGGGTGTATATCAGTACCAGTAATGAAAACAACTCAGGTAAGTGGTCCAGTATAAATTTTACACCAGATTGAAACCGATTTCAATTGAGCTCAGAAATTTTCATGACTCATTTAAAGATATTGGTAATTGATTGTTTAGCATTACATATGCAATGCCTTAAATTCAGCAAGTGTTACTAATATAATTGCAAATAAAAAACAAACTTGACACAAGATGGAAAATAATTAACTCATTAAAGTTCGTTGATGTAACCAATGTTCTGAGAACATCTGAAATTTCAGAACTGATGTCCTGTTCTGGATGTTTTTGAGAAATGAAGAAAAACATGCACAAATGTTTAGCAACATGTTATAGGCAGGTTACTTATCAGTTATCACTAACTCAACATGAGTTTATGGCTGTTGTCACAATATCAGTCTTAATGAGAAGGCTTGCTGCAACCTTGTTGCTCGAATAACTGAGTGGAAATTGCAAAATACAAACTTGAAATTGTTTCCACAATTTAAATTTATTATGTACAGCAGGACACTAAGATGGAAAGGAAAATTTTTTTTTTATTTCGTCGACGGAGGCATTATGTTTTTGGATGTTCATCCATCCATGCGACCGTGATAAGTTATCATGGTAACGAAAACCTAAGAATGGTTGAAGGGATCTAACTCAAACTTGGGACAACTATGTATTATGATGTAAATATCAACTGATTAGATTTTGGAGTCAAGTGGTCAAAGGTCAGAGGTCATGTTAGGTAAAAATTATTTTACCACATTAATTTGTGAACCAGTGATTGTATTTTCATCAAACTTGATACAAGTGTGGATAATGGCATAAAAATGAACTGATTAGATTTTGGGGTCAAAGGTCAGAGGTCATGATGTTGGCAGAGGCATATCGGCCGACGTTGTGACGTTGAAGAGTGCTGTTGTCATTTTATATGTCGAATAGTGTGGATCGGCTTGCTGCCCTCGCCTCTCCACAAGTCATTGCAGAGATTGATGTCATACCTTCGATATGTTGGCATGATTTACACCAAAAACAATACAAACATTTCTTTTCTGCAAATTTATTTCTTTTCTGAAATTTATTTGTAATATTGGTGACATTATATTTATTTGTGATAAAAGAAGGTCCAAATGGTTTAATTAGTCAAGGGTCTAAGGCTCTAAGCTCTCTGATCTGTCTGAAGGGTCCAAGGGGACTAAAGGGTCCTCAGGGACTTTGGGGTCTTTAGGGTCTTTTAGGTATTATGGATCCTCTGGGACTTTTGGGTCTTCTGGGTCCTCAGGGATCTCAGGGTTTTTTGAGGTCTTCAGGGTCTTTTGGGTCCTGAGGTCTTCAGGGTCTTAGGGAATTAATGTTCAAACAAGATGTGATTTATCAACATTTAGTCTTCACGGACTGATGGATGGCTTGACTGCTTGACGGCTTCACAGACTCGCCGACTCACTGTGCTTTTAGTTCTTATATATTTATAGATGCAGATAATTCTACAAACTTTTAAGTCCAACAAATTACAGTGATCTTACACAGTAATGAGGCGATACACAATTAATATGTACAGGGAATTTCAACAAAGCTATCAACATCAGCAGAGCAGCTTACTTCCAATCATCAGCAAGGTCATGGAATCCATTATCACAGTTGAGATGAAATCCTTCTTTTTCTCCAACAACCTCATCTCAGATCACCAATTTTCAACTCAGCAAACAATATATTATGGAGGCCCTCAGTATCAAACATGAGATCAGGCCCATCTCTTTGGACATATCTTGTACTTTTTATAGTCTGGCATCCCACCTTACTCTCCAAACTTTATGCCTATGGCATCCAAGGCCAACTCCACAAATGATTAACAGACTTCTACCCTCATAGCCAATGTGTGGCACCCAATGAAATCCTTTCATCTCCTCTCCTCCTGTCAAGGCAACAGTGCCCAAAGGCAGTGTTCTGGACCTGGTACTATTCCTGATCTTCATAAATGATATCTCTGAATCTCTGGAAAATCCTCTTCATCTATTTGCTGATGACTCCACCCCTTGTCATGACATCCCACGGCTTTCAACCAGGAAAGCTGCAGCCTCTTCCCTCACTTCAGACCTTGATAAAATCAGAGGATTATAATCAAACACTTGGAATATGTCTTTCAATCCTGACAAATCTCACACTCTTACTCTTTCTCTGAAAGGACTGTCTGGCAACCCTCCCCCCTCCCCCTCTACTTTCTCAATAATCCTCTTGAGGGAGATCAGTCACTCAAACTCCTGAATCTCACCATCAACCATGATCTTTCTTGGGAAAATCACATTTCAAAGTTGGTCTCCAAAGCCATCTGGTGACTGGGCATCCTCCATTATACAAGATCCTTCCTTGGCACACATGAACTCCTAACCACCTACAAGGCCTTCATCCACAGCTTGATGGAGTACTGCTCTCCCCTCTGGGCTGGCTCTCCTGCCTCACATCTTGCTTTGCTTGACAGTGGAAACCAAGGCCTTCAAAATCATTGGAAACTCCCACGCTGAAGCTGAGTCTCCGGGCTTATCACTTCGACATCGCAGAGAGGTTGGTGGTGTCTTTTTCTTCTACCACCTCCTTTCTAGTCTTGCATTCTCTGCTCTTTCCGTGCTTCCCCCCCCCCCCAGGTTTCTTCAGGACACACACAAGGTACAAGATCAACACCTTTCTGGTTAAACTTCCTAAATCCAGGATCACTTCTCACCTCCACTCACTCGATCATCTTTTCTCTCACCTATGGAACCAACTTCCACATTCTCTTCAATCTCATTCTTTCCTCCAGGTCTTCAAGACAGCTGTTCACCACCATCTCAGATAATCCCAAATCCAAAAGCAGGATCTTTTCTACCCTTGTAAACCCACCCCAATCCATCCTTTCAAATTTCCAGTTTTCCCTCCTGAAAGCTTCCTTCTTTATCCATCTTGTCCACCCTATGCATCCTCTCCTGCCCCTCATTCCTCCCCACACCCATTATTTGTCCCCACACAAACAAACAAGAAAGATGTTGCACATAGCACGATACATGCAGCATCCATAAAACAAACTTGACCTTAAAAATAATTGGTCGTTGACTTCAATGATCAAATAAGCAAATCCTCTTCAAATTTCAAGTCAGTGGGATGAAAATAGAGGATTTCAGAAATTCCACCGTAGTTGTTGACCTTTGGCTTGTGTTAACCTTTTGGTCTCTGTTGATGTCAAAAATAAATGATGGTTGAATTCAGTGACTTGAAATATAAATCCTCTTCAAATTTCTCGTCAATTGGATGAAAATTGTTGATTTTGGAATTCTGACAGTTATTGATCTTTGGCCGATGTCGACATTTTGACCTTTTGGCCTCAAAAACAACAGGCTTCTTTCTCATGACAAACTCTACCATGTGGTGAAGTTTCGTAAAGATTTGTTTAAAATTGTGACCTGGAGGCGATTGACATAGACAGACAGACAGACAGATGGACAGAGACAGAATAACACACAAGACCAACCAAGATACTTGAAAAACCTTCGATTTTCTCAAGTAACAGACAGATGTACATAGCATGATACTTGTAAAGTCAAAATAAGCAATATGCTTCTACGTTTTGATTGGTGAACCAATTGAGTGACCCAATATGCAAATGACATTCAACCTCACAGAGTACCCACCCTCCAGGTAGGTGGAAATTTCACATTACTTGGTGAAAAAGTATAGTCTGTGTATTGCAAGAAGACTCGATTGATGTTTGTGTGGTGTGCGTCTCAAGGGATCTTATGGATATTCAGGCCTAAAGGGTCTAAGTTGTCAATGGGGTACAAAAGTTTAAAGGGTCGAAGTGGTTCAATGGGTCCATCGGACTCTATATGTGCATCAGGGTCTTGAGATGTCTGAAGGTCTAAGAGGTCAAAAGGAGTCTAAAGTCTCAAAAGAAGTTCTAATGGGTCTAAATGTTTAAAAGGTCGAAGGATCAAGGACTCTAACTGGTCTAAAGGTCTTCAGGGGTTTAAGGGGTCCATGGATCTAAAAGGGGTCTAAAAGGTGTCTAACTCTAAAGGGATCTAAAGGGTCGAAAATATCTAAATGTTCAAGGGGTCTAAACAGTCTTGAGGGTCTAAGGGGATCAAAAGGGTTTTAAAAGGTCCAAAATGGCCTTAAGGGTTCTAAAAGGTATATTCCAAGAGTAGTTACAGGTCTGAAGGTTCTTAAAAGGTCTAAAAGAGTCAATAGTTGATCAGATGCAGGGGACAGTTGGCATCAAAAGGGTGGCCAAGGATCATTAGTATCGAGTATCAGAGAGTGGAACAGGAGGTTTAAGGAAACTGGAAATTGTCAGAAACAAAAGTACCGGTCGGTCAAGCACAAATGCAGCAGACGTTGAACGAGTGTGTGAATCATTTCAACAAAGTCCCAGAAAATCAATCCAACGTGCATCCAGATAGCACGGACTACCAACCACCACTCTACACAGGATTTTGCATAAAAGGCTGAAGTTTTATGCCTAAAAGGTGCAGCTTCGCATGAACTCAAACCAAATGATGGACTCAAAATACGTTTGCCTTGGAAATCGACTATGTATCGGGGATCAACTTCCATGATTTCATGACCGACTTACAAAACTGCAACTAAAACCATTGCAGATTCAAACAAAAAAGCACGAATAAAATCTAGTGGCATGGAACTCATTTTATGAACAACCACAATCTCTTTGGAAATATGTTTATGTTGGCACAAGTACTTCAACTTGATATGCAAGAGGTCCTTGAGCATCCACTTGGTGAAATACCACGGTCTTTGGCCAGTGCCAATGGCTGACCAAGGAAACATGCAAATCAGCCATTGCAAAATAACCTCAAACTTGCACTCTTCGACATCGCCAGATATGCCTCAGCCCATATTATTCCATAATTATTCAAAATATTAAATAATTCTGAAACCAGATTCAAAATATTAAATCATTCTGGCTGCCAGACCATGCCTCCAATCAGGTTGAAATTTAGAACATATATTCCCCATTATGACTGGATCATAATTGTGAAGTTTCACATTGATTGAAGGAGCAGTTCAAGACTATTTTTTTTTTTAAGATTTTCATTCAATCCAATATGGTTGTCAGACCGTGTGACCGATCAATTCAATGATGCGTGAACACCCTTATATCCCCAAGGTTTTGGGATCATGTGGGTGAAGTTTTCCCTTGATTTGTCAAGCTGTTGTGAAGAAGATTGATTTGTAAAGGTTTATTCTTCAAAAAAAAAATCATAGCTGACAAGCCATGTGACCTATGATGTCATAGGTGGAGAACGTTTTGTTCCTCATGGATAGGCGATCATTCCTGTAAAATTACACCTCGATCTGTTCAGCTGTTTCAGAACAGATTTTTGAAAGTTTTTATGTTAAAAACAATATGGCTGCCAAACCACATAGCTAATGACATCATAAGTTTTTTTTACCCCATAATTTAGCCCAACATTCAAAATTTTTCATTCTCATCATATGCAGTGATTGACGTATGCAATTATAATATCACAACAAAGCCACCTGTAACATCATCAAAAAAAAATCACTTATTTCCCATGGGGAGAACTTGACATGGGCCAAGTTTCAATTTTTTCCCACGAAACAGTTTCGAAGATACAGAGATCCAAAGTTTTTTTCCATTTTTTCCAACATGGCTGCCACACCACATGACCGATGACGTCATAATTATCATTGCAACACACTACATGAGTAGTAGCACCGATGGTGACAATTTTTTGTCAATCGGATAAGTGGTTGCAGAGAAAACAGAGAAAATTAGCATGAACAGACGACGTACGTGCATACAGACGGGCGGTGAAAAGTGAACACAAAACCTTTGGCGATATTGTGTCCCATATTCTGACAAAATGAACCTTCCCATTCATCCCGTCTTGACATCGTGTTTGACGCTTACAAGGAAAAAAAATCAATAAAAGATGCTGAAAGAGAGATCAGAAGGTATAATGCAAGTTCTGTTCAGTTGAAAAACATCACAGCAAAACAAACGGTTATGCATCGCGGAAACTTTCTTTCTGCAACACCAAACAAGACCCGTTTCATTCACTTTGTTGTACAAGAATGCAAACGAGCAAAATACACCGAAAGGCTTAGAGACAAGGTGTTGTATGTGACTTCTGGCAAAAAAAAAAAAATGCTATAAAATCTGCTGATGAAGGTTGTGTCCTTGTACCTGGCTTCTGTTCAACTCAGGAAGAGTGGGCGCAGATGCTGGATTTGAATCCATCATACTTGTTGTTGATGATACCGATGTGTTCTTGCTCGTCTTAGCTTTTAGTGCTGATAATTGAAGCATCGATCCATCTCAAATCTGGAACTCAATCAACTACAAAGACATCAAGAAATTTGCATCGGTATGCATACATTTTCTGGCTAAGATAGTGTGAACACATCAGCTGATCAAGGAAAGATCACTTCATTTAAGATGCTGTAAAGCAAAATGAAGAACTTCAATACACTTTTGCTGAGTTGGGTAAAGCATAAGCGGCGTCACCATTAATACTTGACAGACTCGAAGCCTTTACTTGCCAATTGTATTGTTGTGGTTCTGCAAAGCTGGCACTCCCTGAAGGCAATGGCACCCAAAATACAGTGGTCCTGAGACAGTTATTTAATTAGTATGCATTCAGTTAGCCCTTCCATTATGTCTAGTCGGTATATGGGACAAGATGCATTGCGTAGGGCTTTTGCTTAGGTCTTCGATCCCTTTTGCTATTCTTTTACCCATATTTTAACTTTAACTTCACACATGACCTCTTCATACATGCAAGCGAGCCAGACCAGGCAGGAACGTTCATACCTCTTCATACCGCAGCAGCCTCATTAGCATACGCGTGCCATTCCCCCATTGAAACTGCGTTCCATTCACCAACGGAAGCCTCTCACCTCAGACCCTCACCATGCTCATCACGATGCTGTGACCCTCACCAGAACACAATGCCTCCTAAAAATCCTCACAGTAACCCATGCTTAACCTCCTCACTGCAATCACCACAAAAGCTTCAGCCTCCTTACGACAACCACTTCAACCACTCCCAACGCTTCAACGTCCTTCCCACAAACACCACAGCACTTCCCCTACCTCACTACAACTGTTGCAACTACAGTTAGTTCCTGAACGCTCACCACAGTCCTTTGGGATGCTGGGGGAAAGGACGACATTGCGAGTCAAACACATTGGCGTGTAACTCAAAGCGCAAATATGCACTAGACTCATTCAATGACATCTGGGTAGCCCTGGCGCTCCGCTAAATAACAACACGAGGATGCAGCCCAGCGCACCTTCATGGTCGGAGAGCGCTCCCAGAAACCCGTGCCCCAAATAAATCTCGGAGCTCTGTTGCATTTCCTGGGAGCAAATTAAGTCATTTTTGGCTCCAGAGTCTGGCGGGGAGGGACTGCTCCTCAGGGTGGCGTCTGCGTGTCACTGAGAACGCTCAGATATGCCTACAGAGCCTTTTGATTCGATATCTAGCTCTTCCTTCACCCGTGCTAAATAAAGGTATTGACAGAGAGCCAATTGCTGATCTGACTCACTCAACAAGCCCGAGCTGACAGTGCCAGTCACTAAGCAAGAGCGAGACTGACTGAACCGAGAGAGCAGCACGAGTCACCAAGAAGAACCGAGTGAGCAGTTACCGAATCAATGCCGAGAAGTTTCCGGGTAATCAGTGCAGGGATTCCGCTGCGTTCCACAGCCAATAATCATTACCATTTACAGATTCTCTCACACGCCACATTAAGCTATCCTCTCACATTTCTGTCTCTTCCGTCTACTGTCTCATCTGCTGTAGACGCAAATCACTGAAAGAGCAATTGCAGACATGCAATCCTTCAATCCTCCGCTTCTGCATCACACTTGCACCTCCCACTCACACACCATAATCACCCCCAGTTTTCTTCCCTCTTCCCCCCTCCAAAGTGACTGGAAAGCACAGGTCTGTCGGTGATGCCAGGTATTGAACAATGTCGAAAACCCCTCAACTGCCTCTCCTCTTTCTTGCTCTCTAATTTCCTCGGGTGTGTGTCTGATGGCACATGTAATATTCGCACAAGATAAGAATGTGTAAGTTTTTTTTTTATATAAGTTTAGCTCTGCCCTGTCTGCTTTTTATACATAATTGCATTTCTTTTGCCACACCCGACAAATCCTTGCATTTCCTGCTGTAGATTTTCTTGAATAAAACCCTTTTTATTGGGACACATACTTTTCCTTGGCTTTATAAATAAATTGTGCATGTTATGAATGCACCCAGCCCATTTCGGCTTTCCCTTCATTGGTCCAGCAGCATGGTCCGCACGTTAGTTTAGTCGAGAAGTTCTGCCCCACCAAATTTGCTCTTGTTAGCTGGCGCACACTCACTTTATCGCTCGGCAGTAATATGGGTGCGAACTGAGGGAAAAAGACCCCACCTTGGTTCGGTCGTCCACAGGTAAGGTATCACACGAGGTCGTGTAACCCTGCCAGGATTGGCACATTCATGGTTGCTTAACAACCCACCGGTGCACAGAGTTATCTGTGCCCGTCGGCCTCAGGACCGGGCATTCAGGAGAGACCCTAGTGCTTTCCCTCGGGATTTTTCCAATCAGCCAAATTTGACCCTTTACCTGATGGACTACAATGGGTCTCAAGGGTCAAAGCAGTCTTAAGGGTGTACAGGTCTAAAGGGTGTAATAGTCAATAGGGGGTGTAAAGGGTCCTAAAACGTTCAAAGGGTCTAAAAGGTGTAAAATGGTTTAAAGGAGTCTAAAGGTCGAAATGTCTAAAAGATATGTTCCAATAGTGCTTAATTAATAGACGTACTCACAGTTCAACTCATGCTTCCACAGTATGTAATTAATAAACATACTCACTTGAGTAGACCTCTACGAGGTGCGCACTGACAAACAGTGGTAACAAATCGGTTCACCATCAACCTGTGTTTTTCGGTTTTATATACTGTATACATATGCATATACTAGCAACCATGTGCATGACGTGAACATGCACATTTATGAACATGACACCAGCTCGTGTCATAGGGTCAGTGTGCTTCTTTGGTTGATTTTAATATTCCTGGCTGCAAACCTCCTGACTGGCAGGTGACACTTGCTGCTGGCAGGTCATGCAGCAAGTGCTGTGATGGGACTCGATTTGGGCCCTGCTACCTCGTTAAGTTAGGGGGTTCCATTCAGTTTATTAATGAGCACAATATGGTCACGAATAAACGATCCGCAGTATGTTGGCCTGATGAACCCACAACAAGGGCAAAATCGATCTCAACATTTATGCTTTCATCTATTTGTGACCATAGGTTATAATCTAAGTCTGCAAAGGCTTGAGGACCATATGGATGCCTCCTAGTTTGGAGGTGATGTGTTGGGATAATTTCTGTACATGATGCCAGCATCGGGTCATAAGGTCAGTGTGCTTCTTTCCTGCTCTTGCTTGTTGCTCATATTAGCAGAGTCGATCTCATTTTACATTTTGTTGGAGGCACCTCCTTCTTCTTTTAAAATAAGAATATATACATATATATTTAATGATTTATGTGACCCTGACCTTTTTGACTTATTGACATCAAAAACAATAGGATTCCAGCTCGTCACTACCTCCACCAGGTGATTTAGGGTCATGAAGAGTTGAGTAAAAATGCGGCCTGTAGGCAATTGACATCGACAGACGGACAGACAGACTAACAGACTAGACCAACCAATATATTTGAAAATCTTCAATTTCACAAGTAAAAAAAGAGACAGCCAAACAGTGGTGAACACACAACCTCCATCCACTTTTGGTTGCGGACGTAATTATATGTCATAAATACAGGGTGTTACAAAAAAACCTGGACAACTTTGGTCTGTCAATATATTTAGAACCACAAATGACACAATACAACAATACCCTTTGTTTTATATGATACAGAAACTCATAAAGTTTTGTGCATACCACCAAAATACTTCAATGTGAGCTCCGTTTTTCACACGTAGGACATCAAGGGAGGACACAAGTTCTTGTCATGTTCTGAAGCTGTGATCCTTGAACGAAGATCCTGCAGGTTTGCCACCTTGGTGTCGTCGACAACATCTTTGACAAACCCCCACAAAAAATAAAATAAAATATAAAAACAAAATTAGGGGGTCATTTCTTGTGATAATCGTGGGGGGCATGCGGTTGGTCTGTCTTGGCCAAACCAGTGACCTGGAAATTTTTCCATCAGGACGGCTCGAACAACTAAGGCCAAATGAGGGGGAGCACCACCCTGTTGAAAAATGATATCGGGTTGCAGGTCTTCAATCTGTGGGAAGGTGAATCCTTCTAACATGTTCATGTCAATTGTTGAGGTCACTGTATCCTCCGCAAAGAAAAACAGACCCACCATGCAGTCATGGATAAGGCCACACCATCCATTGATCTTTGGACTGTCACGTATGCGTTCAATGACTACGTGGAGGTTTTCAGATACCCAGGTCCTCGCATTGTGCCAGTTGACCTTCACCGATACATAAAAGCAAGCTTTGGCTGTGAACATGACCTTTTTTAGGTAATATTCGTCATTCTCTAAGCAACTGAGCATACCCAAGGTAAACACCTTGCAGTTGTGTCAATCATTTGATTTGAGTACCTGCAGAATCTGCACCTTATAGGCATAAAGCTTCAGTCATTGATGCAAAATCCTATGTGCAGTGCTGGCTGGTAATCCCAGTTCTCTGGATGGACGTTGGATTGATTTTCTGGGACTTTGTTGAAATGATCCACACACTGACACACTCGTTCAACATCTGCCGCACTTGTGCTTGGTCGACCGGTACTTTTGTTTCTGACAACTGTGTCTCCTCAAACCTCTTGGACCATTCTCTGATACTGGTCTGCGATGGCAGATTCCTTTCATGCCTTGTTCAGGAATTACACTGAACTTGCTTGTTGGATCTCGGCTCGATGAACCATTCAACGCACTGAGCTTTCTCCTGTGGAGTCACCATTTTCTTTTGCACGAAACCACCAAACCTGAAAATTAAGAATACCTGATAAGTTTCTGTATCATATAAACCAAAGGGTATCATTCTATTAATTATTTATGGTACTAAATATATTAACAACCAAATTTGTCCAGTTCTTTTTTGGAACACCCTGTATGTATCGTGAAAACGTTTTTTTGCACAATCCAGTGACTTTTCCAAACGTCTTGTAACTTTTCTCTAAGTAATGAAAACAAAATGATTGTAACAATGATCGCCCAATAAAGGCACTCTTAAAAGCAATTTATCGAGCTTGTTTGCTCACATATGAGGAATGGGCAACAAGTCTGTGGCCAGACATAAAGTTAATGGCTGAAATTACCGAAGCCTTTTTTGTTGACACAAAACGGTGACAACAATTTCATCCTTTTAAACTGAACAATTCTTTCCATTTTCGCCACTTCCACATTAAGCAACAGATTTGTTGGTCAACCAACCATCATGTATGAGGTGCTCAAACATCAAGTAAAATGATGCTTAAATTTAGTATTTTTAGTTATGTCAGGGTTTTTTTTTTCTTTCAGAAATTATAATTTCTCTCTACAATTTCACTTACTTTTGTGTGGTTTATTTTATCCCAAGCGAAGTGCCCACAAATAGCATTTTTTCCGATTACAAAGCAAAAATATTAAAGCTTGTCAGTCTACAAATGTTTCTAGGATAAATAAAACAACAACATATATTCATATAAAATTGAAATGAAGATTAAACAAAGATGCAAGTGATTAGGACTCGTTTCCAACCTTGGTATTTTCTGCTTTGAAATCAGAGACAGGTTTTGTTTAAAAAGGTTATCTTAATTTAGCCCAACAATGTCAATCACAAGCATGGATCCTTGAGAGAAATTGATGTATACAATTTGGCAGAAGGACATGGACACAAGGCCTGGTCCAAGTGTGAAAGCAGAAGCAGTGTCCTTTAAGACAGGCATTGATATTAATTAGTTATAATCCACGTGACCACTGCCCAATGCTCCTTTTTGATGAACATCAATGTTCCTGCCATGAGGACATACGAAGACCTCTTATATTGGAGACAAATTGGTAGTCCATGGCTGGTCTTAGTCCAGTTGCTTCTTCAGACCTTCATATCTCCAAATATAGTGTTCGTTGCATACACTTGTACAGAAACACAAACCTTATTATCTTCCCCCAAATTTGAGCTCACTGCCCCTCAGCGATTTAACCCTCTCTCCTTTGTCTGTGGAGCCACCTCACTGAGATTGTAAATCACATTCTTAACTGCATTCATTCAAGATAGCGACTTATGGTAATCATACACTGTCCCACATGTCTACCCATTATCTTTTTTGTTCTTGATAACACTTCCTGCAACTTTCACTATCTACATTTACCATATTATTCAGCTTTTCCTTGATGTCCCAATGCGTGTTTGTCAAATTTTTCACCTTCTGCTCTATTGTCTTGTCTGAGCTTTCTGAATCCAGTGCTGTCTGTCTGTACTTTCCTTGCCTGCTTCTACATCTCTCGTATGCCATGAATTTTTGTTGTCAAATGATAAAGTATAACATGTTGGCGGGGTGGGGGGAGTGAGGATGGGGAGAGAATGCAAAGGAGGTTGGGTGAAAAGATAAGAGGGCTAGAGAACATATGGGGTATATGAAGAGGAAAACAGGTGAAGAGGTGAAGGGAAGAGGTGGAAGATGGTGAGCAAGGGAAAATGTAAGAAAATGGTAAAGGGAGGGGAAAATGAGGTGGGTTGAAGATGTCAGATTGTTAAGAGAAGTGAACGAGTGAGGGGGGAGGAGGAAATTGGCAGTGTGTAGCAGACATTGCGAGTGGGTTGGCAGTCAGGGAGAGAGTAAAGTAGTGGTAAAAGAAAAAGTGGAATGCCTACAGGAAAATTAAAATTGCATGCATCGTGGTCGGCGCCGTGGTGGACACAGGAGCAAGCGCCACAATCAGCCCTGTGGTGCCTCAATTTGAGTACAAATGGTTGGGATAATATCAGCCATTTGGAAAATCATAGCTTGAAGATGGCGACTGGGGCAATGGCTCCCATCATAGGGCGTGGTTTTGTGACCCTTGAATTGGGTTCATAAAGCACAGAGTGGAGGTTTGGGTTGCAGTGGTGTGCAATGCATGCCTAATACGGTTGGATTTGCGAACCACCAGCAAGTGTAAAATCAATCTAGGTTGAGACATCCCGTAGGTGGGGTTGAAACAGCTGCCATCAAGGGGGCGTGAGCATAGATTATAGAGTGCAGATGGAGGCTCTAGAGTCAATTACCATTCCCCCGGGTGCCGAAGCAATAGTCCCGGCACAATGGCAGACTCACCCAACCTGGCGGTAGCTTTGCGGCCGAGTGGAACCATTGTTTCCAGGGACGTGGGACGTAATAATCCAGGGCTTAGTTGTGGGCCATACCTTTGTAAATAGTGATGGGCCTATGGTGGTTGTGAGGGTAATTAATACTTTGCATAGAACCACGCACTATCAGACGAGCCACAAAAGTATCAGACTGCACTCCAGTTATTAATATTGCAGAGGTGAGTGAAGAGAACATCCGGTTGAACCAACTCCAAAGGAAGTCACAAGGTTCTGGTAGGAATTGGCTCGATCCTTTTTTTGAGATGGTCGATCGAAGTAGTGTAGGTTTGGAGGAGGCCCAGCGGGAGGCTTAATACACATTAATCAATCAACATTTAGATATCTTATGTATATCTTCGGAGGACATTGGATGCACGGGTCTGGTTAAACATCAGATCAACACCGGTGATGCACAGTCTTTTTGTCAACCTACCCGACAGCTCCGTTGGAACAACAGGGAGAAAGCTGATTGAAAAGATGGAAAAAAATGCTAAATGCACGAATCATTGAGTCCTTGGTAAGACCTTGATTGGCACCTGTTGTATTGGTCAAAAAGAAGGATGGGACCACAATTTTGTTTGTGGACTATCGCGAGCTTAACAACGTGCCATTCAATAAGACTCATATATTTTGCCTAGAATTGACAATACCCTCAATGACGTTGCAGGGTCAAATTGGTTTTCAACCTTGGACCTCAAGAGCAGGTTTTGGTAGGTGGAGATGAATAAGACAGAGAAAGAGATGGCATTTTCCACAATAACAGCACTAGGTAGAGCCCATACCTCCGCCGGGCTGAATAGTTTACGTTTTGCAACCCACTGATAGGCCGGATCTTGACTGGAACCAGAATTAAATCTGCTTGTTCTTGTTACCTAAACAACTCGTCCATCAAGTTTTGTCGTTACTCGTCCATAACTTTTTGAAATATCATGCAATATATCGTTTTTGGCTCCATCTCTCAATGGTGAAGAATTACAAATAATTCTCGGATCCAGATCCGGATTTGTATCCTCACCAAAATTGAATAAATTCGTCCTTGTCACACAACAAACCCATCTATCAAATTTCGTCCAAATCCATCAATAGCTTTTTGAGATATCGTGCTATAATATCAGACCCTAACATTTGCGGTTCCACGAAATGCGGACCCTGCTTTTTTGCAGTTCACAAAATGTGACCTCTTTCTACATTCATGGCCCTGTACTTTGCATATTCGTGTTTTTTCACATTTTTGTGGGTTTTTTTGCAGGCGTATTGATGGGTTTTTTTTCGTGTTTTTGTATATTTTTTTGGGTGTATTCATGGTTTTCCACAGGGTATTTAATTTTCCCTAATGAATCACAAACTGCCGGGAACCTATTCTCCATTTCCCCATTGAAACAATGCCGCAACATTTGCAGATTCACCATTCACGACATTTTTCACGAACGTATCCCCCCCCCCCCCCCCCCCGTGAGTGTCAGGGTCTGACAGTACATCATGTTTGATCATTATAGAATCCGGATATGAATCCAGATCTTCACCAAAGTCTAATTATTTTGTCCTTGTAACACACCCACCCTCTCCACCAAATTTTGTCTGTATCTGTCCGCATCTTTTTGAAATATCCTGTTCACAAACATACAGACAAACAGGCAGACAGACAGGGTTGAAAACATAACTTCTATCCACCTTCAGCGGCAGAGGTAAATACAGAATTTAGGAATGCCAGAAGAAGATGTTCTAAAATTTGTTAGGTACCAGGGGGATTCGGGTGACCAACAAAAAAAATAGGACAACGGGTCCTGAAACTCACCTGTATCAGGGGCAAGTCAATGACGTCATAAAATCTGGAAATTTTGTTCATGTGCAGAATTTGGTTATGTGATTGATTGAGAATGGAAGCCCTCTCAATGCTAATTACAGTGATACATGTTTACAGGTCATGTTTTTGGCTGAGGGCATGGCTGTGCTGCTGATGCAATGTGCCCTGTCAGTTAAAGCAGAAATTTTTAGTGTTTCAAGCCTGATTTCAACCCATTATTGAGCACAGATTTTGATACGGTCAATGCACCTTCGTTAGGCATCAGATATGAAGCTTGTGGCCAATTTTCATCAAAATTGTGTGTTTGGTTCAAGCGATAATGACTGAATTGCTTACAGACTCACTCGCTGACTGACTAAATTATCGATGGGCAATGCTCGATTGCATAAGCTCACCAGACTAAAGTGCAGGTGAGCTAAAAATGGAACCTTTTGTCGAATATCTTACGTCTTCCGAATGACAACCTCTAGTAAAGAGACAAACAGTCACTGTTTAAAGAGGGAACCTGTTGTATAGACATCTAAACAGAGAATAGGAACATTAAAAATGCACAGCCAGAGGTTTGAATAGGGGAGGACAATAGTTGGATAGGAAAAACAAACATCTCATTGTTCATACGCAACACATCCTTACTACAATCCATGAACCGGTATTTGCGGGCTTGTTTGTCGTGCTACTCTTCCTACATTTCTGGACCAATTACATCCAGACTTGCTCCAGAGGATCAGCATGACCCCAGTTAATGTATGGGGTATTTTTTTTTATCTTTGCTGGGAATCTTGGAGGGGTGAGGGGGGAGCACGCAAATTCTCTATGTAAATATTGTTGCGGATTTCGCGCCCGCCGGCGTGCTGACGGCCACGTAACTCGAATCGCGGCACGTCGCCCACCGGACGGACAATCCAGTCGTGACCCTCTCGGACTAACGCCGGGAACCAGTCACGGGTGGACCTTTCGGTCTCACCGCGATCGAGCCAATCAGCCCCCGCGTGGGATAGGGTTGCTCGCCGAATTCGACCTACCTAAGTACCCACGCGGAGGGTAGACCGGGCGATCGCACCTCGCCGCAGGTCGACTTCGGACACGGGCCACTTAAGCGACCCGTTCCGTACTATCAGAATAACCGAGCGGTGTTATCGTCGACCTCGACGGTTCGATTAATTATCGGGCGTATTCAGCCCACTACCAACCCTTTACGTGAAGCAAGATGAGGATTCAATGGGAGAAATGACGAAGCGAAGCGGGAAACAGTTCAACACAAAGCACATTTATTCGCGGCACACGGGGAGCACACATATACAATTCCACCAAATGCACACAGAAAAGACACAATTCCATTTACACAAAAAGCAAATATAAAAGTGAAAACACAGTGCAGAGCTAATACCGACTACCGAGCACACGGCAACACTTATACAATTCTACTTCACAGACGGCGCCGACAACACATACCCAAAACCAAGGAAAAGAAATACCCTCAAGGATGAGGCGGGCCTGAGGCCGAGACCGGGTTGCGCCTACCCGTCTGGTGATGAGACGCGGAGCGGCGATGGCGCCCCAACCCCGCGGGCCTCGCGGGCAGTGTCTGGCAGGGGGTGGGAAAGGGGCCCCCTTGGTCGCACTATCTCAGCGCGGGGGGAAACAGGAGGGGGTTGCTGATGCTCGGGGTATAGAGGATCTTTATTATGTGCGACGAGCGTCTCCACCTCGGCCAGGTCGCGCTGTCGGCCTCCCTCGGGTGCAGCTTCCTGCACGACGCGAGCACCCCCTCGTCTGGTGTCGCCGCCTTTCCACAGCTCGTCCCCTCCGTTCCGACTCCAACGCACACGACGAGCAGCTCCACCGCCCGCGAAGTCTTGACCCTCTGCTTCCGACTCTCCTACTCTCCGACTCTGGACTCTTCTTTGGACTCTCCTTTCGACTCTCCTACTCTCCGACTCTGGACTCTCCGACTCTCCTCTCTTCTTTGGACTCTCCCGACTGACGAACACGGTCCTTTTATCCCCCCGTAGCTTCGCCTTTGACCCCCTCCCTTTGACCTTTCACCTCGCTCCCTATTGGCCCGAGAAAAAGTGGGCGTGAAGGCTTTTTGATCCACAAATTTGCATATATCGATCGTCCTGGAGGCGGGGCCAAATCGCCCCTCGCGCACCGATTGGACGGCAAAAAGTGGGCGTGTGTCGTTTTTGATCCGTTTTTGAAGCACAAAATCCGTGATTTTGTACACGCCGTTCGGCGCGCGCCCTGCACGAGTCCAACACCGGTACCCACAGCGGCGCAAGAACGGTGGCGATGCGACGGCTGCGAGGTGTGACGTGAAGGTCGTGGCGGTTGTGGTGAAGCGGCGTTGTGGTTGTAATCATGGCGGTTGGTCCAAAATAAAGATAGTAAAAGAAAAACGGCTATCCTGAAGAGTCGCAGCACGCATAAATGACATGTATTCCCACTAGACAACGGGTTTGGGCCTAACTACACATGCACTTACCGAGATACCTCACCTAAGGGACCTGAATGGTGGTTTGCGAATTTGGTAACCACAACAATATGTCTTGTGTAGCAATGCCTCCAGGTGGGGAAGGAGAGGGTATTATAAGCCTCCACCATTTACAGCACAGTATTCCTGTCCCCATGTTTTCTCGTGTAATGAGGTGTTTTGAATTATAAGCAGTATGTGTTTGCTTCATGCACATAACCCGGGTTATTATTATTACTGTTTTGCCGATACAGAGCTGTCAGTTACCTATACACTGCCCACATAAAGGTATGCTTCAGAAGAATGTGTTGCATGCTTGGAACAAGATCGCCCAAAGGGCAGGTACTCTGCTCGTATCTATAGTTCGTCATGCTTATCTAAAAAAAATGCTAAGAAATAACTATCATTCCATTAAACAATTTTATTAACCCCTAAAGATGATTCCTGCAACACTATATACGGGGGGGGGGGGGGGAGGGGTATCCCAACAATACAGAACCCACCTTTTGTATCATATTGTACGTCTTACAAGGAAAACAGACACAGGTGGATCCACTCAGCCCGTCATGCCTGCGCAAACAACATACTAATTTATCAACACAATATCCAAAGAAGAAAATGTAATTTTTTAATTTTTTTAAGACACCTATAGGATCTTACTCTTGTGTTTTTTTTTCAGGTGATCAAAGAAGAGTGAACCACAAGACCGACTACGGAAGTTGTTGACTGCTTCACTTTTTAAAGATGCCATGGACAGTTAAGCAAAAGACTTATTCAGTGGTTATTTTTTCTTAAAATGAACTCCTGCACAAGACTAAAATTGCATTAAAACGCGAGTTTGGATCTTCCACTGCATCCTGCAAATCATGGATATTTGCCTGGTTCAAAAAGTTCAGAGAAAAAAAGCATTGTCACAAATGTCAACAATAAAAGTGTTGGAGGACCAACACACTTGGGATGTCCTCAAGATGTAATATCTCCGAAGGACCTTGACCTTGTTTGTGATTCAGTGGGCAGAAACCCGAAGAAATTTCTCAGGAATCGGAGCTTGGAATTTCATGTGAATCAGTGAGAAGAATTCTCAAACTGTATCCGTACAGAATTCAGATTAAACACAAACTGGCTGCAGCCCGTATGCAGAAAAGAGTGGCAATGTGCCTGTGTTTTCCAGACAAGATTGAAGAAAATCTCACTTCCTTGACAATCTGGTTTTTCTGACGAGGCCCCTTTCCTTTTTTTTGTGGGCATGTCAACTACAAGAACTGCATATTCTGGGGATTGACACTCCCCAAATCTCGTGTTTGAGTGACCGCCCCACTCAGAAAAATGCACTGACTGCGTCGCAATCAGTAAACATGGAATCTTCAGCCCTTTCTGTTTTGAAGACGACACAGACAAGGCATTGACTGTCAACACAAAACGTTACATCTAAGTTCTTCGGAAGGTTTGGAGGGCCCTAAGCAGTCACAGGGGGGGATTCGAGAGAGAGAAAAAATGGTTTCAACAGGATGGAGCCATTCCCCACACTTCAAATGATTCATTGAACTGGCCCAACACACACTTTGGTGATGGAGTCATCAGACGAAGACTTGCTGTTGAATGGGCCCCACCACTCACCAGATCTGTCACTGTCAGATTTACATATTTGGGGTACTCTGAAGGACAACATCAACAGAGGAAGGCCACAATCCATTGAAGAACTCAAAGTAGCAATTATCGATAAAATTCTCTTAATTTCAACAGCGGAATGCATCAGAGTGATCATTTTTTTTCCATCGCATCTAAGTGTGCTTGCAGTGCCATGGTAAACATTTGAAGGAAGTCATTTCAGCACAGTTGACCATTTAAACCTATTGAAGGTAATCTGTGCCACAAATTGTGCTATTTGAGTGATGAATGAGGATTTTATATTAAATAGTATGGGTTCTGTTATTTTTGGGTCACCCTATACAATAATGCTGAGAAACTGCTTCGTATTATATCTCTGTGAAAAAGCACACCAGTTTGGATGCACAACATTCGCCATAGCCAGGTGAATTGGTGAGCTGTGGGGAATCCTGCCTCACTGTGGGGAATCACCAGTATGATGAATGGCCCAATAGGATCACCAAAGCTTTGTATGAACAGTATGCCCCATTCAAGTATGAATGAAAGAGCAAAATCTGCCTAAAGCACTGAAAAATGCTGAGACCCTGAAGCCCACAAAACAGCTCAATATCAAAGAGGAAATCTCTCCAAGTCGGAAAGCAAAGTGATAATCATCAGCATCTGCATTTTTCACCTCTCTTGAACGCACTCTTTGGAGTCACATGATCTTCACACACTCGTACACCGACCTCTCTTTCCTTGCTCTGATTTTTCTGTCTTTAATCTCCTTCACCACATTCGCACACTCTCATGTCCTGTGATCCAGGTGCGCCCTTGCTTATCAGGGGCCCCTCAAACAGCTACTCATGGCCTCCAAAATTCGAAGCTTTTAGGGGCATGCTTTCACATGCCTGGGCACATCTTCGCTTTGCTACCCAGCGGTACCATTGTCCAATAAGGATGACTACTTCTGACCTTCATGGTGAGTTGCAAGTTTAGTGCCAGCTGTACTTATATTCGTTTTCGCTTCGATTATCCTCCTCGTTCACATTTCATAACTTTAAAATACAAACTTCACAGATAATATATGAATTAATGTTGAAACAGTAATAATCATGCATGTGCTAAAAATTATAAATCCCAGAGGAGCAACAATCACATCATCGATCATTGCACTCAATCAAAGCAAAACATCACAACAACATACAAAAAGTACAAATTCTGTAACAATATGCAAATACTTATTTGTTGAGAAATTAAAAAAAAAAAACTTTAGTGTTGCTTCAACCTCTCTCTATCAAGTGCAGCCGGTGGCTGCTGGATGCATCATTGGTTGGGACACAGCTATGCTGTGTCCCCCTTACCAGTACACTGGTGCTTATTTTGCCAATCTCGGAAGGATGACAGGCTGAGTCAACCTCCTGGTGTATTTTAATTCAGCAGCCAACGGGGCTTGAACTCAGGACACAAGGATCCCAAGCCACCACCCCAACCACTAAGCCAACACCAGCTTGTTGCTTCAACCAATAGTGATAAAATAGTTCATAGAACATTTTGAACGCCTCCGTAAAAGCAGAATGATGTCTCATAATGTGCTTGCCGAATAAGCATTAATAAATCACAATTAAAAAATAATTTCCCCCATAAAGTTAGGGGCAGGGTGGCCTGCCCCAAACTTGATTTTGGGCTGTTTTCCCCCACAAAGTTAAAACGAGAAAGCAACTGAAAATGCAAAGCCCATCCACTTTGTACTCACATTAAGCTTGACGAAAACGACAGTTTAAAAAATATATATTGTATACATTTTATTCATTTGGGTTCTCTATAATCTCATAATAAAGGTTTGCTGAAGATTTTATGACAAAAGCTCAATTGGTAAAAATGTTACAGTATGGACGTATATATATATATATATATATATATATATATATATATATATATATGTGTATGTATATATATATATATATATATATATATATATATATATATATACATATACATACATATATATATATATATACACATATATATATATATATATATATATATACATACACATATATATATATACATACATATATACATATATACATATATATATATATATACATATATATATACACATATATACATATATATATACATATATACATATATATATATACATATATATATATATATACATACATATATATATATATATATATATATATATATATATATATATATATATATATATATATATATACGGTTTTATAAACTGCATGCTGAAATTGAAACACACAGCATGTAGACACTTTAGAATAGTTATTTCCGTAATGAACGTTAAGAATAGCGCCTTCCCTTTTGGGGTTATTATGTATAATTATAATCTAATCTTAATATTATAATAATCAAAAATTATAATCCAACCAAATGCGTTGGATTAGATAGTTAGTGCCCCCTCTCAACCCGTTGGGATAATAGAGACATCAACAGCGTGATGACGTGCGCCGTGACTGTTGTCATCACACAGGGTGTGCGTGTTTTACTGCCATGGTGTTCAACGTGTGCGACTAACACCAGAATTCTGGAATGTGCGCCAAATTCTCACATTCCCATTTGTTGTTTAAAGCACCATAAAGTCCTTGCTTATCTGTTCGTCTGTCTGGATGTCTATCCTGTAATGAAATTTATTGCAGTCTACTCCTGTACTGTATTTCGTTCCCCTACACCTAAAATGACCGGTAAAAGGACCAGGACATGATGACCCAGCCTCCCTGAAATTATTGCCCCATTCCCTGGCTTTGTGCCATGGACATTGTTGGACATTTGGGGTTCGTCCCGGGAGCATGGAGGTATAAGGGGCGATTGCCCATGTTAAGTGTAGAGCTCTGCTCCTGACGACAGCTGGAAGGAAGAAGTGAGTGAATATCCAGCCAGACAGCACAATGTGCAGGGCTGCAGGGGAACCCTCCAATGGCTGACATAGGGCTGGCTCATAGGATCTGACACGGCCCAATAGCTGATCCCAGGCCACCTCGGAAGATCTGGCATGCTTTAAAGCTTCGCTCGGCGTCTGGTTCACCGTCTCTCTTGCCTCGAGCTCTCTCGGTCCTGGTTGGCACATGCATGCTCTCTCTTTCTTTCTCTCTCTCCCTCAACCTCCCCCCCCAGGTCATCACATGCACTTGTATCTGCCCTGGTCCTGGACACACTGCATCGTCTTTGCTTCTTCCCTGGTCCTGGACGCTTTGGTTAGTGCTCTAGACAGAGCTCGTGGACCATCAGTTGTGGAGAGCAGGGCTGGGGCCATTCCGGAGAATGGTACCAAATTGGGGATGGTGCCGGTGACTTACATACTGAGGCTGAGGCCACCCTGCCCCTCCAAATTTGTCTCCCCGCGAGTGTGTGTGTGTGTGTGTGTGTGTGTGTGTGTGTGTGTGTGTGTGTGTGTGTGTGTGTGTGTGTGTGTGTGTGTGTGTGTGTGTGTGTGTATGGTCTGATGGTTACCCTGTTTTGTTATCTGGTAAGTATAGCATACATTAAGCTAAATTTGCAACTTGTGCATCTTTCTTTTTTGCAAAATACACATTGTGATTGCTCTTTTCATTGCATTTCCCCTTTTCCTGCCCTTTGACATCAGTAAAGCTCTTGAGTTTCCTTCTATCCTTCCCGTACCCCTCATCACTTATTGTAAATAAATTATTCTTGTCATATTTCCAATCTGCCTGTGGTTGGCCTTTCTTTCATTGGTCTAGCTAGCAATGTCCGTGTGCACATGAGCCAGGAGGTTATAATTCCCCAACTAATCGGCTCTCATATCAGTCTGGCATTGTACTAGCGGAAAGCTCAGCCACATTAATCAAGATCCAATAAAGATAACAACAGCACAATTGCTGAGGGTGCAATTCCCCAGGAAGGAGATCACGTGTTTTTGAGTAAACGGCTATCAGATAGAGGATCCCGAGTCACGTGGACAAGTTATTGGTGTTCGCGGTTGATTATCGACCCACTGCGACACGAAGTTATTCATGCACGACGGCCTCGATTCCCGGTGAGAACCAGGGATACCCACACTGTCGTACCCCTGTGACTCCGGGTCCGTAACTATATACATATAAATATACACATTGCCTATAGAAAGGCTACACCCCCTTTAAAAATTTTCACCTTTTATTTCCTTATAGCTTGGAATTAAATTGCATTAAACCAGACTTTTTCCACCGTGATTTACACATCGTAACCCACAACTTCCAAGGGAAAAACAAATTCCACAAATTTCAGAGAATTTATTAAAAATACAAAACTAGAATATCTTGGTTGGATAAGTGTCCACTTAACCCAGGAACCCAAGAGCAAGAGCAACTGCATAAAACAACCGAAGAAGGCCTACACAAGGTAAGTGCTTTGCTGTTTCAAACCCTTCCAGGAGTTTCTCCACAGCTATAAAGGTGTTCACACATAGTACACACATGAGAAACCCAATGTTACACACCCCCTCAGCAGCCGGACCGGATTCATCACTTATTGGTGAATCATCAGTGGCATGCTTCGTCTAGAAATGTTCCCAGCTCGTTTTCGTGTTTTCCATCATTGGTCCAGCATGGTCCGCCCCTCGTTGAACCGGGACATTATTCCCCAACAACCTGTTTCCTAGCCGGTACGTGCTTGGCAGTTCTGCTCGGTTGCATCTGATCTGGTAAGGTGATTCGGTTTGAGAAAGTGCATTCCGAAGGTGTGTCCCCCGGTAATTAGATCACGTAACCTTTTGGTAAACGATATGAGACAAAGGACGCTAAGGCCAAAAAAAAAAAAATGTTGCATTGGCGTAACCCGCCCGACCCTAAAAATTCCGCCGACCCTACGTTTTTTTTTGTTTTTTTGCTATCGAAAAATTTTGCCGACCCTATTTTATTGCTATTTTTGTTGTTTTGCTATCGTTTTCAAGTATCTTGTTGATTGCGATCGCGATCGCAAAAACCCGGAAGTGTTTCGGACAGAACCCGCCGACAAAAAGGGTGGTACTCGAGCCGGGGGAGATTTTGGGAGGGATTTATTAGGAAAAAAATAAAATAAAATAAAAAGATCCCGACCGACCTACCCTATTTTTCAGTGACCCGTTACGCCAATGCAACATTTTTTTTTTTTGGCCTAAGCCATGTGGTCGAGATGTTGATGTTCACAGTTGATTAGCAACCCACCGCACCACGTCACAAAGATATTTTTGTGTGATAGCCTGCAATTCCGGAGAGTCTGGAATCGCGTGGTAGCTCACCCCCAGTGGTCTTCACCCCCGACCCCGGGTCCACAACAATATGTATATATATACATATATATATATATATATATATATATATATATATATATATATATATAAATGCCACACAACATATAGTGATCCCCAGGCAGTTATTTAGTTAGTATTCATGCAGTCAGACCTTCTCCTCATGTCTAATGGGCTCACGGGATGAAGTGCGTTGCGTGGGTCTAATTGCTAGGTCTAATAATTACATCTTTATCTTCAATACTGATTTCCATCCAACCCTTTCCTTTTATCCATAATACAAATCGAAGCAGGCACCGCACCCAGGCAGCCACCCTATAAGACTGTACAGGACGCGTCCAGGAGCGTACAGAGCCACCATGTGAGACTGTACAGGACGCGCATGGCATGCCCATTCATTCAAATATGCATGCCGAATTACAATGGCGTCTCACCTTGCTCCACCTTCGCTCACCAGAAGCTCACCACCTCGACCACCAACATCTCCCACACACAGGAAAAATCACCCTGCGCCTCCACATCGATGCAATTCACCACCAAACCAGCGTGCTGTGCGGCCCAGGTCACTCAGATCGTGTGGTGCGGGGACAGGCCAAACATGTTAACAGCACCAACCGCAGCTCGCGGGGGTGCCCTGAACGGGCATGCAGGACCGACACGACCCTCGTCCAGTCGCCAGAACATGGCCCGGGAGTTTGGTGCAAGGCTCTGGGCCGTGTTGTGCCAGATGTGTGAATGAGATCGCTTCTGGCCCCAGCAGCCTGGCAGGGTGGGGCCGGGATCCAACAGAAGGGCATGATTTGGGTCGTCGCCCCACCCTCCGCCCGAGGCTTATAAAAAGCGGATCGCGAAACCGACCTCTCTGTTTCCCTGTCTCTCTGCACTTCCTCGCCCACCTGCCTGCCTCACCTCCTCCTTCGTCTCTGTGATCCACCCTCTCTTCACTGCACCTTGTTGTCTGCCTGTCGCTGCATCTACACTCAGGGTTGGTGTGTGACAGACGTTTTGCTGGATCAGTGTGGAGCACACGTTTCCACGAGCGACGGGCAAAGTGGTCAAGCAAGAGATAATGCGTCGACTCTTAAGGTGGGATCGCTCAAGCGGAGCATCCCCCAAAGCACACTGGGTTGTGTTGGTTGGCCGACCGTGCCAAGTATCGAGAGGCCGTTGGTTCTCATCTGCTCCCCTTCGTTCTGGCTAACTAATGTTCATTGTGTTTGTGTGTTTGTGCATGCGATGTCTGTGAGCAGGATATCTTTAAAAAGTTGTGGACGGATTCATACGAAATTTGGTGAGCCATTTGGGTGTTTGACAAGGACGAAGTGATTACATTTTAGTGAAGACCTGGAAACTATAAGTTTTCTTTAGTGATTCTTTCACCATTGATCAGGCCCCAAAACAACATATAACATGATATCTCAAAAAGTTGTGGATGGATCTGAACAAAATTTGATGGAGAGGTTGGGTGTATGGCAAGAAAGAAAGTAACCGATTTGGGTGAAGATCTGAAGCCGGATCTCGATTTGGGAATTTTTTAAGTGATTCTTCACCTTTGAGTGATAATGCTAAAAACGATATATAACACAATATTTCAAAAGGTTATAGACCGATTTGGATGAAACTTGGTGGACAGGTTGGGTGAATGACAAGGACAAATTGATTCGATTTTGGTGAAGATCCTGATCTGGATAAGATAATTTTTTTTTTAAATTCTTATGTGATTCTTCACCATTGAGAGATTGGGCGAAAGATGATATATCATGTGATATCTCCAAAAGTCATCGACAAGTTATGACAAAACAAGGTGGATGAGTTGGACAGGTGACAAGAACAAGCCGACGGGACTTTTGTTCAGGTCCGGATCCAGTCTGGCCTATTAGTGGGATACAAAACGTAAACTCTTCCAGCCTGGCGGAGGTTTGCGCTCTACCGAATGCCATTCTAGTACAATCCATATTGTAATCGTTTTCTTCTTTATTCTGATTAGTTCCATCTGAGTGCAGGAAGGATCCGAGGCGAAACAAATCGACAAATTGACCAACTCTTTGCCGAGGTAGAACATAAATACTCCGATGCTTTGCTTCATGGGTGCAATTTATAATGTCCTGTGCGCCTTTCTACTACCATTTCATTTATTGCTCCAATTAATTCCAAATTATTCTGGGGTCAGCTGCTGGAGGTAAGTTGGCTCAAGGCTTTCGCAAAGCAGCTCATCTAGACTAATGTTTGACTGCATATGATGGAAATTAGGAATTTATTCAGGGTACTGATGATAACTGGCCTTCTCCTTTCTCGAAAGACACCATAGGATGTTTAACATCTACTAACTATCTAACTTGTGCTTGCGGACAAAATAACTGGCTTCCCGGTAATCCAACACAGGACGGCGTATTTTGGGATGAAACACCCTGCCTGGCAAAGCACTAATTTGAGTCTTATCATCGAGTCAGGAATCAAACACAAACTAGACAGCCAGCTATCCGTTGCTGTCAATGTGTATTGCTCGATTATAGAAGTATAGCCGTCGGCGACTGAGCTGCGCGAAATAGCGAACCCGCTTTTAAATTGCGTAGCCACACCACGTACGCATCCACATCACATTCGACGAATTATTTCAAAACCGTTTGTGCGAGAAAATCTCTGCTGGGTCTTCGAACAGTTAAGTCGCTTTAGGTATGCAAGCTGAAGTGGATACACAAGATGAGTGAACCTTGATGGATATGAGGACCGATTCACGGTGAGTCGTCACGCATTCCATTGTTTATGTTCTAAGCGCTCTGGGGCAGCTTGGGGGGGTGGGGGGGCTCCTCTAGTGAAAAGTCAATTTACACAAATCTACCTCGAACAGGTCCATTATATCATAGTTGTATTTTCTTTTCATTGCAAAACTCAATTTCAGTACTTTGTGTCTCAACGGTGAATTCCTCCCACTTGGAGGAACATCAATTTGCTGCTGATAATGTGGATTAGTGGATTAATGCAGTGAGTGAAACTGATTATAAACTTATTGAGGCTTC
>NC_140965.1:27888129-27930629 GCF_056783735.1 Eptatretus burgeri
AAGTTGTGGGAAAGAGTAGTGGAAGCTCGGTTGAGAGGAGAGGTGACGATCTGTGAGCAGCAATATGGGTTTATGCCAGGAAAGAGGACCACTGATGCGATGTTTGCTTTGAGAATGTTGATGGAGAAGTATAGGGAAGGCCAGAAGGAGTTACATTGTGTGTTTGTGGATTTAGAGAAAGCTGATGACAGGGTGCAAAGAGAGGAGTTGTGGAATTGTATGAGGAAGTCGGGAGTGGTGGAGAAGTATGTGAGGATGGTGCAGGATATGTATGAGGACAGTGTGACAGCGGTGAGGTGTGCGGTAGGAATGACGGACCGGTTTAAGGTAAAAGTGGGATTGCACCAAGGATCGACTCTGAGCCCTTTCCTGTTTGCAATGGTGATGGACAGGTTGACGGACGAGATCAGACTAGAGTCTCCATGGACTATGATGTTAACGGATGACATCATGATCTGTAGGAAGAGTAGGGAGCAGGCTGAGGCGAGCCTCGAGAGGTGGAGGTACGCACTGGAGAGAAGGGGAATGATAGTCAGTAGGAGTAAGATGGAGTACATGTGCGTAAATGAGAGGGAGGGTGGTGGTATGGTGCGGTTTCAAGGAGTTGAGGTGGGGAAGGTGGATGGGTTTAAATACTTGGAATTAACTGTCCAAAATAATGGACAGTGTGGGAGAGAAGTGAAAAAGAGAGTGCAGGCAGGATCGAGTGGGTGGAGAAGAGTTGCAGGAGTGATTTGTGACAGAAGGGTAGCTTCAAGAGTGAAGGGGAAAGTATATAAGACGGTAGTGAGACCAGCTATGTTGTATGGTTTGGAGGCGGTGGCACTAACAAAAAGACAGGAAGCGGAGCTGGAGGTGGCAGAGTTAAAGATGCTGCGATTCTCGTTGGGAGTGACGAGGATGGACAGGATAAGGAATGAGTATATTCGAGGGACAGCGCAGGTAGGACGGTTTGGAGACAAAGTGAGAGAGGCGAGATTGAGATGGTTTGCACATGTGCACAGGAGGGAAGCAGAGTATATCGGGAGAAGGATGCTGAGGATGGAGCCGCCAGGTAGGAGAAGAGGAAGGCTAAAGAAGAGGTTCATGGATGCGGTGAGGGCGGGCATGCCGGTGGTTGGAGTGTCAATGGAAGATGTGGAGGATAGAGCGAAATGGAGACGAATGATCCGCTGTGGTGACCCCTAATGGGAGCAGCCGAAAGAAGAAGATATGCATATATATATACATATATATGTATAAATATATAAATATATATGTATAAATATATATATATATATGTGTGTGTGTGTGTGTGTGTGTGAGAGTGTGTGTGTGAGTGTGTGTGTGTGTGTGTGTGTGTGTGTGTGTGTGGATATATATATATATATATATATATATATATATATATATATATATATATATATATATATATATATATATATATATATATATATATATATATATATATATATATATATATATATATATATATATATATATATATATATATATATATATATATATATATATATATATATATAGATATATTGTTACGGTGGTGGAAATTCACAGAGCACCATTCAGGTTCCCCAGAGATCAGTTATTTTGCTAAGTGTGTGTTCCAGGATAGATTGCCCCACCACTGTATAACAGGATTTGTTCGTGTGCTGGGCTGTGAATCTTTGAGTTTGCCGTTATTCTTTGCTATCTTTTATTCAAAACAAACTCCACAACCACGCCACCTCCATCACAACTCCACAAAGTCTACAACCACGGCATCTCCACAAACATAACCAGATCAAAACGGCCTTTTGCCTTGAAGAAGAACAACCCTCCTCTACAAACAAGAACAACACTCCCAGAAAGCCACCCGAAGAAGAAGATTTGACGGTTGGGGTGGCACCCTCAAAAAGGTGTAAGCACATACCAATCTCCCTCCCAAGGATTTTCCCCCACACGCCGGGAAGGGAGGGGCGAACGCCGCAGACCCGATAAAAAGCCGCATTGGGACGCCGATAAAGCAGTTGAGTTGGAGGAAGTTGAGTGTTGTCGTGGAGTTGGTGGGAGAGGTCGAGTCGTTGGTGGGTCGAGATCACTGGAGCAGTAGCTCGTGGGAGAAGCCTTGGAGAGCAGCCAGACGGCAGTGGAGAGTCGGTTGCGTCGCAAGGCCCTTGACCCACCAAGCCACCATTCGAAGCCGCTGCCACGTTGGCAACGAGCCAGCGAGACGGAGACACCGAGGGGCGCCAACCCGAAGCCCAATGAGTCGCCACCGAGGGGCGGCGAGGTAACCGGCCCGGCCTTTCGGTCATTCCGGCTCTGAGGAATATTAAAGGCTTACGAGCCCGTGTCTTTTCTTTCTTGGGTTTTTGTATGAAAGTCTGTGGCGCCTTGTCTCTAAGTAGAATTGTAAGTACGTGTTTGTACATTCCAAATAGAACTCGGCTGTAGGCTTTTGCTCGTGTCTTGTCTCCATCCCCCCAATCATTGACTGCATGCCTACTGCAAATAAATGCCCCATTGTTTGAATGTCAACCTGTTCGTTGCGTCCCTTCCTGCCATTGACCGCCATGGTGCGCTCGGGATATTAACTGGCTTTTAAAGCTGTATAAAAGTAAATCTTGTCCGACGGGACTTGGCGATATATAACCGCTCGGCTTCGCATACGGAACGAGCCGCTGAAGTGGCTCGTTTTCGTGCAGGTCCCGTCGAGGTATAAATTCTCGGTATTTCTGTCTGCGCGAATAGTTAGGAAATTCGGCAATCGACCCTGTAGCGCGTGGACAGAGTATTGACTGGTTTATGATGCGTTAAAGCATCCGTGACTGGATTTTGGGGTTGGTCCGGAAAGTCACGACTGGATTGTCGCCTTCGGTGGGCGCGCGACCGCGATTGGGCTGAAGCGGCCGTCCGCACGCCGAACGCGGCGGAAACCCGTAACTATATATATATATATATATATATATATATATATATATATATATATATATATATATATATATATATACATATATATTTTTCGATATAGATATAGATATAGATAGCCTGGTGTTGGCGTAGTGGTTAGGGTTGCGGTTTGGGATCCATTGGGATCCAAATGGTCCTGAGTTCAATCCCCGTTGGCCGCTTGAATTAATACACACCAGGAGGTTGACTCAGCCTGCCATCCTTCCAGTGTACTGGGCCCGGTGTATGCCCTGTTAGAATAGGTGTACCATATCCCTATGATGTTAGAGGCGACCAGGGTTGTCAGGAAGGGCATCCGGCATAAAAACGAAGCCAAATCACCATGCGGATCATACGAATGACCTGCTGTGGCGACCCCTAACGGGAGCAGCCGAAAGAAGAAGAGATATAGATATCGATATGCATATATATATATATATATATATATATATATATATATATATATATATATATATATATATATATATATATATACATACATAGATATACATAGATATACATACATAGATATACCTATGTATATATACATACATACATATATATATATATATATATATATATATATATATATATATATATATATATACATATATACATATACATACACACATGCATGATGTGCTTTCACATTGTGTAAGCATATGAACAGTGCTTCCCCATTGTCTCAGGTCGCTCACCTGCATTTGAGTTTTCATTTCTGACAGCTCTATGATGTTTCCTGATGTTTCAGCTTCGATGTCCATCGACACGTAAAAATTTCCCTGCTGACGCTTCGTCTCTGGTCGCTCACCGACATTTTTTTCATTTGTTATATTTTCATTTGGAGACGTAGTCTGACGATTCTGTGTTTTTTCCCAGTGTATCAGCTTCGATGTCCATCACCACGCAAAAGTTCAGCTTTCGACATCACCTGGAAAGTACCGATCTGTAATATCAGTCAGTGAGTCAGTGGTTATAATGAGCTTTTTATATTAGATTATATACAAACAATTATCATCAGTCCCTTCTCTGATGGGATTACAAAGTGATGGGGAGGTTAGAGAGGAGGGGTTGGGTGGAGAAAGAGGAGGGTGAGGGAGTGGGAGGGGAGAGTGAGGATGGGGAGCAAGGATAGAGTGAGGAGTGGTGGGGGAGCAAGGAGGGGTGGGGGAGCGAGAAGGTGTGGGGGGAAGGGAAGGAAGCATGAGGGGAGGGAAGTCATTACAGCGTGAGGGTAGGGGAAGTCATTGCAGCGTGAGGGTAGAAAGCAAGTCAGCGTGAGGGTAGGAGAAGGGAAGTCAGCGTGAGGGTAGGAGAAGGGAAGTCAGCGTGAGGGTAGGAGAAGGGAAGGAAGCGTGAGGGTAGGAGAAGGGAAGGAAGCGTGAGGGTAGGAGAAGGGAAGGCCGTGTGAGGGTAGGAGAAGGGAAGGCAGTGTGAGGGTAGGAGAAGGGAAGGCAGCGTGAGGATAGCAGAAAGCAGGGCAGCATTAGGGGAGGGAAGACAGCAAGAGGGTAGGAGAAGGGAGGGCAGCATAAGGGGGGGAGAAGGCAGCATAAAGGGAGGGGAAGGCAGCATGAGGTGAGGGGAAGGCAGTGTGAGGTGAGGGGAAGGCAGTGTGAGGTGAAGGGAAGGCAGTGCGAGGGGAGGGGAAGGCAGCGTAAGGGGAGGGGGAGGCAGCGTGAGGTGAGGGGAAGGCAGTGTGAGGTGAGGGGAAGGCAGTGTGAGGTGAGGGGAAGGCAGCATGAGGGGAGGGGAAGGCAGCATAAGGGGTGGGGGTGGCAGCATGAGGGAAAGGGAAGGCAGCGTGCCGGGATGATCCCGGGGTGAAAGTACTTTCCATCATCAATTGTGCAAGTGAACTTGTTGCTGTTGCAGACTTTGGTTTCTTTGAATCCGCATTTTCAAACATAACTAAGAGGTTCTCTCTCGTTCTCTCTCGTTCTCTCTCGTTCTCTCTCGTTCTCTCTCGTTCTCTCTCGTTCTCTCTCGTTCTCTCTCGTTCTCTCTCGTTCTCTCTCGTTCTCTCTCGTTCTCTCTCTCTCTCTCTCTCTCTCTCTCTCTCTCTCTCTCTCTCTCTCTCTCTCTCTCTCTCTCTCTCTCTCTCTCTCTCTCTCTCTCTCTCTCTCTCTCTCTCTCTCTCTCTCTCTCTCTCTCTCTCTCTCTCTCTCTCTCTCTCTCTCTCTCTCTCTCTCTCTCTCTCTCTCTCTCTCTCTCTCTCTCTCTCTCTCTCTCTCTCTCTCTCTCGTATTTGGTTTTCAAATGTTTAAGCATATTGGATGTATTACAGTTATGAGAAAGGTCCAATGCACAAAGTGGGCGTGCAACTTTTGGACTTTCTTTAACCTTCCCAAAATTGTTCCAACCTGCACTTCTGGACCTTTTGAACGACATGTTAAAACTTTATCAGTCAATGTATTGTCTATCCATCCATCGATCAGCAAAGCAATCAGCACACTTTAGCGGCCAACTATAAATGTCTTGTAACACACCCTTGAGGTGTGTTTAGTTTACAAGTGATTTGCTTTTGCTGCTATATTGAAAGCTGGATGCTCCGGGGGGGGGGGGGGGGTTCTTTTTCAATTAATATATTACCAGGCCATGCGTAACCGGAACATGTCCAACAGAGAAGAAGAAGAAAAAAAATACTTCTTTCTATGAAGTAGGAATTGCTCGGAATCGTCATCAATTCCAGTTCACAACTCGATTCCTTTCAATTCTATGGTTGGAATCGAGTACTTTGGAATCGACTCTACCCACCGCTATTGAGCACTCAAGCAAGCACTCCAACAAAATGGTTGATAAGGAACGGCTGGATGGGTCATACTAAATACCGTCTGGAGATGTCCAGAGACATCCATAGTATGAAACAATGTGTGAATTGGACAAATAAACACTTTTTTTTTCGTGGTATAACCTGCTGCTCAGTTCAATTCCACAGTTTAAATTTTGAAATTCGGTTCAGATTTTGAGATTCCAGAGCTTATCGAATCTCAGCTGCAATGCTTATAGACATCCAGAGAGTTGTATCCACACATTATTGATACTCCGGATGTGTCTGGACGGTGGTTATCTCGGGACATGTCTCGATCCGCTGTGGTGACCACAAATGTGGTACGAATATGGTCATCTTCGGAAGTCTCCGGCCAGTGGTTGTCTCCGGATGGTGGTTGTCTCCGGATGTTACCAGACAGGATTTGTCTCCAGAAGTGTCCGGACGGTGTTTGTAGTATTATCGGTAGAAAATGTATTTCAGACTTTATTTTGTTTCCATCTTCACTGTTATTCTATGCAGAATCATTCTGATGAGACGTATGAATCGTAATTAATGCTCCACTGCATGTCTGTCTTTCCTTCCTCTTATTTCATGCTTACCTCCTTCCATTCCCCTTCCCATTTTATGCTCATAAAACTCTGGATGTTTATAAGCATTGCAGCTGAAATGCAATGAGCTCTCGAATCTCTTTACCTGAACCAAATTTCAAAATTTAAAACTGTGGAATTGACCTCAGCAGCAGTTAAGACTGCAAAAAAAACCAAACACTTAAAAAGTGTTCATTTGTCCAATTCGCACATTGTTTGATACTCCAGATGTCTTGGCTCAGATTAAGAGATTCTCAAGCTTATCGCATGTGCGGAAACAAAATAAAAGCATGAACACTCGAGGTTGGAATTTTTTTTCCCCCTCGGACATGACGGTGGGACATGCCACGACACAGCACAGCACAGACACCTCTCAGGCAAACTTGCACACCGCCCAGGCACACTCGGACACCGCCAACAAAATGGGTGATGAATGCTTTGTCACACCATCGCAGGCTGACCAGCTGTCTTTTGTGTTATGGGACCATGCCGTTTCATACTTGCCCAGTACGCCATTTGTGTCTGTGGTAATGTCCGTGCTGTTTCCCTGCCATGTCCTATCATCATGTCTGTGCCATATTGTGCCGCGTCCCACCGTCATGCTGTATCCCACCATCATGCCCGTACCATGCCGTGTCCCACTGTCGTGTCCGTGCCATGTCCCGCCGTCGTGTCTGTGGTCGTGTCGTGCCGTGCATGTCATCTCCATGCCATGTCCCACTGTCGTGTCTGTGGTTGTGTTGTGCCATGCCGTGTCATGTCTGTGCCGTTTCTGCACTGCATCGTGTCTGTGCTGTGTCCCACTGTCGAGGTGAGATCGGTCACCAGCAAGCCAATACAGGTATTTGATTCACCACTCAAATCGCCAGTGTACACGTGCAGGTAGATGGTTTGAGGCGATCTTACAGTTTTGAGGGATGGCCATTTCTTATGATTAATCGTGGGGATGGCATCCTCTCTTGATCGTGGCAGATAACCACAATATTGTTTCATAACAGTGCTGTAAAATGTTCCAAGCACAAAAGCCAACATTTTCTCGGCCCGATCCACATTTTGGTATTTCAGCAAAACTTAGTACAATTTCTTGCAAACTTAGGGTCTTTCAGCCATTGGTGTGGCATGAAATCATCTCGGTTTGTATTACAACTACTACCAAGGATGCATCGACTCAGCATATTTGTGGCAAATTAAAAATAATTCGCCGTTTAAGATAAATCAGACCGCGATGCAACCCTGAGACAGTACGAATATGGCGGTCGACTCCCGGGTGTGACGTAACGGCGAAGCATGAAGAATAAGAAGATCCTGACTTTTAATTGCAAATTGGAAAAAGAAACATCATATCTATTTTATGGGATATCAAGGGATGGAATAGCATCGACATGGTCTGAGTGTTTTGGTTCCCCTTTAAAATCATGTTCCTCCATTGCATGGTGCACACACAAATCAGATATTTTACTTTGCAACACTATTTCTCAACTGTTAACCCTTAACCCTTTGGCTGATTGTGTTGCCAACTTATGAAAATTTATCCAGCAATGGCCATAATGGAATGCAAATTTGTGTCACCACAGCAGCTCAAGGGTAAATTTTCATATATATATATATATATATATATATGTATATATATATATATATATGTATATATATATATATATATATATATATATATATGTATATATATATATATATGTATATATATATATGTATGTATATATATATATGTATGTATATATATATATGTATGTATATATATATATGTATATATATATATATATATATATATATATATATGTATATATATATATGTATATATATATATATATATATGTATATATATATATATATATATATGTATATATATATATATGTATATATATATATATATATATATATATATATATATATATATATATATATATATGTATATATATATATATATATATATATATATATATATATATATATATATATATATATATATATATATATATGTATATATATATGTATATATATATATATATATATATATATATATATATATATATATATATATATATATATATATATATATACATATATATATATATATATATATATATATATCTATATATATATATATATATATATATATAGCCTGGTGTGTTGGCACAGTGGTTAGGGCAGCGGCTTGGGATCTAAAAGGTCCTGAGTTCAAGCCCCGTTGGGCCACTGAATTAATACACCAGGGGGTTGACTCAGCCTGTCATCCTTCCGAGGTCGGCGAAATGAGTACCAGTATACTGGGCCGGTGTATACCCCGGTTAAAATAGGTGTACCATATCCCTGTGTCGTAAGAGGCGACCAGGGTTGCGTCAGGAAGGGCATCCGGCGTAAAACCTGTGCCAAATCACGATGCGGATCATACGGATGATCCGCTGTGGCGACCCCTAACGGGAGCAGCCGAAAGAAGAAGAAGAAGATATATATATATATATATGTATATATATATTTATATATGTGTATATATATATTCTTTGCTGATCTGTCTGTCAATTCAGGTCAGGCATTGGTGTTGCACAGGCATGATGGACTGAATTGACTACTTCTGCATCTTCTTTCCTTATTATTCCTTGTAAGCGGTTGGCCAGGTTGAGACCTGATTTTAGACTGAAGATGGCAGTAATTTGAAATTTGGCGATATCTTGCCTACTCTGTGCAATGGACTCCATTGAATATTTAATGTTCATCAGCTAGTGCTGGCAGATGTTTGACCAATCAATGTGTTGTCCAACACATGAAATACCAGGCTGACAGAGTTTATAGCTGTGCCAATATTTTAACCTAGGTAAGATAGCTCAGAGCCAAGTTCACATACCTCCAGGCTCTCCTTCCAGCCAATCAATATACAACACCATATAGACACATTATGCCAAGATCCTGCCACCCACTGGGAATCACCTGTTGATTGCAGACTAATGTAATGAATGATTTGCTTCAGAAGATTTCTGTTTGAGAGGGAGCGAGGAGGGCAGCAGCTGTCGGGGAATGCTTTCTTTGGAGGAAAATGTTCATTGAGAATGCCTCGTGGGTGTTATGCAGAGGTTCATTTCACTTTGAGAATTGTGAATATAATAGCCCTATCACCGCCTCCAGCTTCGATTAGTGGAGGAAGTTTGTCATGGTTCCTTCATTATTACATTTTCTTCCTAAATTACACCCAAAATGTCTGGTACTGTGGTTAGTCTAGGCCAGTGGTTCCCAAACTTATTTGTCCATGACCCAAAATTTGAAATCACATTTGCCTCGCAACCCAAATGATACTGGTACCTCGTGTACCTATGATAAAAATTGTCAGAGAAAATTCTTTTAACATGAAACCCCCCCTCAAAAAATGAGATTTTTTTGGGGGGGGGGTTCAAGTTTGGGTCACGACCTGGGGTTTGGGAACCCCTGGTCTCGGCTTTCAAAGTACTGTGGATTTTGCTTTCAGGAACTGCTGATTTGGCCAACCAGTGCCTCCAGCGATAGAAATATAATAACAACGGCACTCAGCAGAGCACATACTTTCGCCAAGTTGAACAGTTTATGTTTTGTATCCTACCAATTAGCAGGATCTTCATCCCAACCAGAACCAAAATCTAATTGGCTTGTTCTTGTCACCAACCCAACTCATCCACCAAGTTTTGGCATAACTCGTCCAAAACTTTTTGACATATCATGGTATATATATATATATATATATATATATATATATATATATATATATATATATATATATATATATATATATATATATACATACATACAGACACACACACATATACATATATTTATATATGTATGTACAGAATATATGGATATATATTTATGTATGGATATACATATATATATATATATATATATATACATATATATATATATATATATATATATATATATATATATATATATATATATATATATATATATATATATAAACAGATGTTTATATATAAATATATATTTATATATAAACAGATGTTTGGTATGACAGAACTTTAATATGGATACAAGCAAACATGACATAATGGTGACCAAACCTTTTCGAGCTGTACTCTTCAGGGTAAAAATAGCAGCAAGTGAAGGAGGAAGTGAAGGCGTGTGCTTTCTACGCAGGTCTCAATAAGGTAGACACTGATTGGTTCAACCGTAATGACGTCACAGTTAATCCGAACGCCCATTGGTTGGCTCATCATCTTTACCTCAAGCTCCCATTGGCTGGAGCAGAGTTCGTCGATGATTGACGTTTGCAACAGCATCCTGGAGAGAGGGGGGATGGGTTTCCCCTAAAGTCCATTCACCATTTGTTATGGTATTTCCCTTGATCTTTCCATGCTGAAAGAGAGACAGAGATCGTGCAAATTGATTTGGATGACATAATATTGGATCGGTGGAAAGGATGAAGGTTGCTTCCAACATATGTAAAATAAATGAGCTCCGACCTCGGCTCAATATCCTGAACATATCTGCATTGTACTGGTCTGCACAAATTGGGTGGGCAACTAAGTGCTGTGCAATGGCAGATGAAGCAGGTACAGTGGCCCGCGGTTGCTGGATATTTCCACATGCTCACACTGGTTTTGTTCTATCCCTCACAATCTTTCTTCAAATCGCCAAGGGATGTGTTGTTTGATCTGATCAGCAAATATTAGTGTTGTGCGGCCCACGTACCGAGCTTCACATCGGCACTTAAACTCATAAAAAGTTATTGCTGGTTTGTGAGGTGGGTAGCACCTTTTTTAACCCTGAAGAGTGCAGCACGAAAAGCTTCGGTCACTATTATATCGTGTTTGTTTGTATCCATATGTGTATATGTATATATATATATATATATATATATATATATATATATATATATATATATATATATATATATATATATATATATATATATATATATATATATATATATATATATATATATATATGTATATATCCATCCATACATATATATCCATCCATACATATATATCCATCCATACATATATATCCATATATACATTCACTACCGGTCAAAAGATTTAGAACACCCCCATTTTCCAGTTTTAACTGAAATTTAAGCAGTTTAATGTTTCAATGTACTCTGATATTAAAGCATAGAACAAATGAACAATTTCAGATAAAAATAAATCATGGAATCGTTTTATTGAACAAAATTTAATCTAAATGTTTGACTCATAAAAGTAGTCACCATTTGCAGATATAACAGCCGAACATACTCGTGCCATTCTTTCTCCAATGGAAATCAAATATTGTTTGGAAAGTTCTTCCCAACACTGTTGCAGAAGTTCCCACAAATGTGTTGCACTTGTAGGTTGCTTTTCTTTCATCCTTCTGTCCAGTTCATCCCAAACCAGCTCAATGGGGTTTAAGTCTGGAGACTCTGCTGGCCATTCCATGATTTGAAGTCGACCGTCATTTTCTTTTCTTCTCAGGTAGTTCTGACATAGCCTGGGGTATGTTTTTGGTTGTTATCTTGCTGTTGGATGAACCTATGACCAACAAGGCATAGACCAGAGGGTATTGCATGGCGCTGCAAAATGCTGTGGTCGCCCTTTTGGTTCAGGGTGCCAGTCACTCTGTGCAAATCGCCGACTCTGGATCCAGCAAAAGAGTCCCAGATCATTACGCTTCCTCCTCCATGTTTGACAATTGGTGTCATTCACTGAGAAACCATTATTTCACCAACTCGACGGCGTACAAAAACCCTGCGTGATGAACCGAAGATTTCAAATTTTCATTCATCAGTCCATAAAACCTTCTTCCAATTCTCAGCAGTCCACTGGCGGTGCTTCATGGCCCAGGTAAGCCTCTTTTTCTTATTTTGCCATCTTAGCAATGGCTTTCTTACTGCCTCTCGACCTGTCATACCTGCAGCTCGAAGTCTTCTCTTCACAGTTGAAACTGAGACTTCCTTACTTCGACCAGTGTTAAGCTGTACTTGAAGCTGCTGTCCTGTGAGCCGCCTATTACGCAAGCTGTTGACTCTCAGAAACTTGTCTTCTGATTGTGTTGTGGTTTTGGGTCTGCCAGATCTCTTCCTGTTAGAGTTTCCTCCAGTTTCAAAGTGCCTTTTGATAGTGAAGGAAACTGTACTCACTGACACCTTGGCTTGCTTTGCAATTTCTCGAAAGGAAAGACAAACACTTTTCAGGGTTGTAATGGTCTGTCTGTCTTCCTTTGTTAATTGTCTTTTTCTTGCCATTAGGACAGCAATTTTCTACTTCCTGAAGTGAAATATTATCCAAATAATGCTTCAGAGGGTGTGGCAACACAGTCTGTTCCAACACTGCTTTTATACAGACAGAGGGTTTGTAACTAATCAACAAAAGTTGGGACACCTGGAGGAATTGTTTGCATCAACATTCAAGGCTTAATTTACTTCCATTGTTGCAGAACAGCTGCAGTTTTTTTTAATTTTTAATTTTTTTTTTTTGTATACCTTGGTCGAGGCTCGTATGAGAGCTAACACACAACTCACAGCAAGGAGGCATGAGACAAGAGGGGCGGGAGTGGAAGGGACAAAACAGTGGGGAACAGACACATTAGGTGAACTGTGGAAGGGAGAGGGATGGGGATGGGACGGGGAACATGGTGAAGAGAAGATGGACATTACAGGGACTTTCAGGAAGGAAAGCAGGAGAAATGAAGGAAGTGGGCTTGGGTGGATTATCGGGGGTAGAAAAGATCGAGGATTTGGATGGGGGAAGATAAGAGGTGGTGGTGAACAGCTGTTTTGAAAGCCTGGAGGGAAGAATGGGAAGGAATAGAGTGAGGAAGTTTATTCCAAAGGCAGGAAAAAAGAGGAATGGAAGAGTGAAGATGAGCAGTGATTCGTGATTTTGGTAGTTTTACCAGAAGGGGGTTGTTGGCGGACCTTGAGCGCCCTGTGGAAATGTGGTGGGGACAAATCGCAGAGAGAGCAGGGGGGGGCAAGGCTGGAGAGGAGTCGGTAGAAGACAGAAAGACCACCGACCAACCTGCGGTGATTGAGTGAGAGGCCCAAAGACTCAGCTTCATTGCGGGAGATGCCGATGATCTTAAATGCCCTGGTTTCGACAGCGTGAAGCCGAGAAAGGTGGGAGGCAGGAGCACCAGCCCAGAGGGGAGAGCAGTACTCCATCAGGCTATGGACAAAAGCTTTGTAAGTGGTCAGGAGCTCAAGAGGGCCGAGGAAGGACTTTGCACGACGGAGGATTCCCAGTCGGCGACTGGCTTATGAGGCGCGGTTGGAAATGTGACTTTCCCAGGAAAGGTCATGGCAGATAGTGAGACCCAGAAGCTTGAAAGAAAAGACTTCTTCCAGAGGATTGTTGAGAAAGTGGATGGGTGGGTTTTGTAAACGATCCTTTCGAAGAGACATAGTGAGAGTGTGAGATTTGTCTGGATTGAAAGACATGTTCCACGTGTTGGACCAGTTTGTGATTTTATCCAGATCTGCAGTGAGCGAAGAAGCTGCTGCTTGCCGGTCTGAGGGATGACAGATGGTACGGCAGAGGGTGGAGTCGTCGGCAAAGAGAAATAGAGGATTTTCCAGAGAGTCCGAGAGATCATTGATGAAAACCAGAAAAAGAACAGGGCCCAGAACGCTACCTTGAGGAACTCCAGCCTGCACAGGAAGAGGGGATGAAAGAACTCCATTTAGGGCCACACGTTGACTGCGACACGAGAGGAAGTCTGCGAGCCATGAGTGGAGATGGCCTTGAATACCATGGGAAGAGAGTTTGGTGAGTAGGGCAGGGTGCCAGACTGTGTCTAAAGCACGTGATATGTCCAGGGATACGGCTCGGATTTCCTGTCTGGCATTGAGGACCTCCATACATTGATGGGAGAGCAGAAGCAGCATATCCTGGGTAGAGTGACCTGGTCTGAAATCAAATTGATGATTGGAAATCAAGCCATTGGAGAAGAGGAAGGATTTCATGTCTGAAGCGATGATGGATTCCATAACCTTGCTGATGATTGGGAGAAGGCTGATTGGTCTGTAGTTACAGGGATCTGTTTTTGCACCTTTTTTATGCAGGGCAGTGATGTTAGCAGATTTCCAAGCAGATGGCAGATGACCTTGAGCAAATGAGAGGGTGAATAGAACAGAGAGAGGGTGAGCAAGAGCAGAAGAGCAGGCTTCGAGGGCACGTGGGCTGATGCCGTCTGGACCGGTTGCAGAATCTGACTCAAGGTTTGAAAGCAAGCTCTCCACCTTGTCAGGAGAAAAGGACACAGAGTCCAGGGACAGTTGGGTGCGACTGGGTAAAGTGGGTAGAGATAGTGATGGGTTTAGGACACAAGATTTAGCTGCAAACACCGAGTTTAGACATTCAGCTTTATCACGTGCGGAATCAGCAGTGCGGCCATTTGAGGTAAGGGAGGGGATGGAGGGGGAACATACACCAGAAACAGATTTGATTAAACGCCACCAGGATTTTGAGGAGGGAGAGAGGTTTGAGAGTTCAGACTTGAGATGAGAAAGATGTTGTTTTCTGGCTCTCCTGAGGGTAGATACACACTTGTTCCGAGCTTTGTGGAAAGAACTGAGATTGCCCTCAGTTGGGTTTTCTTTCCATGAGGCAAAGGCAAGTTGTTTCAGGACAACTGCCTCACCACAAGCTTCAGTAAACCAAGGGCGGGAGGAAGGGTAGGACAACTGAACACGAGAGGGGATAAATCTGTGCATGAGGGAGAGCAAGTTTCTTTGAAAGAATTCCCAGGATGAGTTGCTGTTTGAGAAAGTAGTGATAGGAGACGAGTCTGTAAGTTTGATGGCTGCTTGGAGACCCTGCCAGTCGGCTTGAGTGAAATGCCAGACTCGACGGCGGTGAGGTGGTTCTCTGATAACAGCCAGAGAGATGTCCACTTTAACAAGGACGTGGTCAGAAGAACCAATTGGAGCGAAGGAAGAGCAGCAGATATTGTCAGGGAAATTTGTCAAAATCAGATCCAGAAGAGATGGAGTACCATTGGTTGAGATCCGGGTCGGGAAGTTGACCGATTGAGTCAGTCCCAATGAGTCGCAGAAAGCTTTTGCTGAGGTGCCATGGCAGGTGAGAGAGGTACCCACACCTAGCCAACTGGTGTGATGACAATTGAAGTCACCACATAAGAGGAAGAGAGAGTTTGGATGAGAAGAGAGAAGATGGTCCATGTTTTCGGATAGTGAGGTGTTGATGGAGTCATCATGTTCGGTGGACGGTACAGTACACATATAAACATGAGGTGGGAGTGGAGGGGAAGCCGAAGCCAGAGGTATTCCTGGGGTGTGGGGGAGTGAGAGCAGTGCATGGAGAGTGAGGAATTGAGTCTTTGATGAAGAGAGCAACACCTCCACCAGGACGAGGCTCAGGCCTGTCATACCGTAAGAGGGAGTAACCGGGGAGAGATACTTGGGAGTCAGACACGTCTTGGGAGAGGAAAGTTTCTGTTAGGCAGATAATGTCTGGTTTGTCAGTGTCAGTTGCTCACTCATGACTTGTTCCCTGAAAAGGGCCTTTTTTACCAACTCGGAAATTTACATTTTTTTCAGTTTTTGGTCACCAAAACTTTTTTTTTTAACCTCTGGCAGTTTACCTCTTAGCTTTGTACCATTTCAGGTTATTCACAGGACTTGAACTGCTCAAATTTCAGTAAAAACTGAAAAATGGGGGTGTTCTAAAACTTTTGACCTGAAGTGAATATGTATGCATATATATACACATGAAAAAAAAAATATATATATATATATACATATAAATGTATGCATATATATATTTATATATATATATGTATATACACAATTATACATGTATAAATGTTTGTATATATATATATATATATATATATATATATATATATATATATATATATATATATATATATATATATATATATATATATATATATATATATATATATATATACATACATATATACAAATATATCTTCTTCTTCTTTCGGCTGCTCCCGTTCGGGGTCGCCACAGCGGATCATCCGTATGATCCGCATCGTGATTTGGCACATGTTTTACACCGGATGCCCTTCCTGACGCAACCCTGGTCACCTCTTACGACACAGGGATAATATATATATACATATATATTTACATATATATGTATATATATATATATATATATACACATATATATATACATATATATATATATATATATATATAAATTTATGCATATATATGTATGTACATACACATATATAAAATTTTATGCAGGTATATACATGTATATACACATTTTCATATACATACAGTTTGTATATACACATTTTTATACAAATGCTTCTGTACATATATATTATATATATATATATATATATATATATATATATATATATATATATATACATATATATATATATATACATATATGTATATATACATATATGTATATATATGTATATATGTATGCATGTATATATATATATATATATATATATATATATATATATATATATATATATATATATATATATATATATATATATATATATATATATATATATATATATATATATATATATATATATATATATATATATATATATATATATATATATATATATATATATATATATATATATATATATATATATATATATATATATATATATATATATATATATATATATATATATATATATATATATATATACATACATATATATATATATTGTTGTGGTTACCAAATTCGCAAACCACCATTCAGGTCCCTGAGGTGAGATATCTCGGTAAGTATATGTGTACTTCGGCCCAAACCCGTTGTCTAGTGGGAATACGTCATTTATGCGTGCTGCGACTCTTCAGGATAGCCGTTTTTCTTTTACTATCTTTATTTTGGACCAACCGCCATTGTTACCACCACCAACCACAACATCAACCACCCACCGCGGAGCCGCTTCACGTCACACCTCGCAACCGTCGCATCGCCACCGTTCTTGCGCCGCTTGTGGGTACCGGTGTTGGACTCGTGCAGGGCGCGCGCCGAACAGCGTGTACAAAACCACGGATTTTCCGCTTCAAAAACGGATCAAAAACGACACACGCCCACTTTTGTTCCGTCCAATCGGTGAGCGAGGGGCGATTTGGCCCCGCCTCCAGGGCGTTGGAGGGCGATCACTATATGCAAATTTATGGATCAAAATGCATTCACGCCCACTTTTTCTCGGGCCAATGGGGAGCGAGGTGAAAGGTCGAAGGCAGGGGGTCAAAGATGAGAGAGCGAAGCCACGGGGCTTATATAAGCGACCGCGTTCGTCAGTAGAGAGAGTTAAGACTTCGCAGCCGGTGGAGTTGGGAAGAAGAAGCAAGAAGGAGTTGGTCGTCGTCGTCGTCGTCATCGTCGTCGTCGTCGTGTGCGTTGGAGTCGGAACGAAGAGGACGAAGCTGTGGAGAGGCGGCGAGGGCAGACGAGGGGGTGCTCGCGTGGTGCCGGGAGCTGCACACCAGGGAGGCCGACGGCGCGACCTGGTCGAGGTGGAGACGCTCGTCGCGGGACTCGAGGCAGAGTAGAAATCCTCCCTACCCCGAGCATCAGCAACCCCCTCCTGTTTCCCCCCGCGCTGAGATAGTGCGACCAAGGGGGCCCCTTTCCCACCCCCTACCAGACACTGCCCGCGAGGCCCGCGGAGTTGAGGCACCATCGCCGCTCCGCGTCTCATCACCAGACGGGTAGGCCCGACCCGGTCTCGGCCTCAGGCCCGCCTCATCCTTGAGGGTTCTCTTCTTTTTCTTGGTTTTGGATATGTGTTGTCGGCGCCGTCTGTGAAGTAAAATTGTATAAGTGTTGCCGTGTGCTTGCGTAGTCGGTATTAGCTCTGCATTGTGTTTCTTTTCCTTCTATGTGCTTTTGGTGGAATTGCATTGTGTTTCTCTTCTTTTCTATGTGCTTTTGGTGGAATTGTATATGTGCGCTTTCCGTTCATCGCGAATAAATGTGTTTTGTGTTGAACTGCTTTCCCGCTTCGCTTCGTCATTTCTCTCATTGAATCCTCATCTTGCTTCACGTAAAGGGTTGGTAGTGGGCTGAATACGCCCGATAATTAATCGAACCGTCGAGGCCGACGATAACACCGCTCGGTTATCCCGATAGTACGGAACGGGTCGCTTAAGTGGCCCGTGTCCGAAGTCGACCTGCGGCGAGGTGCGATCGCCCGGTCTACCCTCCGTGTGGGTACTTAGGTAGGTCGAATTTGGCGAGCAACCCTATCCCACGCGGGGGCCGATTGGCTCGATCGCGGTGAGACTGAAAGGTCCACCCGTGACTGGTTCCCGGCGTTAGTCCGAGAGGGTCACGACTGGATTGTCCGTCCGGTGGGCGACGTGCCGCGATTCGAGTTACGTGGCCGTCGCACGCCGGCGGGCGCGAATCAGCAACACTTCTGTACATATATATATATATATATATATATATATATATATATATATATATATATATATATATATATATATATATATACATATATGTATATATATGTATATATGCATGTATATATATATATACATATATATATATATATATATATATATATATATATATGTACACATACATTCATATATATCCATACATTTATATATACATATAGGAGGAGGAGGAGATTGGGACTATACTCTGTGCAGAGCGTTGGTGCTGCTTCATCAGTCTCCTTTGCGATTGGGCACAATCCTGGATGGGTCACCACTCCGACAGAGTATACCGGCATGCTTGCAGTCATTTTGCTGTCCTCGGAATGATGACAGGCCGAGTTCACCCCACCTTGTATTCATTCAACAGCTGAGCAGCATTTGAACACAGGACCCTGGGATCCAAAGCCCGCCACCTTCACCATTAAGTCAACACCAAGCATATATTCATATATATATATATATATATATATATATATATATATATATATATATATGTATATGTATGTATATATATATATATATATATATATATATATATATATATATATATATATATATATATATATATACATGTATATATACATGTATACAGTATATATATATATATATATATATATATATATATATATATATATATATATATATATATATATATATGTATATATATATATTTTTATATATATGTATACATATGTATTTTATATATATATATATATATATATATATATATATATATATATATATATATATATATATATATATATATATATGTATATATACCGGGCGTAGTGGCGTGCGCCTGTAATCCGGCTACTCGGAGGCTTGGGTTGGAGGATCGCTTGAGGACGGGGGCTCTGCACTGGGCAGGGTGTAGAGCAGCCCGGAATCATGGTGAAACCCAAATCCTGATCCCTGTGTCGTAAGATGCAATATGAAAGAGAGACCTACCCACATCTCTCACATGCGGATGGAGGGAATAGCCAATCAGCTCTGTGAAACAGAAATAAGCTGACTCTCTCCGAAACAACCAAACCTCGGTGGCAAGAATTATATAAATAATTGACACCTCCCACACTCCTCTCGCCGAAAAAGCTGCAGAAAGCAACATAAGAAGGCCTACTCAAGGTAAGCACTTTGCTGTTTCAAACCCATCCCAGAGTTCCTTCACAGCTATAAAGACATTCACACAGAGTGCAGCTGAAGGGGTGTGTAGCATTGGGATTCTTACAAGTGTACTATGTGTGAATGTATTAAAAGCTGTGGAGGAACTCTGGGAAGGGTTTTAATTTTGAAGGAAGAAACAGGAAGGAAGAACTATTCACTGAAACACTCAAATGAACTTCACTGAAACAGAAGCCCGAAGTAATCCCTCTTGTGCACAATTTGACATCCAAAAAATGGGAGGGTGAGACATTTGGCAATTTAACCACAGGATGAGCTGATAGACACATGCCAAAAGAACTCAGAACTGCAATACGTGGCCACTTTGGGTGTGAGGGAGAGAATGACACACTCCTGGCAAAAGTTTGCAGTTTTAACAACCAGGTTACACTGTTTCTCTGCATCAAGCAAGACCTTTTTTCATCGTAAGATATTCATTTATCACCATGTAGGTCAAAAGACTCTCGAGAAAAGGGAAACATCACCAAAAGCCAATTCTACTACAGTACAAAAATTATATTTATAAAGTACCGGCAACAATTGAAAAAGTGAATATAATTGAGAATGCATGAATCTAATTATTTTTCTTCCACAGATGTAAATTGACGATTTTTCAGTTGAAAATTGAGTATTTTTGAAGCTTGACCTTGAGTTGACCTTTTTTGATCAGATGTCAGGTCAGGTCAGATTAGATCTGTGACTTGCCACAAGTATGATGTCAACCTGTACTAACCTGTTTCATGGCCGTGTTTTTGGCAACGAAACCGTCTCCCCCACCAAGATTATTGGTGAGGAGGGTGTATGATATGGCCACCAAAAAGGATTAAAAACAAAACCTGTCAACGGGCAGAGGAGCTCCTTGTGACCCAATGGTCATCCATATCTAGTGCCTAACTGTGTCTGCGGACGTCCTCCTGCAGTTGGGTTACTTTTTATGAGGAGGTTGGTGGCAGGATTTGCACTCCGGCCACCGTAAAACCCTTCATTACACAAAATGTTCCAAAAGCACAAAAAAATCTGAAAACCCACTCTGTGGGAGTGGCTCCTGGGCAGCTGCCCTCCGCAGGGCAGCTCACCAGATGATGGGATTGAGGCAAAGCCTTTGGAATCTCCAATCATTGATGATAGGAGGGAAACCACGGGGTAAACTTCCCAGGTCATATTGCAGTATTGTGTGTCTTGGTGGTGCTGAGGTGTCATCCACCAGACGGTGGTCTCCTTGGGTTAATCTGAGGTGGTCCAGTCAGGTGGGTGCCTGGAGTGTTTGATCCCAAGAGAGGATGATCACCTGTCTCTGTTATCATCTGAACTCAAGCATTTTGTCATTGGTATTGCAGCACTCTTTGAGGTTCGGAGAACGGATTGCAGTGAGATCATGAGAGGTGGTTACACCTACTATTGTTGTGGTCTCTGATGGTTACCATGCCCAAGGAGTTGCTGCGGCTGTTTCCAATAAGCTGAGTCCAATGATAATTGAGGTAACACCGGTCAATGAGCGTATTATGAGACAAAGGATTCGTCAATCCTTGGATGTCATTTCCCTGGTCTCTGGATAAGCTCCGACTGAGGCGTGTGATCTCACCGTGAAGCATTCTCTGCCACGCTCGAGGCTTTGGTTGGTCAGTGCCCCAGGCGAGATACTCTTCCAGTCTTGGGATTTCAATGCATAGTCTGTAACTGATCGGGAAGGTTAAGAGACATGTGTTGGTCCCAATGGGTCTGGAACTGTGAAACAGAATAGCACCAATTTCCTTGACTTTGCAATATATCATGAACTTAGGGTGGCTGGTTTATGGTTTCAGTGCCAACAGGCTCATCGCTGGACTTGGTATTCCAACACTGGTGGTGTGGCTGGACGTCGATGGAGGATGTTCCAGAACTGCAGGGTCTACCGGAGTGTTCAGTTCCTCAATACCGACCACCGGCTTGTTGGAGCAACTCTGAAATTGCAGCTTAAATCCAGGAGAATGGTACCATCCCAGCCAATGCTGGATGTTGGCAAGCTCAAGGATGAGAGGGTAGCCGAGGAGTTTGCAAACAGGCTGAGTGGAGATTTGGGGGGTCTGGGTGCTTTGGGGGATCCTGAACAGTTGTGGAGTGCCTTCAAGACCACCGTCCTTGATGTTGGCTGTGGATGTCTTGGAAGTCACCATTGGGCGAAGAAAATTTTTATCGCTCAACTGACACTTGATACCATTGACCAGTCACAGGAGCAGGCTGAAAGGCAGAGCTGAGCTGTTCAGGGAGGTTAGGCGTAAGACTGTTCGTGCACTAAAGGTGGACAAGGAGGCCTGTATACGAGGAATCTGTGAGGGGGTGGAGCATCACCTGTGGTCAAGAGATTCACATCCTGCTTCCAGGAGAATTTGTGCATTGCATTCCTCCAAGTCGGTCCCTTGGTGTGCTGCAATTAGAGCATTGGGTGATTGAGAGGAGTCCAAAGTAAAGGCCCGCTGGGCCAATTACTTTGAGCAGCTGTACCAGGCTGATCCAGCAGCTGTCGAGTTGGATGTTAAGGGTTTTACTATCCCTATTGCTGACCCTCCAATCAACTGTGATCCACCTTCATTTGTTGAAACACAGACTGTGGTGAACCGGTTGAAATGGGGTAAAGCTCCTGGGATCTGTGGCATCCATGCTGAACTTCTCAAGGCTGGTGGAAATGCTGCACTCGTGTCGTTGCATGCAGTTTTGTGCTCTGCCTGGAACACAGGCATCATCCCAACTGATTGGAAGAGGGGCCTTGTTGTCCCTCTCTGGAAAGGAAAGGGTGATCGCTCAGACTGCAACAACTACCGAGGGGTGATGCTGCTATCAGTTCCGGGCAAGGTCTTTGCTCGGATATTTCTTGATTGGGTTCACCACCATCTACTCGAGCACCAACCAGCACCCAGAGCAGTCAGGCTTTACACCAAAGATGTCAATGATTGACCGTATCCTTGCTCTTCGGGTCCTCACCAAACGCAGACAAGAGTTTCGGCAGGGGCTGCTTGTAGCCTGTGTTAATCTCTGCAAAGTGCTCAATCCAGTAAATCCGGATGCACTTTGGAACATTCCTGGTCTTCATGGGGTGCTGGCAAAACTGATTCTGGTATTGGGCGTGCTGTGAAGTATGGTGGTTTCATCTCTGACTTATTTCCAGTTGTTACTGGAGTTCGTCAACGGTATGTACTGGACCCCACACTTTTCAGCGCTTGTATGGACTGGATTCTGGGGAGGATGGTGGAGAGATCAAGCTGCGGTGTATCGTTTAGGAATGTCAAGATCTCTGACCTTGATTTTGAAGATGATGCAGTCATCTTTGTGAAGACTCTGTATATCCTTTTTGGGGCCCTCAAGGTGCTGAATGAGGAGTCAGAGCTGCTGGAATTATGGGTTTCCTGGGTCAAAACTTATATCCAGGCTTTCAATGACATCTTGGATGCTGCTATCTTGTCTGTACCTGTTTGTGGTGAGGATGTTGAGGATATGGAGAGAGTCAATTACCTTGGCAGTGGTATTCATGTCTCTGCTGGCTGTGAGCCAGAGGTCAACAAACGTCTTGGTCAGGCCTGGGAAGTCATGGATTCACTGGATCATGGGGTGTGGCACTGCCGGTGCCCATGCAGGAGGAGGAAAGTCCAAATCTTCAGGTCCTTGGTGCTTACAGTCTTGCTCTACAGATGTCAGACTTGGACTCTGACTAGGGATCTGAGACAGAGACTAATTCCTTTGGTACCAGGTCTCTTTGGAGATCCTTGGCTATCGCTGATCAGACTTCGGGTCCAACGAGCGGTTGCTAAGAAGGACTCAAATGAGATTTGTTACCTGCATAGTCCGTAAGCATCAGCTGCACTGTGGCTGTATGGACATGTGGCTCTTTTTCCTGATGCTGATTCTGCTCACCAGATTCTCTGAGTGAGGGAGCCTCATGAGTGTAGATTCGTCTGACCTCGTAAGTGGAGGTCTGTTCTTCAATGGGCCAACCATGTGCCTCATGGTTGCAGCAGGTTGATCAGCCTGTCAAGGAGATGGGGAAGGACCAGGCATCTGCCTGAGGAATGGCCAGACGGATGCCCTGGAGTACCTGCGGAAAGTGGACGCAGCGATGTGTTGGTCCGGCGGTGCATGCTCCCATACCTGACGTGACCTGAACTTTCACCTTTTGACCTCAAAAATATTTGGTTTCATAATTCAGTGATGCAATGTGAAAATCCTGTTCAAATTTCAAATCAATCGTATGAAAAAATACGATTTCAGAAATTTGCCCTCAAGATGATCTTTGACCTTTGACCTTAAAATCAATAGGCTTCTCAGTTGAGACTACCTCCACAACTATGTAAAGTTTCATGACGATCGGTTTCGAATTGTGACCTGCAGGCAATAGACAGTCAGACAGAATAACAAAATCGACTGACCAATATACTTGAAAAATCTTCGATTTTGCAAGTAACAAACAGACAGAAAGGGGAGAAAACATAACCTCCTTCACCTTCAGTGGCAGAGTTAAATATCTGGCAACGGCACTTGACACTGGGGTAATATGCCATGCGTGTGAACGCCTCTGCAACAACAATGTCGGATTGGTCTCTCACTCTCGCATTCATCATGGAAAATAAAATGACAATGAACCATTGTAGATGGAAATCGTCTTGATAACCTTCCAATACCACCAATGAAGGTGGGTTTAGTTCACAAAAAATTCCCCTAGACTTTTTGCACAACAACTGCAAATTTGCAAAACAGTTAAAGTTCTCAATATTTATTGTTATGGTTATCCTTTGTAGCCAGAGATTGCCATTCACAGATGACATGTGAGCACATGTGTGCGTGAATTTATTTACATTTAGGAGCTTCAGCCTATGCAGTGGCCACACTGACATAGCAAGCAGAATAACATGGTGTTAAGGAATATTTAAGCTTGGAATTTTGTCAAGGTGCAGGTAATAATTTGCATACTCATTGCAAAAGAGACTTTCACATCTTTAATGTCATTCAACTAATTATAGCAGACAGGATACAAAGTTCAACATAGACCCAAGGGATGGTTTACTTTGTGATGCAGCGCCGTATGTACTGTCGTTGGGTCATGATTCAAAACCAGACATGAAAGTTCAAAAGTAAGTATTCTACCTCGGCACCATCTTGCCAGATCCATGTTACGGGAATGTTGCTTTGTTTCTTTATAGTTGCTGTATAGTATTATAAAGGTCACGAACTTGTACATGCAGCTTCCATAATGTTCCCTCAATAGGGTGTGTGTGTGCGTGCGTGCGTGTGTTTTCTTGGACAGCCAGACTAAATAAGTCCCGACCCGCTGTAATACTGTATCCAGGTAGGTCCTTCGGCACACTAGTAGTGCCTCAGGGTCCACCATTAGACAGCAACTAACATGAATCCAGCAGATGCTTTGGACAGGAGTTTTGAGTTTTGCTAAGGTGTGGCACACAATTGCCTAGTATTTTCAAAAAGGCACTGTGGATCTTTAATTTTGACTAGCTAATGCTGGTCGATGGACTACTTGCATGTGCTGGGAAAGCTAAATTGTACTATCATTGGTATGTTCATTGCATAATGCAAAGGGGGAACTATATCACAGATCCTGCAGCATTGGTTCATCACATTACATTCCCTGTCTGTCTTAAGCTGAACAATCAGTTGATTGCACATAGAATTGCATGATGACAACTTTACGATAGTGAGAAACACACAAGGACATATTCCAAATTTAGAAAATGGGATTTTCTCAACTAAAAATTTATAAGTACAGGTTGTCCACACAGTCTAGTTTGGTTTGGTTGCAATTAAAAAATTTAAACCGGAACAAAACTGTGGACGCGCTGTTTGGTTATTGTCGGGAAACGAGAATGGCTCTTGTTTTAAGCATTAGTCCTTCATTTTTATCACTCTGATAAAAGGTCAATGCTTTAAAGGTCAGCCACACCTCATTTGTCAATTTAGTAAACACACTATTATCAACTTTTAGTTTGAGATAAATACATTGTTTTTATTGATCTGTGGTCGACATGTTTTTTATTTTATTTTATTCAGCCTGTTACTGCTTGGTTGCATCATTTTCTGTGGATACAGCTATACTGCTGATGCAATGCCCCAGTTACCAGCACTCTGGCACTCATTTTGCCAACCTCAGAAAGATGACAGGCCGAGTCAACCCTATCTGGTGTTAATTCAACGGCCCAACAGGGGCTTGAGCTCAAGACCCGAGGATATTAAGCCAAGCACCTTAACCATTAAGCCAATACCAGGTTTGGTCTACGTGTGACAACAATAGATTAAATGATTAGAGAGTCAATCTGCAAACCCAGACCAAATCATACCAAAGACTTTAGAAATGGACGTCGTACATTGTATCGTACGTGCTGATTCCTTGCAAAAGCTTAGCTTTTAAAAAGATAGAGCGCGGCTAAATAACCATAAGTTGGCAATACCAGCACAGGCTTTGATGCACCTCATACACCAAAGTTCCTTGTAAAGGAACTCGTATTATTATTATTGGGTGGTCGCTAGATGACCCTTAGTCTCAGGTTTTCCGTCTGTCTGAATGTCTGTTGGGTGGTCGCTAGACTACCGTTATTCTCAGGTTTTCCGTCTGTCTGTATGTATAAAATGGACAGCTCTGGAGGCCAGAGGAGTCAACCGATTTTGATGAAACTTGACAGGTAGGTTCATACCAGGATGTAGTTGTATGCTTTTGAGCACCGTTGCTATGGACGCCAGCCACCGCTGCCTAGGAACGGGACTTTGAAAAATCCTAAAAATATATTTTTTTTTTTAAATCAAAAATCGCCTTCCAGACTTTTATGGGCACTATAATCAACCTTTTTGTCAAAAATTTCAGCCCGATCGGTCAAAAACTGTATGACTAGTATGCAATTATGGAGCGACCCCCCATGTCACCTACCGGCTTGTCTGTTTGTTTGTATGTCATGGACAGCTCTGGAGGCCAGAGGAGTCAACCGATTTTGATGAAACTTGACAGATAGGTTCATACCAGGATCTAGTTGTATGCTTTTGAGCACCGTTGCTATGGACGCCACCGCTGCCTCGTAACGGGACTTTGAAATTTTTGAAAAAACCTAAAAATATATATTTTTTGAAAATCAAAAATCGCCTTCCAGACTTTTATGGGCACTATAATCAACCTCTTTGTCAAAAATTTCAGCCCGATCGGTCAAAAACTGTATGACTAGTATGCAATTATGGAGCGACCCCCCATGTCACCTACCGGCTTGTCTGTTTGTTTGTATGTCATGGACAGCTCTGGAGGCCAGAGGAGTCAACCGATTTTGATGAAACTTGACAGATAGGTTCATACCAGGATCTAGTTGTATGCTTTTGAGCACCGTTGCTATGGACGCCACCGCTGCCTCGTAACGGGACTTTGAAATTTTTGAAAAAACCTAAAAATATATATTTTTTGAAAATCAAAAATCGCCTTCCAGACTTTTATGGGCACTATAATCAACCTCTTTGTCAAAAATTTCAACCCGATCGGTCAAAAACTGTATGACTAGTATGCAATTATGGAGCGACCCCCCATGTCACCTACCGGCTTGTCTGTTTGTTTGTATGTCATGGACAGCTCTGGAGGCCAGAGGAGTCAACCGATTTTGATGAAACTTGACAGGTAGGTTCATACCAGGATCGAGTTGTATGCTTTTGAGCACCGTTGCTATGGACGCCACCGCTGCCTCGTAACGGGACTTTGAAATTTTTGAAAAATCCTAAAAAAAAAAAAATTTTGAAAATCAAAAATCGCCTTCCAGACTTTTATGCGCACTATAATCAACCTCTTTATCAAAAGTTTTCAGCCCCATCCGTCAAAAACTGTCTGACTAGTATGTAATTATATAGCGACCACCCATGTCGCCTCCTGGCTTGTTATTGTTATTATGACTATTATTATGTCAACACAGATCAACGCAAGTCTTAGCAGTGTCTAGTATTATTTCTAGGCAGTGTCTAGTATTATTTCTAGGCAGTGTCTAGTCATTCAGGTTCTGCACACATCCGTCACAGAAATTGCCCCAACGAGGAAAAACCTGCAGGTCGTGATGTTGTATTGCTGTATAACATAAATTATGTGCACCCTTGAATGATACATTTTATGAAAATTGCATAATTTTTACCCGCATGTACCCATTGCCTCAATCTACAAAACATATCAAACCAATTATTTTTAAATTTTTTTATGGGATATGGGTGGTGGTCTCTTTTTATAAGCAACATTTCAGTGTCCCTTCTAATTTCTCTTGGGCATTTTAAGAATCAACCATAAAGTATCGACTGCTGTTGCATGGAGACCACAGACTAGTTTGAACATGGCATCTGGGTTTTTAAACCGAAACTGGCATTCCAATTATTGTGATACTTCCCGAGTTCACAAAGGCTTAGAAGACAAATCCTTCGTTCTAATTCCGTCAGCCAGATTTCAACCCAAAATGTCGAGGATGCCAGTCAAGTGTCCTCAGCAATAAGCCATCCATTTCAATATAACCCGTTTCCTCCTCTCCTTTCATTGCGTCCATCCCACAGGTATATGGCGATTCGGCATCCACTGAAGCCTCGTCTTTCTGCCCAAAACACTCGTGGAGTCGTGGCTGGAATCTGGCTCTTGGCACTCTGCCTTGCATTACCACTATGTGTGTTTTCCCATGTCACACAAGGCCAAGGCCGTATAATCTGCAGCATCAAATGGCCTGACACCATGAGTGGTAACAGCCAGTTAGTGTAAGTTGTCATATTTCATTTATATCGAATTTGTCAGGGCAGCAACATTTTGATAACCTATAAATCCTTTTGTCTAGTGTCAAAAAATTAACATGCCTTCTATCCCAATAAAATCAGGAAACTTGCCTACTGCTGGAGAAAATATGCAGCACTGGATGTAAATAACGTAGAAAAGGATTAACATACAGCATGTGACTTGTATTGCAGGTGCAGCACAATTCTGCCATGGTTGGAGGAAAAAAAATGGGGAAATAAATATTTGCTTTCTCTTTGCTTATTTCCCTGCAGCCTGATCACACATATCTGGAGTGCTGGCATTATCAAACTTGATGTACATAATGCAACTCTTAATAAACGCCAAAATTATATTCCCCTTACTCATTGCTCCATGCCATTCAGCTGCCTGGCTTTCATCCAGAATCGTTCCATTCATGATTTGCAAGCTGCAAAATCTCTTTTTAAAGAAAGCGACCACCATTACAATTGCTTTGATCAATTTTTTTCAGTTTAATTGACCATTTTAATATCACATCTGCAATAACGAAAATTATTGATCTACATCTCCTCCCGCCCCATCCCTTCCACAGAACGTTGGTGCTGCTGAAGAAGTTTATATAGCTGGGGTAACGATCTTGAGTGGGTCGCCACTCCAACATAGGAAGTCAGAGCAGAATTTGGAATTTGGCCAGGGTGCCGGCGATAGCATGGGTGAACATAAAATAGCTCAGAGCTTGCTCAAAGCTTTTTTTATGAAACAAAAATTCAAATTTTGAAAAGGCAGCACCTGCTGGAGAAATAATCATAACAGCAGTTACCATAATGTCTGAACAGCTTGAACAAGAGCAGTGCAAAACAAAAACAAACTATAAGGGCACTCGGTAGCATGCATGCCTTCTCCAGGCTGATTAGTTTACGTTTTGTATCCCACTGATCGGCACCATCTGGATTCAGACTTGAACTTAAATTTAATTGGATTGTTGTTGTCATCTTACCAACTCATCCACCAAGTTTCGTCCAAATCTGTTCACAACTTTTTGAGATATTGTGCTATATGTCATTTTTGGCCCACCACTCAATGGTGAAGAATCACTTTCAAAAATTCTCGGATCCGGATCCAGGTCTTCACCAAAATCGAAGCAATTCTTCCTTGTTACATACCCAACCTTCCCACCAAGTTTGGGCCGAATCCGTCCACAATTTTTTGAGATATAATCGGCTTGTTGTTGTCACCTAACTAATACCTGCTGTATGTCGTTTTTGGCCCTCTCAATGGTGAAAATTCACTTTTAAAATTCACGGATCTAAATCAAGATCTGGACCTTCACCAAAATCTATTTTGTCGGTGTCACATGCCCAAGCTCTCCACCAAATTTAGTCCAAATTCATCCGTAACTTTTTGAAATAATTTGTTCACAAACAGACAAACAAATGACAAGCCAGTAGGCGACGAGGGATTCGCTAGGATCGAAGCACTGGATACGATGCTTTTCATTCTGACCGATCCACCGACGAAGATTCATTGCCAAGACGTATTGGTTCACATACAATTGTTCCTCTGCCTGGCAAGATTTTTCCTATTGCTTATTTTTGCCAACTGGCACTCCTCATAAAAAATGATGGTAAATAGGCACCCTATTTTTGAAGGACTACCATTTGAAAAATAATTGGTTTGCTGGTTTCTGCTGTGGAGCCTCACGTTGCAGACACACACACAGACACACACACACACACACACACACACACACACACACACACACACACACACACGGAAAACCCGATAAACTTCTCTCAATGCTCTTGTTTGACCACACCTCCTGAGCCACACCATATTTTTCACAAGCCACGCCCACTTTCCATAAGCCACGCCCACTTTCCTACACCACGCCCACTTTTCGACACCACACCCACTTTCCTATGCCACTCCCACTTTCCTACACCACTCCCACTTTCCTATGCCACTCCCACTTTTCATCCACCACGTCCACTTTCCCGAAGCTCCGCCCACCTTCCTAAGCCCCTCATAAAAAATGACGGTAAATCGACACCCGATTTTTGAAGGACTACCATTTGAAAAATAAAACCTCAATCAAAAATCGGCTCAAGTAAAATTTTCTAAATATCTCGAAGTGTTTAATTCCGAAGTCTCGCTTCTCTACATTCAAAACTGAAGGACAAGTATTGAAAATACTGAACGCGGTTTTTCGGCCGCTGCACAGCAACGGTTGGTTGAGAGGCAATGAAATTCGAATGCGCACATTCCCAGACCATATGGCACCTGTTGGCAAAGTTTCATCGAAATCGGTTCGCTGGTTCGTGCTGTGGAGCCTCGCGTTGCAGACACACACACACACACACACACACACACACACACACACACACACACACACACACACACACACACACACACACACAGACGGAAAACCCGACAATAAGGGATATCTAGCATATATAGCGAATCCAATAAATAAGGTGGTGTGTGGGTCGTGGAATCGTTTACTGTAAATAAATAAATAATTGGAGGTGGTGTGTGGGTCGTGGAATCGTTTTCGGGAAATAAATAAATAATTGGAGGTGGTGTGGGTGGGGAATCGTTTACGGTAAATAAATAAATTGGAGGTGGTGTGTCAGGAGGAGAATCCGAAATGGTAAATAAATAAATAATTGGAGGTGGTGTGTGGGTGGTGGAATCATTTTCGGAAAATAAATAAATAATTAAAGGTGGTGTGTGGATCGTGGAATCGTTTTTGGTAAATAAATAATGAAAGGTGGTGTGTTGGTGGGGAATCTTTTTCGGTAAATATAGAAATAATTAAAGGTGGTGTGTGGATCATGGAATCGTTTTCGGTAAATAAATAATTGGAGGTGGTGTGTGGGTAGGAATAGTTTTCGGTAAATAAATAAATTATCGGTTTGCTGGTTTGTGCTGTGGAGCCTCGCGTTGCAGACACACACACACACACACACACACACACACACACACACACACACACACACACACACGGAAAACCTGATAAACTTCTCTCAACGCTCTCGTTTGACCACACCTCCTGAGCCACACAATATTTTCATAAGCCACGCCCACTTTCCATAAGCCACGCCCACTTTCCTACGCCACTCCCACTTTTCATCAACCACGTCCATTTTCCCTAAGCTCCGCCCACTTTCCTAAGCCCTCATAAAAAATGACGGTGAATAGACACCCGATTTTTGAAGGACTACCATTTGAAAAATAAAACCTCAATCAAAAATCGGCTCGAGTAAAATTTTCTAAATATCTCTAAGTGTTTAATTCCAAAGTCTCGCTTCTCTACATTCAAAACTGAAGGACAAGTATTGAAAATACTGTACGCGGTTTTTCGGCTGCTGCACAGCAACGGGTGGTTGCTCGGCAACGGAATTCAAACGAGCACATTCCCAGACCACATGGCACCTGTTGGCAAAGTTTCATCGAAATCGGTTCGCTGGTTCGTGCTGTGGAGCCTCGCGTTGCAGACACACACACACACACACACACACACACACACACACACACACACACACACACACACACACACACACGGAAAACCCGACAATAAGGGATATCTAGCATATATAGCGAATCCAAAAAAATCACTCATCAAGCGACACTTGTCGAAGAGGAACGGCACTCGGTCGAACTCGGCAAGTTCATTCGTACAACTCCCAGGTGAGCGACAGCACAGACGACAGAGAGTTTTGAAATTTGGTAAGATTTTCATCGCATCAGAAAAAGAAACCAGACCACCTCACAAGAGTGAGACCAGTTTCATATCATCATTTGCGATGTAATTTTGCGTTGGGCATCGCCCAGCGCATTTAATTTTTTTCATCCCGTGGGGTGGAAGACCCACGGGGTCTAAGCGCTGCTCGCTCTCTCTTTTCTTGTGTACAGTTCATTTGAACGTCTATTTATCCATTATTCGTGAACAGAATTCAATGAAAATTGGCAGGCATATAGCGGTGAGCGGCGCTTCGACCCCGTGGGGTGGAAGACCCCAAGAGGTAAAAATTCTCCTATCTGGATCCAGATTCGAATCTTCACCAAAATTGAATCAATGAGTCCTTTTCAGACACCCAACATGTCCACAAATTTTCTGCAGAATCCATCCATAACTTTTTGAGATCATGTGCTATATATCATTTTTGGCCATATTTCTCAATGGTGAAAAATCACTTGAAAAATTCTCGAATCCAGATCCAGATTAATATCTTCATAAAAATCGAATCAATTAGTCCTTTTCACACCCCCAACCTGTCCACAACCTTTTGAGATATTATGCAATCTCGTTTTTCACCCCATCTCTCAATGATGAAGAATCAGTTAAAATTTAAATAATTCTCGTATCCAGATCTGGATTCGCATCTTCACCAAAATTGAATCAATTCTTCCTCATGGCACTCACAACCTGTCCAGCAAGTTTCGTGTAAATCGACCCATAACCTTTTGAGATAGTGCTAAATATCATTTTTGGCCCTATGACTCAATGGGAAAGAATCACTGACAAAAATCACTGAAAAAAAGACAGACAGAGAGATAGACAAATGCTACAGACCAACATACTTGGCAAAAAAAAATTTCACCAAGTAGCAAATGCTTCAGACCAACCGAAAAAAAAAATTCTCCAAGTAACAAACAGACAGAGAGGGGTGAAAACATAACCTCCTTTACCTTCGGTGGCGGAGGTAACAAAGTATAACGACACTCGGTAGAGTGCATACCTCCACTAGGCTGAACAGTTTACCGTTTTTTGTCCCACTGATGGGCTGGATCAGAACCAAAATCGAATCTACTTGTTCTTCTCAGCTAATCAACTCATCCACCTAGTTTTGTCATAACTCATCCATAAATTTTTGAGATATCATGATATATATATATATATATATATATATATATATATATATATATATATATATATATATATATATATATATATATATATATATATATATATATATACATATATATACAAATATATATACATACATACATATATAGTTTTTGGCCTTTTCTCTCAATTTTAGAAATCAGGCCTATGTTGACCTTTTGACTTTAAAAATAATTGGTGGTTGAATTCATTGACCTGATATGCAAATCCTGATATGTAAATCAACTTTCGGATCCGTTTCTGAAGCAATGGTAGTAGTTTCTCAGGGGCCTCTGCAGACTTTCTCAAGGATTAGTTTTCTGGTCGTTTTTGTCGCATTTTTACTGTTATTTTGTTATCTTCATATTCACTGCGTGTTTCTAGTTTGGCTTTCTGTTTAAACTTCTGATAATTGGTGAGTGTTCATCGATCTTTCCACATCGGGTTTCCTTCAGGCCTACCCTTCTTCTTCCTGCCTGTGTTCACGATTTTGTTGTTTTATTTTCTCCTTATCACCTTCAGTTTTTATCCCCCGCCGCGTGGCGGAAGGGGGATATTGTTGTGACCCAGGTCGTCTGGCTGTCCGTCCGTCCGGGCGTCAACATTTATAGCTGTGAGTGCGATAACTCGTAAACTGTTCGCCATATCGATTTGAAATTCGGGTCACACATGTACCACCTGAAAAGGAAGAACCCGATTGATTTTGGGCCGGATCCAAGATGGCCGACTGGGGCGGCCATCTTGAAAAAAATGTTTTTTGTAATCAATGGAAAACCGCTTATCTGATTTCAATTATTTTTGGTTACTACGTTCCTCACCCCTGGGGAACTTTTTCGAGATGATGACCAAATGGTGTCTTGTTTACAATTCACCTCTCTCATTATCTGGAATATGTATGACCTTTTTCATTCAATGGCGGGAGATTCCCCATCTCTGATGGTATATTTATTTTCTCCACTAAACCTCCACTAGTTCTTCAATTTCCTCTCAACTATACCCTCTGTTTCATGTCTTAAATTAAAAATAAATCAATAAATAAATACAATCTTTTCCCTTACCTATCCCTCCCGTAACCACGTGACTTCCTGTATGGACTCTTAACACCACCTCATATCTTCCCCCATCCAAAATCTTGATGTTTTCTTCCCCCGTTAATTCTCCCCAAACCCACATCCTTCAAATTCCCTGTTTTTCTTCGTGAAAGTCCCTGAAGTAGCATCTTGTTTACTCCGTGTACCCCACCCCATCCCTCTCCCCTGCACAGATATATTGTCTCTGTTGCTCACTATTTTTTGCTTCACTCTCCCACCCCTCTTGTTTTGTGCCTTGTTTTATGTTCTCTGTGTTACCTCTTACACGAACCTCGACATGGTAGGAAAAAAAAAGTCCGGTTCAAATTTCAAGTCAATCGGATTAAAATTGAGGAGTTTAGAAGTTGCACCTCAGTTGTTGACCTTTGGCCTATTTGACCTTTTGGCCGATGTTGACCTCAAAATTAATTGGCTGGTTGAATCCAGTGACTTCAAGTAGAAATCCTCTTCAAATTTCAAGTCAATCGGATGAAAATTGAGGATTTTATAAATTGCACCTGAGTTGTTGACATTTGGCCTATGTTGACCTTTTGGCACATGCTGACCTCAAAAATAATTGGGGCTGTATTCATTGAACTGATATGAAAATACTGCTCAAATTTCAAGTAAATTGGATGAAAATTGAAAATTTTAGAAATATCAGCCGAGGTTGACTTTTTGGCTAAAGTTGACCTCAAAAACAATGGGTGGTTGAATTTAGTGACCTGATATGCAAATGCTCTTAAAATGTCAAGTCAATCGGATGAAAATTGAGGGTTTTAGAAATTTGAAAAAGTTGTTGACCTTTGGTCTGTGATGACCTTTTGACCTCAACAATAAATAAAATTATGTCAGACCACCAAGCTCACCATTTGGTGAAGATCAGTTGAAAATTGTAACCTGTTGGTGATTAAAGGTGAGCAGAGAGACAAACAGAAGCGATCAACATGTCTACTTGTCAAAAAATGTTTTTTTTGCAATTTAACAAACAGGCAAACAGAAAAACAGACAGACAGGGGTGAAAACATATCCTCCATCCACCTTCAGTGGTGGAGGTAAATATTCACCAATTACAAAAGGTAAAATGGGACAATTTTAAGCATGACACTGAACAATAATTCGAACAACTCAAGACTAACAACATCACCAACGGCACGCTGACATCCACATCAACAGTTTAACCTAATCACAGACACAGCTACCAAATACATTCCAAAGGGCAACATAAAAAAAATACAACCCCAACTACCCTCCAGGTCTTTAAAACAGCTGTTCACCACCATCTTAGATCTTTTCCAATTCAAAATCATGATCTTTTCTACACCTGATAACCCCTCCAAAACCCCACCCAAAGTCCTCATCTTTCAAAATTCCAATTCCCGCCCCCCCCCCTTCTTGAGAGTTTCCTTCTTTATCTGACTTGTCCTTCAACTCCACTGTTGGTGTTCTCCCCAAACCTCTCCACTGTTCCTTTTGTCCTGTTCCATTCAGTTGTACTAGCTCTTCCACGACCCATGACTGTATGTATGTATGTATGTATGTATGTATGTATGTATGTATGCATATAAATATATATATATATATATTTATGTGTATTTAAGAGTTTTTCATACTTAAACCTCAAGAAGTAGCATTAAAATGTGAAAACGTTTTTACTGACAGCCCGGTATGTTATTCTCGTAATATGTGTCCTTGCACATTCAAGTAGTGTCCTGTGCTGTTCTACAGTATCCATATGAGAAATTGTCGCATTGTCATATTGTTAAATCACCGATTTTTCAGATAGTGCATATAACTTGACGTGATTACTTTCTTTAACATCAACTGCAAAGTTTTGACTTGAAAAGAAAAGGTCAATTAATCCTATTTCACAATGCTGGTTATGTTGTGTCATAACTCATTTATGTAAAACATCGGGGCTCCGCTTGGTTTTTGTTTTGTTTTTGTTGTTGAGTGTACCTGTGCATGAATGAGCATTTTTGTGTGTTTTATCAGGCTTGCAAATTTATTACACATCTTCCTTGATATTATGTTGAAGGAATTGCAGTAATTCTGGATTGTGCTGTCTCTGGCTTTGGTTCACATATTATTGGGTCCAATAGGCCCTCTTGTGGGCTTTTGTTGGTGATATATGATATAATAGAGTGATATAATACTCATTGTGATAATAATAATAATAAAGAGATTGCAGTATAGTCTGGAAGTATGCACATTTTGAACTGTCTCACCTGGGTTCGAATCCCGACCCAGCTATAAACTGTCATCCCGGTATTTCACAGGCAAGGTGATTCATCAATGTGTGCGCCGTCCCTCGGACGGACGTTAAACTGGGCATCCCGTCTACCAGCGTTAATCGGTGGACGTTAAAGATCCCATGGTGTCCTCCACGAAAAGTTGGCGAGCTATCCCGGGCAACATGAACACATTACAAATTCCTGCCCAAATGGCATCTGAGAATCCCAAATGGCATTCCAGATGGCATTCCTTGTGCTGCACAGCCATGCCCTCAGCCAACGATGCAACCCCACAGCCTTGTGCTGCATATGAACGAAGTGCTTGGGTGTCACTTCACGAAGTGTGCAGGGTGTTGCATCACAAAGTGCACAGTCTTCTAAATGGACGTGAAGTTGGACGTCCCATACGCCGTCATTCATTGGCGTTCTTTTGAGCCGTTTAGCCTGGGTTCGAATTCTAACCCACTTATAAACTCACACTGGTGTTTCACAGAGAGGGCGATGCATGAATGTATGTGCAGTCCATCGAAAAGATGTTAAGTCAGAGGACCCTTCCTCCAACAGCGGTCGTTGGTGGATGTTGAAGATCCCAGTGTGTCTTTCCTGAAAAGTAGGCAAATTATCGCTGGTACCAAAACCACATTACAAATTTCTTCCACCTTCAGTCGAACATCAGGCCTGGCCATGTCGGTTTGTTAAACATTCGACCCAAAAAGGTTCGTCAGCTGACCCCACAAGAAAGTGGAAATAATTGGGACCGTTAAACAAGTATCCTATTTCACACCAGTTAATAATTTGAAGATCATCATGGAATGTACATCTATCACCGATACTTGCAAAGAGGAATAAAACAATCAATAAAACCTGAAGTTAACAACTAGAAAATGGGCTTTCACTGCCAAACGACGCAAACCTGACACCCCGTTTATACTGTTATCATTGAATGGTTTCATGTTAAAATCTGACTCTCAAATTAATAATAACACATTTAATATATTTTTTTTTCCCCTTCATGTTTCCTTCCTTCCCACAGTTACCAATTCGTTATTGCCATCTTGCTTTATGTGCTACCATTGACTGTCATGGCTGTGACATACACGATGGTAGGAATAACCCTGTGGGGAGGGCAGATTCCTGGAGATTCCTCAGAACACTTTCGGCAACAACTCCAAGCCAAGCGAAAGGTGAACTCGGTGGAGTCGGGCCTGCAGGTTTTGACAAACATCTCGTGTTTGAATAACTTTTCTTCAAGATGATTTAAAACAAGGACAAATGTGTCCAAGAGCAGCGTCCTAAAGGTTTTGTAGGCTAAAAAAAATAAAAAAACAACAACAACAACAACTTCCGATATTTCGTCACGTGCCTTGATTAAGCCAATAGCGAGACCCGTCATGGTGTATTTACGTATTTACGAAATATCGTGTATTTACGAAATTACAATACGATGAATGGAATAATCTTTAAATAGTAACGTGAACTTTTCGAAACTTTAAAGCAAATGTCCGAATATATTTAAAAGTTCATGATAGACGCTCTCAAAAGGCACCGTCAATGCGAGGATGTGTACATGTGTTTAGTATTTAAGGAGATCCGGACCGTGTATATAAAAGAGCCGAGTCCTAATATAAAGGTTTTGTCCGAAGAAGAAGAAGAAGAAGAAGAAGAAGAAGAAGAAGAAGAAGAAGAAGAAGAACACCAAGCTCTCTAAAAGCAGCATTCGCTACGCGAGACGCTGCTAAAAACAAAAAAAAACACAACAACATTCACTATCAACAATGTGATGTGCATCATTGTTGGTCAGGACGAAGAAACAAAGCAAGAATAAAAATTAATAAATGCTGCTTAAACTTCAGTGTTGCCAACATCTGAGTTCACAAGTGACCAGTGTGACCACTCCTTGGCATTTTTTTCACAAGATCTTGGCTATTCGTTGTTCACCTTGGCGTCTTGGTTTTCTATAGGTTTTCTTGGCGTATAGTTTTTCTATTATTATCATCGCTTTTCCGAAACCTTGTGAATTCTTGGCTTCTTTCATTGGCTCACCTTGGCATTAATGAAAATGAGGAGTGGTCACACTGCAAGTGACCTGGAAAAGAGAATGTACTGGAATAGTAATAGTAATAATTTAATGCATTGGTATTTGAAGATAAGGTCATGGATAATTAAAATGCCAGATCAGCAGAATTTTAAAAAAGCAATCAAAGGGTTTTTCTAAAAGTCAAAAAGTAAAATGGAAATATTTTAGATATGTTTGAAAAATCGAAATCGAAGGTGTGAGTTTAATCGATTGTTTTCGTGGGTACTTCAAGGTCGGAGATCAACAGAAAAATAAATATTTTATGAGGCAGGTGTCTGGAAAGCAGAATTGAGGTAATCAGGAAGTTTTAACGAATCATTATCGACTCCAATGAAGGCGGACGAAGGTTATGTTTTCATCCGTGTCTGTTTGTCTGTGAGCAGGATTTCTCAAAAAGTTATGGACGGATTCGGACGAAATTTGGTGGACAGAATGGAAGTGCGACAAGGACAAATTGATTCGATTTTGGTGAAGATACGTATCTGGATCCGAATACTGGAATTGTTTTTCCGCGATTCTTCACCATTGAGAGATACTATATGACTGAAAACGACGTTCTTACAGTTCTAGCTTTTATGTAGGTGCAAGACAGACACACTCAAAGTATAACCCTAGTTACGTTGTAGTACTTTGTTTTGTTAAGTATTCTGTGTTCACGTAAGCAGATATGCGTTGCAAGTGTTTAGATTGGTATCAAATACGTTATGTTCCGATTTTTACACTCTCATCTACAGCCATTTTTTTCACCTCACAGCCTTTTCTCGCACCTTTTGTACACATTTTCTCTGCTAAAATGTCAACACACAACGTTTTGCCCTCTCTTCAAAAAACCCGGAACAAATCTCCCCAAACTGGCTCGAACCAGCTTCATGCATTTCCTCTCAAGAAGTCTGCAAAATTATGGCACATCGATCATCATTAAGGGTGACAGCATGCTGAAATATATCCTGGCAGTGTCCCACACCCCAATCCGTGAAGAGCCAGTCCAAAATTGCTACTGGCATTGGGATGGCGAATGCACCAGTCACGAGCAGAGAAGAGTGGAGGGGCGTGAGGGAAGAAGGTAATCCAGGGATAAAAGCGGAGGAGCACACAGGTCTGCTAAGTCAGCTGTGCAGTCTGCTTGAGTCGAGACAGAGTCAAAATGAGAGTCTGAGCAGTCTGGCCTCTTGTCCGTCCGACTTCATCTGCCCTTTCGCTTCTGTTCACTTGCGCCTTTTCACTTTCGTTCTCTCACACCTTTCACTTTAATTTCCTCTTGCACCGTTCACCTTCTGCTCTTGCATACCTTCGCCTTGCGTACCATTCGCTGCATTCAAGTTATCTGGCTATGTCGATGCCAGGCGGTCCTACCAAAACCCATGCTGAGTTTGTGCCATGAACACTACATCAACGGGCAAGCGTGGGGGTTGGAGCATGGGGGGACTGGACCAGTGGAACATTTGTGTGAGAACTATCGGGTGGCGCGAGCTCAACCGAGTTAGCACAAGGTGTGCAGCAGCTCAACTCATCCCCATCTTCTTCTTTATCTCTATCTCTAGCTCCATCTGTAATCTCCATCTCCATCTTGCTCTTGCGCATTTGCCCCTTCCATGTCTGATGCATGATTGGTGCCAATGTCAGTGCTACAGTGATAAGTGTCTGCACAAAGCATCCAATGGCACAAATGTTCTCTTTGGGGATAAGTGGGAATGTATACGTGCTCTGTAAATAGACTCTTGCAAATTGCCTCCTTTGTAAATACGTGTTTTGGAATACATTTTAGAAATAACTTGTGTCCTGACTTATCCTGTCTTTTTCGATTGCGGCATAAGGCAACTGAGTGGTTGATTGCTCAGATTTAGATTGGCTTGTACATCGTAGGAAGTGGCGTGGAATGTTGTTTCACTCGGCCAATTAACATCCGTTACGTAGCTCCCGGCACGATACTCTATGTGTGACGAACATCTCACCAGTAACGACAATGCGACACTGGGTGTGGGGAGCCGGCCAGAGATGAGCGGCATGGACGGCGTTTGTGGTCTTTGAAGACTCGTCGACCATTTTAGAGTTATCCAGAGGTGATATCCATCACAATATGTCGTACAATATCTCAAAGAGCTGTGGACAGATTCGAACAAAACTTTGTGAAGAGGTCGGGTGTGTGAGAAGGATGAAATGATTCAATTACAGTGAAGATCCGGACCCACATCCAGATACTGGAATATTTCAAATAATTCTTCACCCACCACTGATTGTAAGAGGCAAAAACTATATCTCAAAAGGTTATGGACTGATTCGGACGAAACTTGGTGGGTAGGTTGGGTGTGTTCCAAGGACGAATTGATCAAATTTTCGTGAAGATCCAGATCGGGATCTGAGTTTTTGAATTTTTAAAAGTGATTCTTCATCATTGAGAGAAGCGGCAAAAAACTATAAATTGCACAATATCTCAAAAAGTTGTGGACGTATTTTGACAAAACTTGGTGGATGAGTTGGGTAGGTGACAAGAACAAGCCAATTGAATATAGGTGGATGGAACTCAGAGTTCAACCCGCATGTGGCATCATTTCTGTGGGTAACGATTGTACCGCAGATGCAGCACCTTCTGTAGGTTCGGGCAGGAACTTGGAATTTGTGCCAGTTGCAACTCACTTACTCTTCATCAAAAGACACAGTGGGGTCTTTAACATTCATCAACTACTCGCAGATGGAACACCTGGCTCAATGTGCATCCAAGGAACGGCGCATTTCGTGATGCAACACCCTGCCTGCAAACCACCAATCGGACAGCGATAGTAGAGTGGGAATTGAAGCCAGATGAGATCAGCTCAAAAGGAAATGTGTGTGATAAGTGGCATTCAAGTAATAATGGATTGATCGAAGAGAAGGATTGACAGACTGAGAGCTCTTTTACAATTCTGGGGGTGATGGTGCAGGCTGTTCTTAGTTTGTGGAGTGATCCGTCTGGTTGATTCTGATAACGAGTGAGACTCCGACATGCTAACTACTTCCATGACCCTGGTGTGGCCATCAGACTAATTTCTTCGAGGGATGGGCAGCTGAAAGCCGTGCGAGATGGAGCAATAACAGGTCTGTGATGCCCTTCGATGTCCGGAGCCACACGCGCACTGCACTTGACGGGCCAGCACGTTCCTTGCCCTTCGCTGACAGACTCGAGTAAACCGCTGAGCCCCATCTATGATGGGGACTGGGGCTTGAGACGGTGTCCCACAAATGAGGAATTCCTAGTAAACGCAAGTCATCAGCTCAAGTCGATCAAGTCCCTGCCCTTTGTACACACAACCCATCACTACTACCGATCGGATGGTTTGGTGAGATTCTCTGATCAGCCCCTGCATGGGCTGTCCATCCATTGGGACCATATTCTGTACAGAGCGTTGGTGCTGCCTTGGCAGTCTCCTTGGCTATCGGGCACAATCCTGGATGGGTCGCCACTCCAACACAGGACTCCAGCAAGCTGGCACTCATTTTATCGACCTCAGAAGGATGACAGGCTGATTCAACCCCACCTGGTATTAATTCAACAGCCAAGCAGGATTTGAACTCAGGACCCAAGGATCCCAAGCCCACCACCATAAACATTAAGCCAACACAAGGGATATGGGCTGTCCACGATACACGTTACACATTGTTGTTGTGTCGGCT
>NC_140965.1:27933129-27948129 GCF_056783735.1 Eptatretus burgeri
GTTGCGAATTCGCGCCCGCCGGCGTGCGAGCGGCCACGTAACTCGAATCGCGGCACGTCGCCCACTGGACAGACAATTCTGTCGTGACCCTCTCGGACTAACGCCGGTTGCTAGTCACGGGTGGGCCTTTCGGCCTCGTGCCAATCGGCCCCCGTGTGGGATAGGGTTGTTCGCCAAACTCGACCTACCTAAGTACCCACGCGGAGGGTAGACCGGGTGATCGCACCTCACCGCAGGTCGACTCCGGACACGGGCCACTTAAGCGACCCGTTCCGTACTAGCGGGATAACCGAGCGGTGTTATCGTCGGCCTCGACGGTTCCGATTAATTATCGGGCGTATTAAGCCCACTACCAACCCTTTACGTGAAGCAAGATGGAGATTCAATTAAAGAAAAGACGAAGCGAAACGGGAAAAACAGTTCAACATAATGCACATTTATTCCGTGGCACACGGAGAGCACACATATACAATTACAACAATTATGCACCAAAAGCAGATGTAACAAAAGAAACACAACAATGCAGATCTACTACCGACTACGCGAGCACACGGCAACACTTACACAGTTTTACTTTACAGACGGCGCCAACAACACATTTACTCAAAAGCAAAAGAAAAGGGCCACTCTCAAAGACAAGGGGGCAGACGGGGCCTGTGGGCCGTGAGACTGGGTGGATCCTACCCGTGTCTTTGTGATGAGCCGCAAATGTGGCGGCGTGGCGGTGCCCCGACTCCGCGCTCCTTCGTGGGTTTCGTTGGCACTGCTTGGAGTGGGGTGGGAATGGGGCCCCCCTTTTCGCACTATCTCGACGCGGGGGGAAAAAAAAGGGGGGAATTTTTGATGCTCTGGGGAAAGAGGACAGCTGGCCCGCTTGGGTCCCGCGACGAGCGACTCCACTGCGAGCTCGCCGCCGACCGCCGTCTTCCTTGCCTCGGACCCGAGCTATCCGGTCCCCTCCGCAATTCTCCTCAGCCGACTGCAGCAAATCACCTCGACCGCGCTCCAGGCTTCCTCTCTCTGCAGCTCCCCGACAGACTCTGAACCCCAACAGACTGTGACCTCCGACAGACTGACTCTCCTCCAGACCCAACTTGACTGCCGAAATTCGCCCTGCGCTCGGCGCTTTATAGTCCGGCAGGAGAACCCATATGCAAATTTCTGGATCAGAACGAGCTCGGGGGTGGAGCCATGCTCGCCCATTGGACGGAGAAAAAGGGGCGTGAGTCTCCCCTGATCCTCGAATTTGCATTTATCGATTCCACACCGACGCGCCTGGATGCGGGGCGAAACCGCCCCACGCTTGCTGATTGGACGGATCAGAAGTGGGCGTGTATCATTCCTGATCCGAATTCTCCTCGGAAAGGCCGCACTTTGCACTCGCGGTTTGGCGTGCGTCCCGTTCGAGGCCAGGACAGCATGACGCTCGGCGTTCACAAGTGTTGCGGGAATGGCCGCAGAAGGAGAGGTGAAGGTGGTGGAGCGTTTATTGTGGTGGTTTATGGCCATGGCGACGTTTGGAATGGCGGTGATGCGATGTTTGCGGAAGCGAGTTGTGAAGGTAAAGGTTGTGGCTGTTGGCGTTGTTGTTGTTGTGAAGCGGCGTTGCGGTTGGTGGTTGTTGTGTGATGGCGGTCGAGACGTGGTTGGTTCAAAATAAAGATAGAACAGAAAAATGGCTATCTCAAAGGGTCGCAGCCCAAATGGATCACATTTATTCCCTCTAAACAACGGGTTTGGGGCTCACTGCACATGTACTTTCAGAGATATCTCACCTACGGGACCTGAATGGTGGTTTGCGAATTTCCTCAACCGCAACACTATATATATATATATATATATATATATATATATATATATATATATATATATATATATATATATATATATATATATATATATATATATATATATATATATATATATATATATATATATATATATATATTACACACAGGCACATATATATTATACACACAGGCACATATATATATATATATATATATATATATATATATATATATATATATATATATATATATACACACAGGCACATATATATGCACACACACACACACACACATATATATATATATATATATATATATATATATATATATATATATATATATATTATACACATAGGCACATATATATGCACACACACACACACACACACACACACATATATATATATATATATATATATATATATATATATATATATATATATATATATATATATGTGTAATATATATATATATATATATATATATATATATATATATGTAATTAATTGAGAGACGAAAACACCTATGATTTGCAGACATTATTTTAATTAAAAAAATAATGAAGAACTGAAATTCATAATGAAAGAGCTTAGTCAGGACTATAAATGAGTATGATGAAGACAAAAACTACATTAAACCGCTGTGCCAAAATGAATTAAATTCAAATTGATAATTCCAATTACTCATTAACGATTACATTTACAGCAAAGAAACCATTGATTACATATACAGTACATTTAGGCAATCTCGTGAAAATGGACACGGATCTCTTTGAAGAAGTGAAGAGAGGTCACAGAGCAGAATGGGAATTTGGAGAATTTTTAAACGTAATGAAAGAAAACCGTTTTTGCATCTGTAATGTGACTTGGTGGTTGAGTGGGTAAAGCATTGTTGCATTGCCCTCACTGATGTTGGTTTGATTCCCATGGCTACTGAGTAGAAATTGACACCTTGCAACAGAGTGGCAACCTGACAAGAACTATTTATAGCCTCGGCGTGTTCAAGAATTGTAGTACCCCAATGCTCTGATAGAATGGGCATGCGTTGGTCACGTCTAACAAAAGAAAGCTTGCATTTAATGTGTATAGCATTGAAATGTGGGCACTTACAAAAAGGATGGAGCAAAGATTAATCACCATACAAAGAGCCATCAAAATACTTGCATTGGCCTAACAAGAGACAAGAAGCCAACGAATCAGACAGAAAACTAAGTCCAGCAACATATTGATCACAGTAAAATAAATAAACGAAATGGAACTTGGCTGGGCAGCTACCTCAAAAGGACCCAAAAGAAACCAGCATGAAAAGGAAACAGCTGGGTGTCCCATCTGGTGGAATCAGAGGAAAACGAGAGATGGTGAGACTAAACTGAATAAAATTAACTGGCTTGCAGTGGACCTCAAATTGCGTGGAATAGGAAAAACATTGACCATGTTGAGGGAGGCCTTCATCCTGGAGTGACTCAGAGGCTATTCAAATCAAGTCTGTCAGATATTAAGACTAATGATATATCAAAATAAACTAGCATCCGTTGAAGCCAAAGTCTTCGATATCCCACACCATAGTAAATGACGATTAACAACCTTATATTCCCTAAGCGTGTGCAATATGTATGTGAAGTTTTCCCTTGATCTGACCAGCCGTTCTGGAAAAGATGTTTGAAAGTTTTAGGATAAATTCAATATGGCCGCCAAACCATGTGACCTATCAATTAGAAATTAACAAACTTCCGAAAGGATGTCTTGGGGAAAGTGCATGTGAATTTTTCCCTCAATCTGTCCAGCCGTTCTGGAGAAGATTTTTAAAATTTATTTATTTTCAATCCAAGATGGCTGACGAACCATGCGACCTATGCCATCATAAATTTACATTCTGCCTCCAATCCTCCAGTGGAATACCTGTGTAAAGTTTCGTGTTAATCGGATGAGGTGTGTTTTTCTATCCAATATGGCCACCAAACCATGTGACTTCATAATTTTTACTATGTATGCAGACATGATGGAAGATGATAGTGGCAAATTTTCGCTTCGTTAGGTTATGTGATTCCAGAGAAAACATTATTTAATATTTTTCTTGAATCCAACATGGCTGCCAAACCATGTGACCTATCAATTAGAAAATATCAAAAGGCACCAGTTCACCACTTGCTTGATATGTGTACTAAATTTCGTAAATATATCTTGAGGGGATTTGTAGTTAAGCTCCGGAAACGAAATGTGACGGACGGATGGACGGATGGACGGACGGACGGACGGATGGAACCCATTTCTATATCCCCCGCCAACTTCGTTGGTTGGCAGGGGATAAAAAGGATGGAGATTCTACATCTGCATAGGTGTAGCAGGTATACCAACTTTATTACTCATTTATTGTTGAAAATATTTCATACTTCACACTCCCCAATCCAGCACCCAGTAACAGGTCTCAAGTCAAGAACGACAGAGAGCTATTCATCTCACAATGTAAGCATAATGCTATTATGCTTTCATTGTGAGATTCATAATTACCTCCGCCACCGGAGGTGAAGGAAGCTCTGTTTTCACCCCTCTCTGTCTGTTTTTTTGTCTGTTTGTTTGTCTGTGTGCAGGATATCTTAAAAAGTTGTGGATGGATCCGGATTAAATTTGGTGGGCAGGTTGGTTGTGTCACAAGGATGAACTGATTACATTTTGGTAAAGATCCGGATTCGGATCTGAAATTCTTTTCAGTGATTCTTCACCATTGAGAGATAGGACGAAACCGATATATAGCACAATATATCAAAAAGTTGTAGACAGATTCGGATGAAACTTGGTGGACATGTTGGGTGTGTGACAAAGAATTGTTTGATTCATTTTGGTGAAGATCCGAATCTGGATCTGGATACGAGAATTATTTAATTTCAAAAATGATTCTTCACCATTGAGAGATGGGGCCAAAAACGATATATAGCATAATATTTCAAAAATGTATTGGGCCTGATATGTTCTCGTGGATCAGAGAAACAGAGCAGAGGTATGCGCTCTCTCAAGTGCTTTTCTAGTTGTCTATGAATCTCATAATGGAAAGAAACTATGCATTAACAGATATATTCTTAATCTGTTGGAAGTGGGAAAAATAATGTAGCACATACAGTAGCAGAAAAAAATGTGTTTAAAGAGTTTTTATAGATGTCGAGGATATAGATATACTGTCTTAAAGCTGGTGTTTTGTATTATTTTGCCAGGTGGAATAGAAACAGGATGAACAGAAAGCCCTTGATCAAGAATGATAATTGCTACAACCTGTAGGGTTATTTTTCTTCTAGACAATCCTTGAAGTTTTCTGCATCACAGGTGATAACCATGTGTGCTTTCCTCAAACAAGCTGAAGAGCATTCAGGCCAAGGCCTGTAGTTTAGCTTTGAGTAAACTATAGATCAATTCAGAATTTATTTTAATATTTAAGTTACATAATTTATAGGAGGTAAAGCTACACCGCAGATGCATGTCACACCACACAGGAACTTTTTTTTTCTTCCAATTTTCAGGATAAAACATTAGAAACAGGACAATCTTTCACCATAAGCTCATATCTTCTCTGAAAACATAGTGTCAAATGGATGGACAAGTCAGACTTGACGACACATCTGGCTACTCATTCTTCATTGCATCTATCAGCATACACAGCATTCTATCTTTCCTTGTCACTTCAAAAATTTTCACAAGTCTGTCACTTGTATAATTTTTATAAGTCTCTTCTTGCTGATTGGTAGATATGACACCATGCTCACAGACTCAAATATTTCACCTCCTCCATTTAATGGGAGAAGTGTTTGTAACAATAGTTCAACAATGTGCATGTTCTTCCCTGGACAAAACTTGCACGCAAAATTGTATTGTTGCACATTGATCAGCATGCCCAGGAGACGGCTTGGTGCCTGAGCCAGTGGCTTACTCATGATGAACAACAATGGCTTGTGGTCAGTCGTGATCTCAGCTGGTTGCCATAGGGTGTATTGATGAAACTTGCTCAGTGCAAACACAATAGCAAGAATCTCCTTTACAATTTTGGCATGTCGTACTTCCGTCTGTTTCTATGCTTTACTTGCATACTCTATTGACTTGCCATATTGCATACAATTCACATCCAGCCCTGTCTTGCTCACATCACATTATATTGTCAATGATTTGTCTCAGTCAAAGTACACCAGAGCTAATTATTTTTTGTATACAAAGTCAAGGCTCGGGGAAGAGCAAGAACACAAAAGGGATCAGGATGCAACATAACAAAAGGAACAGCAGGGAGAAGGGGTGGGGGAGGAGACACCAACAACAGGATTGAGGGGCAGAATAGAGGGAGACTTGGATGTGGAGAAGTTGAGGAGTAGGGGAGGATACACAGGTTGGACAAGATGGATACAGAAGCAGCTCTCAGGAAAGAAACACTTTCTTTGAAGGCATTTTGACTTCTATCAGGCCATTTCTTGTGCCTCACCCCATAGCCAGTCAACATTATTGGTAGTAACTAGTGAGGGGTCATATTCGTTACAAGGAATATGACTTACCAGGGAAAACCATGCCAGGTAGACAGCCATGCTACTTAAGTGCTACACCTTGGTTACATCTCGGTGATGCCATCTTTCAAAATGCTTCTACAGTTGCCTGCAAAAGTATTCACCCCCCCCCCCTCCTCCAAAGTTTTTGCATTTTGATGCCACCTGAGCTTCTTTCATGATGATTTAAAGTCAAACTAAATGTATCGAGTCTTCACAAATGACTCCAAAGTGATAAAACGAAAAAAATGAAGATAAAATGTGGATAAGTTAGATTAACAGAGAAAATCAGATGATTCTTGGTTGCATAAGTATTCAAACCCATTGCCTAATCACAACTACATAATTTCAGGAGCAAATTAATTGTTTGAAAGGTTACAAAATAAGTGTAATAGTTTTCACCTGTTTAGAAATTTAGAAAATCAGGAGTTTAACTTAAAAATAGGTCCACTCGACCTGCAGCTTATCTGGGCCCTGACATAATGTTGAAACCCAAATTTGGTAGCATTCTTGACTGGTGTCTGGAGAATAAAATTTTTGAAGGAATTTATGCGATTTTCCCCAAAAATTATGAAAGGTCACCATTTTGACACAATTTAACATCCTTACCCTGGCCTCATGTTGTAATCCAGATTTGGTATCATTTTGACTTGGACCCGTCTGGAGAAGATCGATTTTTGAAGGAATTTACTAAGTCCGCCATTTTGACCTACTTATAGTCACATGACTGGAACGAGCTTTGCAATCCCAATTACCAGTCAGGAGCGGAATCTTCCTGCCAAATTTCAGCTGGATTGGCCTCGCTGTTTGACCGGAGAAGTCAAAATAGGAGATGCACTGACGGACGGACAGACGGACGGTGCACGAACAAAATCTTATCTGGAATTGCAATTCCAGATAAGCTAAAAATGAAGCTCCCCCACTTATCTCAAGAGTTTTAAGATGCAACTCACTTAGTCAACCAACAATGCAAACATGAAGACCAAAGAGCTTTCTAAATAAGTCAGACATAAAGTGATGGAGAAGCACCATTCAGGCGAGGGTTATCAGAAGATTTCAAAGTCACTCATTATCCCTTTGAGTAGGGAGAAATCCATCATTAAGAAGTTGAAGACGCGTCATACCACCAAGACTCCACCCAGATCACGTCGCCCATCCAAACTTAGCAGCCGGGCAAGCAGGATACTGGTTTGGGATGTCACTGTTAATCCAACAATGACTGAAAAATCTGCAAGGCACTATGTGCAAGATGGAGGGCAGTGTCATCAATCAACAATATCCTATTCCCTTCGCAAAGCAAATTCAAAAAGAAAAACTTCACATTCTGAGCAAATCCGAAACTTTCCAAGACACTAGCACGTGGATCATCCAAAATCCACACTAATCACATTCTTGAACTGGAACGGGAGCTTGGTAGAGCACATACCTCCTCCAGGCTGATGGTTTACGTTTTGTATCCCACTGATAAGCCGGATCTGGACTGGACCTGAACCAAAATCGATCAACTTCTCCTTGTCAACGAACCGACTCATCTGCCAAGTTTCGTCAAAATCCATCAATAACATTTTGAGATATTGTGCTATATATTGGTTTTAGCCCTATCTCTCAATGGTGAGGAATCACTTTAAAAAATTATTGGATCCAGATTTGGATCTTCACTAAAATCGAATCAATTCGTCCTAGTCACACACCCAAACTGCCCACCAAATTTAATCAAAATCCACAAACAACGTTTTGAGATATTCTGCACACAAACAGATAGGGGTGAAAACATTACCTCCATCCATCACAGATGGTGGAGATAACAATGTCATGTCTGTCAGAAAATGTGAGGAATTCAATCATTGCTAACCTTCAAGCAGGGTCTTTTATTTGTCATGTGGCAAGGCTCTTGAAAGAGGAGAGGAACTGTTTACGACATCAGAAGATGTTCTCAAGCCACTGGATCAATAAGAAATATGCTAAGAAATGACGTCACAGGATAACAACTCCTGCTCAAGACAGATAGATTGGCATGACTCATCTACGCAATTAGCTTGAAACACTCTCTGGACCTCGAGGTAATGATTTCTGTCTTCCATGTTGGATCCTTATGTGAAAACATTCGCCACAACGCAGCATTACGTGATTAGGTCAAAATGAAACGGACATGTAATTGTTCAGAATTTATCTTGGTCAGAGGTTTGCACCTCATCTGTGTCCCAGGATGTGACACAAATCACAGCAATAACAATCACATGGCAGAGAGTACTCGTATGTTGTTTAAATAATGTATAATGTCTGCAAAAAACAAGGAAAACAAAAAGTACAATGTACTGATGAATTGTCATTCACATCATCAAATCATGCATGATGTCATGCTATTGGTGAGACACACTCCAACAAATGCATTCCAACTCAGCAATTGAAAACTCTAACCAGGTTTGCACTGATTCACCATCAATACAATTGATTTTTTTTTATCTTAGCAGAGGTCGAGGTTCATGGAAGAGTTAAATGACAGAGATGAGAGGCAGTCACACACAGTACAGAGAAGATGGGGAATTGTGCAACAAACAGACAGGCAGCATTTGGCATATCACATGTTTGGACATACTGACAGGACAATGAAACAAGCGAGGTGGGTAGACATCTGAGCAGCGAGTAAAAGCTGGAAAAAACGCTGAATGGGGAAAAAAAAGAGTGCAGGTGGACAGGAAAGGAGAGTTCGTGCGAATAGAAGAGATCAGGAAAAGGGATCATCAGATGTGATGGCTAGCCAATTTTTAAAGGAGTGGATAGAAGAACTTGACTGGACAGACTCAAGTGAGGCAATTCCACAGCCAGGTGTGAGAGGAAGGAGTGAAGGTGAACAGGGAGCTTTGATTTGAGAAGATTTACAAGGCATGGGTTGCTCGGTGATTGAGTGTGACCTTTACTGCTCGTTGACGAGGTAAAGACACCTATAAGTTTAAGATAGAGCAATAGGATTGTGTTCACTTGGACACAGTAGGTTAAGAATAAAGCTCATGGAGTTACTACCTTTGTACATGTCGTATAATTTGTGGGAACATTCAAAGCATAAACATGGTTGCTCTTTCGCATTCCAACATTTCATTAGGATGAAAAAAATTTACACATGCAAGTGATCGGGCGATTATCCTTCATTCTCTGTGCAACATTTCAAATGTTTGCCTTGAGTGACAGCAGTTGGTTACTTGTGAGAACGCCACTCACCATATTCACGCTTATTTCTAAACTCGCTGCAACACTGAAACACAACTACGTGAAAGATGTGAATCACCAAATTGTGCAGACAGACTCCTGTGAATTTAAATTGCTTTGATATTCTCTCATTCACAAGGACCATAATGACACATCCTTGTTTCACAGCACGTCTGACTATGCTTCCTGCAATCTAATGTCCAAGCTCAAAGTAAAAATTCCACATTAACCTTGAACCTTCATCACAATATTCCTCTGTCACTAATCTTACGTCTCATACAGAGTACTCTTAACCCTGAATTATGTCATTATATTTTCATTGCTATTGATGAATCATCTCTTCACCTTCATTGTCCATAATCACAGGAAAGGAAAGTATAGTATAACATTTGGTTTTTTTGGCTGCAAGTAAAATATTACAGTGTCTATCAATTAAAGCTTTTATTCTGATTTTTTTTTTCTTAAATCAAGATGACATATCACACTGTTTATGATTATATCGTTCACACCAAAACATAATGCACAATAACATAATTTATCAAGTAATCAGACCAGACCATAAAGATCATTCGAATAAAAAGGATTTTCAAACAAAATAATAAAGAACATAACAAACAAAAAAAAAAGATATTTAAAAGTGAATGTGTACTTCTCTCTCCTGTAAAAAGCAAAAATATTTCCATAGATGTCTTTAAAAAGGTGAAATAAATATCACAACCCACTTGCCCCGACTTAAAAGAAATGCCAATACATAAAGGGTCTCCATGATAGAACGCACTGTACTCACCATCACAAAACATCGTCTGCGTCACTGAACGACTGAAGTCAAGTTGAATGAGGGGCAGAATGTAGTCGACTATAAAATATGGGAGGAAAGAACACGGAGATGGAGAGACAGAGAGAGAATTGAATTTGAAACCTCATTTTATTACATTCAGGCACACACAGTTAATACATATTTACAATAATACACGATTCAACAGAAAAAAAAAACTAATTTTTTTTTAAATTAGAGTTTTATTAAACTCTAATTTTAGAAAATTAAACTCTAATTTTAGAAAATTATAAACTAATTACAAGTTCTGAATTCTTCACAAAACACAAAACATTTGCAAAAACACCATTTTCTCTCAAAAAGTTTAACATTTTGATTGCTCAAAAAGAAATCAAATTCCAACCTAAGTCGTGTTGAGACAAAGCCTTTAAAAATAGAGATAACATCCGATCCGTGACCATTGTCGATTTTAATCTTCCTCGATTTGTAGATTGCATATTTTGCAACAGCACCCAGGAAATTTAAAAGAACACCCACATCTCTACAAACAGGTTTCAAGGGTACACCAAAAATAAACACGGGCAAACTAAATGAAAAGGATAATTGGTGAAAAATATGATCAAGTTGAAGAAAAAGAGAAGTTAGTCGACAACACTTCACATAAGCATGAAACAAGTCCTCCTCCTGATCACAAAAAGGACATATTTCTGTCAGTAAATTATTAATATGGTGAACAAATGTGTTGGAGGGGAGGGCCCAGTGTGCCAACCTCCACTGTACATCTACTAATACACCATGTATGGGTAAGGTAGACATATGAAGCCAAAGTGGAGTACAGGGAGAACCCGGTCCTAACCGCTCTAACCACAATGCTATTCGTGTTCTTCCAGAATGGGATACGTTTCCCTTTTGTCGAAGATCACAAATTCCAGTCTTAGTTACAAATGAAAAAAGGGGGGGGGGGTATGTTCAATCTCCGACCGAAAAGAAGAAGAAAGGAGTGCTTTGATCTCGGGAAAGCTTAACCGGAAATCCTCAATGATACTAACACCTTCCCAACCAATATTTAACTGTTTAAACTTCCGAATAACTACACGCACCACTTGGTCCACAAGTCGGACAGATCTCGAACCAACTGCGGACGCCACCGCACCAGCAGGTTTCCACTTAACCCCAGATGTGTCTCTCAAGTCACACACCATGTTGATTCCTCCTTGGATAAATTTTTGAATCATGGCATGACTGTGAGGAATACCAGGGGAAAAAAATTATTGAAACAAAGGGGTTCTTAAAGGAACATTCTACAATTATATGCCTCAAGCAGCCGATGGACATCAAACTTTTTCCAAATGTCCAGTAAACTACGACAGAACTTAAAAAGAGAAACAAAATTTATGTGCTCGAGATTCATCAAAAAAAGATGCCGATCATATCTCAGTTTACCAGCTTGTTGCAGGAGAAAAAATGCAAATGGTCGCCAGGTTAGCTGTTCAGTGAACAGCAGTTTCTGCAGACACTGCAATCGAAAGGCCACAATCCGACCAAAGATGTTGATACCGCCTTGGCCACCTTCCTTCTGGGGATAGTACAGTATCTCAGGTTGTAGCCAATGGTATCCACTCCAAAATAAATTTACCAGCATTCGCTGAATCGCCATAATTAGTTGATTTGATGGCTGCAGAACAGCGATTCTGTGCCACAATTTTGTTGCAATCAAATTATTGATGACAAGAGTACGACCTTTATATGAAAGGGACTTCAACAGTCCTTCCCATGTTTTCACTCTGTACTTAATTTGTTCCAAAACTCCTTCCCAATTTTTCATCTCCATCTCATGATTGCCAAGGTACACTCCAAGATATTTAACTCCGTCCGTTCTCCAGACTAAGTTCTGTGGGAGTGATGGTGGTAATGCACAAGAGAGGTTACTTTTTCTGCACAATAATGCTGTACTTTTATGCCAATGTATCCCACCAGAGGAGGATGCAGAGAAATTTCTCAGGAAACGCTGTAAAGCAGAGACATCGTTTGTACTTTTAATTAAAATGCAGACATCATCAGCATACGCCGTCTGCACAAATCTTGCTCCTCTATACGTCTCATTGATATCAGACATTGCTCAAGAGCAATTATATATAAAAGACCGGAAAGAGGACAACCTTTCCGGATACCCCGTTGAAACAGAAAGGGAGAACAAAACCTATTATTAACTTTCAACATACAATGAGTATTGGTATATAGGAGTTTTACACAAGAGATGGAAGTTTCACCAAAACCCATTTTCTTCAAAACAGAAACAAGATATTTGTGATCAACACGATCAAAAGCCTTAGCTTAATCAAGAAACAGAAATCCAAAATCATCACACAGGTGCTTATTGCATGAAATAATATCTCTTACCAAAAATATATTGTCATGGATAGATCTTCCAGGCACACAATAAGTTTGGTTTGGATGTATAACAGAACTGATAACGGTTTTCATGAGATGTACAAGTACTTTAGAGAGAATTTTATCATCAGCACACAGTAAAGATACCGGTCACCAGTTCTCCACCAGTTGAGGGTTCCCAGATTTTGGCAGTAAACATACGACCGCTCTTCTGCAGGACACCAGAAGTTCTCCATCACGTATGGTTTCATCAAGAACGTCAAGTAAATCAGGTCCCACAATGTTTTCAAAAGTCTTCTAGAATTATCCTGGCAAGCCATCTATTCCAGAGGCTTTTCCATCTTTCAGACTCCTCACAGCTGCTTCAAGTTCATTTGCCGAAATTGGGGAGTCAAGCACGCGTTGCTCATCCTCCTTGACATTCAGGAGCCCAGCAATTAATTCCTGCATCATCTCATTGTCCACGCTCCGAGGAGAATACAAGTTAGAATAGAAATCCCTCAGTGTACGCCTGGTCGCTTGCTGAGACGTTACCAGGGACCCATTGGGAGTGAGTAAACTATGAATTTGTTATGACCTTTTAAAAGAGGTCTCTAATTTAAAGAAGTCCTTGTTCGGCATATCCAATGATAGATAGCTCATTCGCATTCTTACCAAGGTACCTATTGCTTGTTGCCGTACCATCTCCTCGAGCAATGCTTTCTTAGCCCATATTAATTGGTCACGTGTGTCTTTCCCATCATCATCATTGTTCTGTTCCAGGAATACTATTTCCCGTTTTAACTGGTCAATTGATATTGACTGCCTTTTGGTGCTATATAGCCTGTATTGTTGCAAAAAGTTGTTATTTGGGTTTTTTTTGCGATATCCCACCACAACCGGAGACTATCAAAATCAGATCGAGAAGACCGAATTTTCTCCCACACGACTCGAAAGGCATCATCGAAACCCTTGTCTTGTAAGAAACGAGTATTGAGAGACCAATAAGCACTGCCACAGGGTGGAAAGGGTGATTTCAAAGACATTGAGATTAGGCTGTGATTAGTAAACGCAGTCGGCACAATTTGAGGCGAAGACACAACATTTAACATTAGCATATTTACGTAAAACCTGTCATTACATCTGCACCATGTGAAACAGTGCAAAAGTGGATGTTGCGACCTCCACACATCCTTAAACTGGTAATTTTTGATGGTGTCTTCCAACACTTTGTGGAGGCAACATGCGGTTCATGGCCATTCCTATCAATTGAAGGACAAATTGTGCAGTTAAAATCTTCCGCAATACAGATAAAAGCAGTTGCATCGAAAGTTTTTACTCTGTCCCATAATGTGGAAAAGAAGATTTTCCTCTCCAATGGGATCACGTGGTGCATATACATTGAGGATAACAATCTTTTAAGTGTTGTAAAGAAACTCCACTGATGTCAAATGCCCTTTTAGATTTCTTTGAAGGAAACCTGGTGAGCACACAACCTGTGACTTATGCAGATGGCAACCCCGGCTCGAGGTGTAGGAAACCCGCTTAACCACCACCGCCCCTTCAATAGCTTCACCCAATCAGCTACCTGAGTATTCATCGCATGGGTTTCTTGTAATAAAATAATGTCAGCTTTTGCTTTCTCGATTACTTGAAGGGTTTGTACTTTCCGTAAGGTGGAACGACCTCCATTTATATTCAGAGACATAATGTTCAATTCCATCATTGATTGTTTTGTGGAATGAAGTCACTTTCCTCATTTAGTTCCTTGTTTGCGTTTGTAACAGCTTTCCTTAAGTGATGAAATTCAGGTTCCTGAAGGTCCTTTCCACTTGCACCACTAACACCTTGCTGCCCTTATCTTCCTTCCCAGTATTTAAAAGGGACCTTTTCAAAGGCTTCCATAAACCTAAGTCCACAATCATTTCCTCTGCAGGCTGTGACTCCTCTTCTGTGTCGTTTACACAACCCACAGGTACATCGGCTGACTCATCGTTGACACAATTAACCCCCATACTTGTTATCTCATTGTTTATACTGTGCTGATGAACTTCATCAGCACCCTTCTTAACTGTACCCGGGCATTCCGGCACAGACTCCTGCTCTGCACGTGACTCGTTTTCAACGTTCTCTGTGACATTCACAGTCGGGCCTGTTCTGGTTATCGTATCATACATATGTTTTCCTCACATTAGGACAATATTGCCTTGTGTGGCCGGACGCTCCGCACTCATAGCATGTTAGCCTCTCTGTTGCCGCAAAAAAACCCTATGCTCACGTTTTGCTGTTTTAAACACGAGAGAGACGTTTAACTGCGTCACACAATCTCTTAAAACAACATGGCAAAC
>NC_140965.1:27953129-28000629 GCF_056783735.1 Eptatretus burgeri
AAATGCTACACACCCCCTCAGCTGCCGGAACGATTTCATCACTTATTGGTGAATCATCAGCAACAGCGCAGATAGGAATGTGTACCAATGGGGCTCCCGAGCATGTACCATGTGCAAATGTCGAGAGTAGTCAATATATAAATGACAAAGAAAGACCATACCACATCTCTCACCTGTGAATGGAGGGAATAACCAATCAGCTCTCCCTCAATCAACTAATCCCAGGTGGATAGAATTATATAAATAAATTGACACCAAGGCTACCAAAGTAAGTCCTTTCCTGTTTCAAACTCAAAGAGCTTACCTTGGGTTGATATATATATATATATATATATATATATATATATATATATATATATATATATATATATATATATATATATATATATATATGCAAATATAAAATCAAATTAATGCAGTTGGGAATATCCATTATAATAAAAAGAACACACAGCCAACTCAAAAAATAAAACTGAACACCACTCTCCAAATTTGAAACAAACAGGAAGAGCAGTGTCAGCCTCTGGCAACGATTCGCTTGTGATCCACAAGCCTAATCGAGCCAAAGGGAACCAAGCTGGCACACGCTACCATTTTATTGCTAATTTTCTCGACCACTTGTACTACTTCCAGTCCCGCATGGAAGCATGGAACCCTTTTTTGTTGTTACAACAAGAGAAAGCCACGTCATCATCATTGGTTTACTTTTCATTCCAATGTTGCAAACCTCATGATGTGGTATTCTAATGATGTACATGAGTGGTGAGGACTGTCCTCCCCATTTTCTCCCCCGGTGACGTGCTTCCGGTTGAGCACCTGCTGGAGTTCCTGGGTGCTGTCTGGGTAGGATTGGCTTGTCAATCATCTTTGTTTTACGCCATCTCCTTCTTGATGTCTTTGTTAGTGTATTATATTGAGTTGGGAGATCAATGGTTTCACCAGTTAACCCCCCTCCCTGTTCTTTGGTGTTCCAAGCTTGAATAATCAGTCATATGTGTTTGGTGGGAATGGCACTTAGTATGCCGGTTCCATCCAGGTCAAACTCATGCCCGATTTGGACTTGGTGCCGTGCAATGGCTGACTGATCTGCCTTACCCAGCCGCATCGCCCTTTTATGTTCATCCAAATGTGACTTGAGCCTTCTATCGGTTTCACCAACATATGCCTGACCACAATAATTGCAAATGTTACTGGACACCACTCCTGACGTATCACCAGATGGAATGAGGTCTTGTAATTTGGTGGTTGCGCTACGGATCGTGGTTTATAGACACTCTGATTTGTGCTCCTTGGACCACTTTGGCAATTCTTTCTGAGAGGTCCGGGTAATATGGCAGAATACATCGACCAATGACTTCTTGTTACCCTCGCCGAACGATTCGGAGAGGGAATTGCATTTGGGTCGGTTTGTCCGCACATAACTTTCGTATTTTTCTCCGCAACCGCTTGTCGGATTGAGACAAAATTATCACCATTGGTGTGACTACTCATGTAGAATGTTTCAATGATAATTGTGACGTTATTGGTCACGTGGTGTGGAAAAAAAATTGGAAAAACGGTTAAAAATTTGAACCTGTGTAACTCTGAAACCGCACCAAGGAAAAATTTGAAACTTGGCACATGGCAAGTACTCCTCATGGGGAATGAGTGTTATTTTTATGACGTCATATGTGCTTGCCTTCGTTGTGAGGTCAAAATTGCATTTGCATAATGACACATCCGAGTTTTTTTTTCCTGAAAAAATCCGGCAACCATATTGTTTTTTTTGTTTTTTTTAAGCCTTCAAAAATCTTTTCTGAAATTGCGGAAAAGATCGAGGCAAAACTTTAGACATATGACCGTCGGTCCAAGAGGAACAAAAGAATTTCATCCCTCAAGAAATGTCTTTAGTCGCATTTCTGAACTAAAAGTTATTAATTTTTTTTAAAAAACAGTTTGCAATGCATGTTCGCTTTCCAACAATCATGATTTTTTTTCAACTTCAGTGCCAACTCACCTCTCTCACCCCTCCCTCTCAAAGCAACCATCACACCTTTCCCCTCCAAACTTCCCTCTCACCTTTCTCAAAAACTCCCCCCTCATCTTTCTCCCTCCATTCACCGCCCTCACTCACCCTTTTCAAAGTTTCCCCCTGTCACATGCACAAAACTGCCTCCTTCCCCTGCCCCCTCTCCTCCATCTCATCACTCCACCTCCTCAAATCCTCTTTCTTTTTATTTAGATATATGACACACAAACCACAGAGCCTTTTCTCCTCCTCATCTAGCCCCCTCCCTGAGCTATTCTGCAATCCAACTCTCCTTCTCTCCCCCTCCTCCCTTATCCTCCCCTCCCCCAACCCTCCCATCCCCTGCACCAAAAGCCGCCTCCTCTCCCTCTTCATGAACAGTGGGGACATCAAATATCCAGGGCCTTCGCTCAAACCTGACAGATCTTTCCATACAGGTTGCCACTGACAAACCAGACATAATCTGCCTCACAGAAATATTCCTCCCTCAAGACGTCTCTGACTCCCTCGTATCCATCCCGGGTTACTCCCTCCTCCGGTATGACAGACCTGAGCCTCGTCCTGGTGGAGGTGTTGCTCTCTTCATCAAAGACTCTTCCTCACTCTCCATGCACTGCGCTCACTCCCCCACACCCCCAGGAATACCTCTGGCTACAGCTTCCATTCCAATCTCACCTCATGTTAATATGTGTACTGTACAGTCCACCAAACAGTGATGACTCCATCTACACCTCACTATCCGAAAACATGGACCAACTTCTATCCTCTCCTCCAAACTCTCTCTTCCTCATATGTGGCAACTTCAATTGTCATCATGCCAGTTGGCTAGGTGTGGGTACCTCTCTCACCTGCTATGGCACCTCAGCAAAAGACTTCTGCGACTCATTGGCACTGACTCAATCAGTCAACTTCCCGACCCGGATCTCAACCAATGGTACTCCATCTCTTCTGGATCTGATTCTGACAAATTTCCATGAAAACATCTGCTGTTCTTCCTCTGCTCCAATTTGTTCTTCTGACCACGTCCTTGTCAAAGTGGACATCTCTCTGGCTGTTATCAGAGAACCACCTCAGTGCCGTCGAGTCTGGCATTTCACTCAAGCCGACTGGCAGGGTCTCCGAGCAGCCATCAAACTTCGAGACTGGTCTCCCATTGCTACTTTCTACAACATCAACTCATCCTGGGAATTTTTTCAAAGAAACTTGCTCTCCCTCATGCACAGATTTATCCCCTCTCGTCTTAATTAGGCCTCCCCTTCCTACCACCCTTGGTTCACTGAATCTTGCGGCGAGGCAGTTGCCCTGAAACAACTTTCCTTTGCCTCATGAAAAGCAAACCCAACTGAGGGTAATCTCAGTTCCATCCATTAAGCTCAGGTGTTCAAGATGTGTCTGCCCCCAAGAGAGACAGAAAACAACATCTTTCTAATCTCAAGTCTGAACTCTCAAAGCTCTCTCCCTCATCAAAATCCTGGTGGTGTCGAATCAAATCTGTTTCTGGTGTATGTTCCGCCTCCATCCCCTCCCTTACCTCAAATGGCCGCACTGCTGATACTGCATGTGAAAAGGCTAAATGTCTAAACTTGCTGTTTGCATCTAAATGTTGTGTCCGAAACCCATTGCTTTCTGTACCCACCTTACCCAGTCGCACCCAACTGTCCCTGGACTCTGTGTCCTTTTCTTTTGACAAAGTGGAGAGTTTGCTGTCAAACCTCAACTCAGATTCTGCAACCGATCCAGATGATATCAGCCCACATGTCCTAAAAACCTGCTCCTCTGCTCTTGCTCACCCTCTCTCTATTCAATTCACCCTCTCATTTGCTCAAGGTCATCTGCCATCTGCTTGGAAATCTGCAAACATTACCACCCTGCACAAAAAAGGTGCAAAGACAGATCCCTGCAACGACAAACCAATCAGCCTTCTCCCAATCATCAGCAAGATTATGGAATCCATCATCGCTTCAGACATTAAATCCTTCCTCTTCTCCAATGGCTTGATTTCCAATCAACAATTTGGTTTCAGAAAAGGTCTCTCTACCCTGAATATGCTGCTTCTGCTCTCCAAAAAATGGATGGAGGTCCTCAATGCCAGACATGAAATCTGAGCCGTATCCCTCGACATATCACGTGCTTTTGACACGGCCTGGCACCCTGCCCTGCTCACCAAACTCTCTTCCTATGGTATCCAAAGCCATCTCCACTTGTGGCTCGCAGACTTCCTCTCCTGTCGCAGCCAATGTGTAGCCTGAAATGGAGTTATCTCATCTCCTCTTCCTGTCCAGGCTGGAGTTCCTCAAGGTAGCGTTCTGGGCCTTGTTCTTTTTTCTGGTTTTCATCAATGATCTCTCTGACTCTCTGGAAAATTATCTTTATCTCTTTGCTGCTGACTCCACCCTCTGTCATATCTTCTGTCATCCCTCAGACCGGCAAACAGCAGCTTCTTCGCTCTCTGCAGATCTAGATAAAATCACAAACTAGTCCAACACAAACTGGTCCTTCAATCATGACAAATCTCTCACTCTCACTCTCACTCTCTGTCTCTCCGAAAGGACTGTTTAGAACCCCCCCCCCCCGCCCCCTATATACTTTCAAAACAATCCTCTGGAAGAAGTCCTTTTGTTCAAGCTTCTGAGTCTCACGCACTGCCATGATCTTTCCTGGCAAAGCCACATTTCAAACCTGGCCTCCAAAGTCAGTCGCAGACTGGGAATCCTTCGTCGTGCAAAGTCATTCCTCGGTCCACCTGAGCTCCTGACCACATACAAAGCTTTCGTCCGCAGCCTGATGGAATACTGCTCTCCCCTCTGGGCTGGTGCTCCTGCCTCTCACCTTTGTTGGCTTTAAGCTGTGGAAACCAAGGTATTTAGGATCAATGGTATCTCCTGTGGTGAGTCTGTCTTTGGGCCTCTCACTCTCTCACCTCAGACAGGTCGGTGGTCTTTTTGTATTCTACCGTCTCCTCTCCAGCCTCGCCCTCCACTGCTCTGTCTGTGATCTGTCCTCCCGATATTTCCGCAGGGCGCTGATGGTCCGCCAGCAACCCCCTTCTGGTAAAACTACCAAAATCACGAATCACTGCTCACCTTCACTCTTCCATTCCTCTTTTTTCCTACTTTTGGAATAAACTCCCACCCTTTCTTCCATCCCATTCTTCCCTCCCGGCCTTCAAAACACCTGTTCACCACCACCTCTTGTCTTCACCCATCTAAAACCTCGATCTTTTCTTCCCCCGTTAATCCACCCCAAACCCACCTTCTCCAAATTCCCTGCTTTCCTTCCTGAAAGTCCCTGTAATGTCCATCTTGTATTCCCCATGTTCCCCACTCCCATCCCTCTTGTCTCATGCCCCCCTAACTGTGCATTGTGTGTTAGCTATCATACGAGCCTCGGCAATGCATACCAAAAAAAGTCACACATATGATGTCATACGTCACATGGCTTGGCAGCCATATTGAATTTACCTGAAAACCGATAAAAAAAAATACACCATTCAAAAGAAGTGCTGGTGAGGGTTTGCAATCTGTGCTCTTTTTCTTGTTACTCGCTGTTTTTGATTCAAGGTTTTTTGAGTCCAGGTAAAAATTGATTGCTGTAACCATTGTTGGATAAAACGTGCTGTGCTCGCGTTGTCTCTTTTGTTGCAGCATCATCGGACGATAAAATTGTCCATGCTCAGGATGCTGGTGTGCGAGCAACACTACGTTTGTGACAACCATGATTACACGAATTAAAATCGAGCAATTTTTTGTTGTTGGTTGGTTTTCTAAACATAGACGTTTCCAGAGCAGTCATGCTGTCGGCATACCTCCACATCCAAAAATACCAATCGACAGTCCACCATTTCTTTGGTGAATTTTATGCGAGGTAAATATCACCAAGGTTTTCCAGATGTTCCACTTTGTCCCAGTGCACGATGGCAAATATGTCATCTACGTATCTGTGTCAGAGTCGTGGTGACCAGTCATTGCTCACATCAAAGACTTTCCGTTCTAACTCTTCCATCACCAAGTTTGATACCACTGCAGACACCAGAGAGCCCATCACCATTCTAAAGATCTGTTTGGAATGCAAACCATGATACATGAACGTCGCACTTTATAGACACATTTCCAGCAACCCTGTGATGTCATCTGGCGTGATGAAGAGGTGATGCTATCATTTGATGTTGTCTCACTCTTCACAAATGTTCCAATGGATTTGGTGGTCAAAGTGACATGGGAACATCTCAATGAGTCAGATGATTGGAAAACGGCCTCCTCAAACAGTCGGCTGATGCCAGATGACATCACAGGGTCGCTGGAAATATGTCTGCACAGTGTGACGTTCATGTATGAAGGTATGCATTACAAACACATCTTTGGAATGGTGATGGGCTCTCTGGGATCTGCACTGGTATGAAACTTGGTGATGGAAGAGTTAGAATGGAAAGTCTTTGCCGTGAGCACCGCACTCTGCTACAGATACGTCGATGACACATTTGCCATCGTGCACAGGGACAAAGTGAAACATCTGGAAAAATTGGTGACGTTTATGTCAGCATAAAATTCTCCCAAGAAATGGAGGGCAGACGATTTTCATCTTTGGATGCGGAGGTACACCGACAACATGACGGCTCTGGAAACGTCTGTGTGTAGAAAACCAACCAACACCAATAAGTTGCTCGATTTTAATTCGTGTAATCATGTTTGTCACAAACGTCGTGTTGCTCACACATTAGCGTCCCGAGCATGGAAAAATTCATCGTACAAAGATGCTGCAATAAAAAAGAGATAACAGGTGCACAGCACATACTATCCACATTGGTTACAGCAAGCATTTTTACCTGGACCCAAGAAACCTTGTAGCAAATACAGCAAGGAACAAGAAATCATTGGTCGATGTATTCAACCGTATTACCCGGACCTATCGGAAAGAATTGCCAAGGTGATGCAAGGAGCACAAATGGGAGTGCCTATAAAGCAGTATGCATGATCTGCAGCACCACCACCACATTACAAGTCCTCATTCCATCCAGTTATACGTCAGGAGTGGTGTACAGTACCACTTGCAATGATTGTGGTCAGGCGTATGTTGGTGAAACTGGTAGAAGGCTTAATATAAGTCACGTTTGGATGAAAATAAAAGGGCGATGCGGCTCGGTAGGGCAGATCAGTCAGCCATTGCACGGCACCAAGTACAAACCGGGCTTGAGTTTGACCTGGACGGAACCCACATGCTAAGTGCCATTCCTACCAAACACATATGACTGATTATTCAAGCTTGGAACACCAAAGAACAGGGAGGGGGGTTAACCGGTGAAACGATTGATCTCCCAACTCAATATTATACACTAATAAAGACATCAAGAAGGAGATGGCGTAAAACCAAGATGATTGACAAGCCAACCCTACCGAGACAGCACCCAGGAACTCGAGCAGGTGCTCAACTGGAAGCACGTCACCGGGGGAAAAAAATGGGGAGGACAGTCCTCACCACTCATGTGCATCATTAGAATACCACATCATGAGGTTTGCAACATAGGAATGAAAAGTAAACCAGTGATGATGACGTGGCTTCCTCTTGTTTTAACAACAAAAAAGGGTTCCATGCTTCCGTGCACGACCAGAAGTAGATCGAGTGGTCGACAAAATTAACAATAAATTGACAGTGTGTGCCAGCTTGGTTCCCTTTGGCTCGATTAGGCTTGTGGATCACAAACGAAACGTTGCCAGAGGCTGACACTGCTCTTCCCATTTGTTTCATCATTGGAGAGTGTTGTTCAGTGTTTTTGGTTCACTGTGCCTTATTTTTATTCGATATATATATATATATATATATATATATATATATATATATATATATATATATATATATATATATATATATATATATCCATATACATACACATGCAGCACTGTGCAAAGGTTTGGGTAATTCCAATGATATTCATACTTGAGGATAGCTTCTTAAATTATAATTTTCACTTATCTTATTTATCTTATTTATCACTTTATCTTATTTATCTTATTTACTTATTTATCACTGATAATTATCAGTGATAACAGTCACAAGTGTTTGTTATTATAACTTAGCATCCTTTATAAATGTGTGTGAAACAAACTCTTTTAGTGAATAACAAGAACAGTGTCATTTTATAGTGCCAGTAAATACTTTGTGTGTCTGCCATTTGCCTTATTGAGAGCCATCACTCTTTTACCCATGCTTCCTGTATATGACTGAAGCACTCTTACAGGAATATTGTGCCAAATATCCTGTAGAACATTCCACAGTTCGGTGAGGTTAGTTGGGTTGCTCTTGTTCTTCTATATTTCCAGCTAATTCCATATGGCCTCGATGGGACTCATGTCTGCACTATGGGGTGGCCTTTCCAACACATGGAGCACAACATGAACAGCTGTAACTTTGCTCTCCAAATACTGTTTTTCTTCGTTGGAAGTGTGTGTGGGATCATTATCTTGTTGGAAAATGAATCCTCTTCCCATTAAACGATTTCCACAAGGAACTACATGATGTTGCAGTATCTGCTTGTACTTCTCTTTTGTTAGTGTCCAATTGATTTTAACAAGTTTTCCTACACCAAAAGCTGAGATTCAACCTCAGACAGTCAGAGAAACTCCCCTGTATTTAACAGTAGGCTGAAAACATTGTGTGCCATAATGTTCTTTGGGTCTTTGGCATATGAACTGGTCTCTTCGATCCAAAAAGGTCAAACTTCAATTCATCAGACCAGCGTACCCGATTCCATTGTTCAGTCCCCCACTATTAGTGTTTCCCTGTAAATTTCACTTTTTGCACCTTATTTTGTGGTCTCAGCAGTGGTTTCTTTGCTGCACCTCAGCCATGTAGACCTGCTGCAATCCGCCTTCTGCGTACAGTGCTGGATGAGATGTTAATGTTCAGGCATGCTGTCATTTCATTTAGCAGCTGCTGACTGGTTCTTTTTCTGTCATGTAAACAAAACAACTCCAAGTGCTTGTCTTGCCTTGAGAAGGTTCTTCTGGGTCTTCCTGGCCTTTTCTTGTCTTGTACCGACACAGTATATTTCAGGCATTGCAAAGTCTACCTCACAACATTGTTGGAGATCTTCAGCTTTTCTGATATTATCTTTATGGTGTGCCCTTCTTGCAGAGTTTGGATCTTCACACATTGTTCTGTTGAAAGTTGCTTCCTCAGTGCCATGTTGAACCCACTCATCGACTTTCAAGCAAGGAAACAAGTTGAAGAAAACTAATTTCACAGATGAACTAATTTCCAACTTTTATTGTGGTTTCTTGTAATGTGCATTAATGTAACTAGTCCAGTGTTGATTACTTCATTTATGTATTAATATTTACTGTACAAAAATCAACAAACTGTTTCCTGCATATTTTCTTTGTGGGAAGTGGATACTTTCCTTGCAAATGATAATGTAATATTTATAGCAAAAATATAACTTTTTCAATTTCCTAATTTATTTTAAACCAGCAAAGGTATGTGGCATTGCCGTGCAACGCCGGGTCCCTCCTCCCATCCTTCCCCTCCCTCCTCCCACCATTTCCCCTGCATCCTCAACCCTACCACCTCCTTCCAGACTTCCACCCCCTCACTCACTCCTTTTTTTGTATACCTTGGTCGAGGCTCGTATGAGAGCTAACACACAACTCACAGCAAGGAGGCATGAGACAAGAGGGGTGGGAGTGGGAGGGACAAAACATTGGGGAACAGACACAGGTGAACTGTGGAAGGGAGAGGGATGGGGATGGGACGGGGAACATGGCGAGGAGAAGATGGACATTACAGGGACTTTCAGGAAGGAAAGCAGGAGAATTGAAGGAAGTGGGCTTGGGTGGATTATCGGGGGTAGAAAAGATCGAGGATTTGGATGGGGGAAGATAAGAGGTGGTGGTGAACAGCTGTTTTGAAAGCCTGGAGGGAAGAATGGGAAAGAATAGAGTGAGGAAGTTTATTCCAAAGGCGGGAAAAAGAGGAATGAAAGAGTGAAGATGAGCAGTGATTCGTGATTTTGGTAGTTTTACCAGAAGGGGTTGTTGGCGGACCTTGAGCGCCCTGTGGAAATGTGGTTGGGACAAATCGCAGAGAGAGCAGGGGGGCAAGGCTGGAGAGGAGTCGGTAGAAGACAGAAAGACCACCGACCAACCTGCGGTGATTGAGTGAGAGGCCCAAAGACTCAGCTTCATTGCGGGAGATGCCAATGATCTTAAAAGCCCTGGTTTCGACAGCGTGAAGTCGAGAAAGGTGGAAGGCAGGAGCACCAGCCCAGAGGGGAGAGCAGTACTCCATCAGGCTACGGACAAAAGCTTTGTAAGTAGTCAGGAGCTCAAGAGGGCCGAGGAAGGACTTTGCACGACGGAGGATTCCCAGTCGGCGACTGGCTTTTGAGGCGAGGTTGGAAATGTGACTTTCCCAGGAAAGGTCATGGCAGATAGTGAGACCCAGAAGCTTGAAAGAAAAGACTTCTTCCAGAGGATTGTTGAGAAAGTGGATGCGGGGGTTTTGTAAACGGTCCTTTCGAAGAGACATAGTGAGAGTGTGAGATTTGTGTGGATTGAAAGACATGTTCCACGTGTTGGACCAGTTTGTGATTTTATCCAGATCTGCAGTGAGCGAAGAAGCTGCTGCTTGCCGGTCTGAGGGATGACAGATGGTACGGCAGAGGGTGGAGTCATCGGCAAAGAGAAATAGAGGATTTTCCAGAGAGTCCGAGAGATCATTGATGAAAACCAGAAAAGAACAGGGCCCAGAACGCTACCTTGAGGAACTCCAGCCTGCACAGGAAGAGGGGATGAAAGAACTCCATTTAGGGCCACACGTTGACTGCGACAGGAGAGGAAGTCTGCGAGCCATGAGTGGAGATGGCCTTGAATACCATGGGAAGAGAGTTTGGTGAGTAGGGCAGGGTGCCAGACTGTGTCAAAAGCACGTGATATGTCCAGGGATACGGCTCGGATTTCCTGTCTGGCATTGAGGACCTCCATCCATTGATGGGAGAGCAGTAGCAGCATATCCAGGGTAGAGTGACCTGGTCTGAAACCAAATTGATGATTGGAAATCAAGCCATTGGAGAAGAGGAAGGATTTCATGTCTGAAGCAATGATGGATTCCATAACCTTGCTGATGATTGGGAGAAGGCTGATTGGTCTGTAGTTACAGGGATCTGTTTTTGCACCTTTTTTATGCAGGGCAGTGATGTTAGCAGATTTCCAAGCAGATGGCAGATGACCTTGGGAAAATGAGAGGGTGAATAGAACAGAGAGAGGGTGAGCAAGAGCAGAAGAGCAGGCTTTGAGGACACGTGGGCTGATGCCGTCTGGACCGGTTGCATTTCTTTCCTGCACCCTTTCCCTCCCTCTTCCTACCCCACCCATTCCCCTCCCTCCTCCAACCTTCCCCTTCCTCCTCCCACAAAGGTACCTGGCATTCTCGGGCAATGCCGGATCCCTTTTCCCACCAATTCCCCTCCCTCCTCCCACCTCCACTGCCTCCTCTCACTCTTCCACTGCCTCCTCTCACCCTTCCCCTCCCTCCTCTCGCCCTTCCCTCCCTCCTCTCGCCCTTCCCCTCCCTCCTCTTGCCTTTCCCCTCCCTCCTCTCGCCCTTCCCCTCCCTCCTCTCACCCTTCCCCTCCCTCCTCTAACCCTTCCCCTCCCTCCTCTAACCTTTCCTCTCCCTCCTCCCACCCCTCACTCCCTCTCCAACCCTTTCCCTCCCTCTTCTCGCCCTTCCCCTCCCTCCTCTCACCTTTCCTCTCCCTCCTCCCACCCCACCCCCCCATCCGGAATCCCAGCTTTCATCTGCTTTAAAACTATTCACGTTGCACTCGATGAAGTTACACTTTGGGCATATCCGTTAATCATTTCTTCACTCAATATAATTGTTAGAACAGTAGAAAAAGTTAAGTTTTATGCTTTGGCAATTTCACTTGTACTTATTGGATGTAAATATGGAAGAGGAAGCAGAGCCTTCCTGAAATAAATACACTTAGTTACTGTCAGACCCTGCTATTCGCCGGGGATACGTTCCTGGAAAATGCCCGAATAGTGAATCTGCGAATAGCAAATCCACGAATAGCGGAGCATTGTTTCAATGGAAAAAGGGGGGATAGGTTCCTGACAGTAAGTGACCTGCAAAAAATATCGCAAATGTTGACACTGCAAATCGTTTCAATGGGAAAAAGGGGGATAGGTTTTTACGGCAGTTCCTGACTCATCAAAAATGCCACGAATGGTGAAGTCGCGAATGTCTCGCATTGTTGCAATGGAAAAATGTCGATAGGTTCCTGGCGGTTCCTCATTTATGAAAAATGCCATGAATGGCGAATTAGCACATGGCGAAGCTGCGGATGTTGCACATTGTTTCAATGGAAAAGGGGGGATAGGATCCCAGCGGTTCCTGGTTCATCGAGGAAACTTAAAATTAAAAAAAATCTTTTCGACTATGAATGCACATGATTACATTTTCATAAAAAAATGGTTGCAAATAGAATATAAAAAACATCACGCACTGTTTCCAATGTTTATTGAAGGAATGTGATTAACAGTTTGTTAAAAGTGATGAACCAAACATGCCATAAAATGGGGAGAAAAACAACAACAATGAGGATCCTGATGAGTCCCTCATCAAAGGGGATGCAAGATAGACAGGCAAGGCAGGCAAGGCAGGCGAGGGTGCTGGTGCTCCTGAGGTGGATAGACCAGGGCAGAATTCTGTGATCGAGAGCTTCCTGGCAGAATGCCGCAGTTTCGATGAAGCTCCTTGTATGGGAGCATCATGTCATCCAACCCCCTCGTGAACTTGAGGTAATGCTCCATGACCGGATCGGCATCGAACAGCCTCTCGGTAACTGATCGCATGTCTTCAAGTATCTCACCCAGGAACTTGACCATGAGTTTGGACCTTGACACCTATACATATACATACATATATATATACATATATACATACATATATATATATATATATATATATATATATATATATATATATATATATATCCCTGTGTAGTAAGAGGCGACCAGGGTTGCGTCAGGAAGGGCATCCGGCGTAAAACCTGTGCCAAATCACTATGCGGATCATATCGGGTGATCCGCTGTGGCGACCCCGAACGGGAGCGGCCGAAAGAAGAAGAAGAAGAAGAAATATATATATATATATATATATATATATATATATATATATATATATATATATATATATATATATATATATATATATATATTCATACATACATATACTGTGTATACATACACATATATATATATATATATATATATATATATATATATATATATATATATATATATATATATATATATATATATATATATATATATATATATATATATATATATATATATATATATATATATATATATATATATATATATATATATATATATATATATATATATATATATATACATACATATGTTCATGTATCTATATATCTTCTTCTTCTTTCGGCTTCTCCCGTTAGGGGTCGCCACAGCGTATCAACCGTCTCCATTTCGCTCTATCCTCCACATCTTCCATTGACACTCCACCCGCCCGCATGTCTGCCCTCACCGCCTGCATGAACCTCTTCTTTGGCCTTCCTCTTCTCCTCCTACCTGGTGGCTCCATCCTCAGCATCCTTCTCCCGATATACTCTGCTTCCCTCCTGTGCACATGTCCAAACCATCTCAAACTCGCCTCTCTCACTTTGTCTCAAAACCGTCCAACCTGCGCTGTCCCTCGAATATACTCATTCCTTATCCTATCCATCCTCATCACTCCCAACGAGAAATCGCAGCATCTTTAACTCTGCCACCTCCAGCTCCGCTTCCTGTCTTTTTGTCAGCGCCACCGACTCCAAACCATACAACATAGCTGGTCTCACTACCGTCTTATATACTTTCCCCTTCATTCTTGCAGCTACCCTTCTGTCACAAATCACTCCTGCAACTCTTCTCCACCCACTCCATCCTGGCTGCACTCTCTTTTTCACTTCTCTACCACACTCTGTTACTTTGGACAGTTGATCCCAAGTATTTAAACCCATCCACCATCCCCACCTCAACTCCTTGCAACCGCACCATACCACCACCCTCCCTCTGATTTATGCATATGTACTCTGTCTTACTCCGACTGACTATCATTCCCCTTCTCTCCAGTGCGTACCTCCTCCTCTCGAGGCTCGCCTCAGCCTGCTCCCTACTCTCCCTACAGATCATGATGTCATCCGCGAATATCATAGTCCATGAAGACTCCAGTCTGATCTCGTCCGTCAACCTGTCCATCACAATTGCAAACAGGAAAGGGCTCAGAGTCGATCCTTGGTGCAATCCCACTTTTACCTTAAACCGGTCCGTCATTCCTACCGCACACCTCACCGCTATCACACTGTCCTCATACATATCCTGCACGATCCTCACATACTTCTCCACCACTCCCAACTTCCTCATACAATACCACAACTCCTCTCTTGGCACCCTATCATAAGCTTTCTCTAAATCCACAAACACACAATGTAACTCCTTCTGGCCTTCCCTATACTTCTCCATCAACATTCTCAAAGCAAACATCACATCAGTGGTGCTCTTTCCTGGTATAAACCCATATTGCTGCTCACAAATCGTCACCTCTCCTCTCAACCGAGCTTCCACTACTCTTTCCCGCAACTTCATGGTGTGGCTTAACAACTTTATCCCTCTGTAATTACCACAGCTCTGCACATCACCCTTGTTCTTGAAAATCGGAACCAGTACACTTATAAGTATAGATGTATATATATACATATACATACTTAAGCAAATATATATATACATCTACATATATATATATATATATATATATATATATATATATATATATATATATATATATATATATATATATATATATATTGTTGCGGATTCCGCGCCCGCCGGCGTGCTGACGGCCACGTAACTCGAATCGCGGCACGTCGCCCACCGGACGGACAATCCCGTCGTGACCCTCTCGGACTAACGCCGGGAACCAGTCACGGGTGGACCTTTCGGTCTCACCGCGATCGAGCCAATCAGCCCCCGCGTGGGATAGGGTTGCTCGCCAAATTCGACCTACCTAAGTACCCACGCGGAGGGTAGACCGGGCGATCGCACCTCGCCGCAGGTCGACTTCGGACACGGGCCACTTAAGCGACCCGTTCCGTACTATCAGAATAACCGAGCGGTGTTATCGTCGACCTCAACGGTTCAATTAATTATCGGGCGTATTCAGCCCACTACCAACCCTTTACGTGAAGCAAGATGAGGATTCAATGGGAGAAAAAGACGAAGCGAAGCGGGAGAACAGTTCAACAATAAAGCACATTTATTCGCGGCACACAGGAAGCACACATATTCAATTCCACCAAAAGCACACAAAAAAAAGAAAACACAATTCCATTTACACAAAAAGCAAATATAAAAGTGAAAACACAGTGCAGAGCTAATACCGACTACCGAGCACACGGCAACACTTATACAGTTCTACTTCACAGACGGCGCCGACAACACATACCCAAAACCAAGGAAAAGAAATACCCTCAAGGATGAGGCGGGCCTGAGGCCGAGACCGTGTCGCGCCTACCCGTCTGGTGATGAGACGCGGAGCGGCGATGGCGCCCCAACCCGCGGGCCTCGCGGACAGTCTCTGGCAGGGGGTGGGAAAGGGTCCCCCTTGGTCGCACTATCTCAGCGCGGGGGGAAACAGGAGGGGGTTGCTGATGCTCGGGGTATAGAGGATCTTTATTATCCCTGGTGTGAGTCTCCACCTCGGCCAGGTCGCGCTGCCGGCCTTCCTCGGGCGTGCAGCTCCCGGCACCGTCGCGAGCACCCCCTCGTCTGCCTTCGCCGCTGCCGCCTCTCCGCCTCTGGACTCTCCACCCTGGACTCTTCTTTGGGCTCTCCTCGTTCGACTCTCTTCAGCTTCTCCAGCTACTGCAGGCTTCGGGCTCCAGACTTCCACACGGCTCTGACTGACGAACACGGTCCTTTTATCCCCCGGTAGCTTCGTCTTTGACCCCTCCCTTTGACCTTTCACCTCGCTCCCCATTGGCCCGAGAAAAAGTGGGCGTGAAGGCTTTTTGATCCACAAATTTGCATATATCGATCGTTCTGGAGGCGGGGCCAAATCGCCCCTCGCTCACCGATTGGACGGCAAAAAGTGGGCGTGTGTCGTTTTTGATCCGTTTTTGAAGCACAAAATCCGTGATTTTGTACACGCTGTTCAACGTGCGCCCTGCACGAGTCCAACACCGGTACCCACAGCGGGGCAAGAACGGTGGCGATGCTACGGTTGCGAGGTGTGACGTGAAGGTCGTGGCGGTTGTGGTGAAGCGGTGTTGTGGTTGGTGGTTGATGTTGTGGTTGTGGTGGTAATCATGGCGGTTGGTCCAAAATAAAGATAGTAAAAGAAAAACGGCTATCCTGAAGAGTCGCAGCTCGCATAAATGACATGTATTCCCACTAGACAACGGGTTTGGGCCTAACAACACATGCACTTACCGAGATACCTCACCTAAGGGACCTGAATGGTGGTTTGCGAATTTGGTAACCACAACACTACCCCCTCCCCTTTTTACAGACTCGTCCCGAGTCGTCAAATTTTCGTGTACCATCATGTGTAGTTTTCCCCTAGTACATTTTACCTACGGATCCCTGGGTGCGACATTCATGGTATTCGTGTCCCCAAAATAAATAACCTAAGGGCTGCGTAACTACCTAAACAAACTCACTCACACGGACGACTTAAATAAAATTGCCGGCGCTAAGACATACATGCCGGGGGCGCACTCATATTTACAGTACATCTTAACCTTAACTTACAAATTTTACACTAAACCATGGCCCAGGATCATTGAACTCTGCAAAAAGAAAGCAGTTAGCAGGGAGCCAGGCTGCCCGCATGCAGTCTCTGGCTCAAACAATGCAGGTGACAGGGAACGTGGCTGGCTGCTCACACGCAGTCCAAGGCCTTCCCTTTTGAACTGAACTCAGTGAACCACAACGGTGCTTGGGCTGCACAACGCAGTCTCCGTGCCAGCTCAAGTGGCACACGCAATGAGCACAACGAATGGATGCATGAACGGTTTGAACTGAATGCAGTGAACCACAACGGTGCATGGGCTGCACAAACGCAGTCTCCGTGCCAGCTCAAGTGGCACACGCAATGAGCACAACGAATGGATGCATGGACACAAACACGGTGCACGGGCCGCCACTGCAGGCCCGTGTTGTAGCTGCCAACAGGGCAGTTCTTGCAGCTTGCAAACTGTTGCCTTGATCCTGGCGCACATGGAAATGAAGAGGGGGGGCAAAGCAAAAATTGAACGGGGGCTGGTGAACAGGGGCAGTGGGCATGGCATGGCAAAGGCAGCAGGCAAACACAGCCCGCTGCAGGCAAACACAGCCCGCAGAAGACCGTTGCAGGCAAACACAGCCGGCAGACGAACTGGCCGGCACAGGCCTTGAAGAAAACAGCCAGCAGATGAACTGGCCGGTACAGGCCTTGCAGCACAACAACAACTGCCGATGAAGTTAGCCGGCCTCTGCCTTGCAGCAAAACACGGCCAGCCGATGAAGTTGGCCAGCCTTTGCCGTTCAGTGGAGGTTGGTGGAGGGAGTGCGGTGGTGCTGGCCTCTTGGAAGGCGGGCTCGGACCTACCTACCTGTCTCCCTCCCACCTATCGCCTTTGCCTGTCACTGTACATACCCACTCCCTTAATTTGTCCAAACCCCAATTTAGCCCCAACTTATTTTTTTGTTGTTTTTATTTTTACTTCCCCACTATAAATCGTCCCGTAACCCCCTTTATCGTCTTTGTTCGGCTAACCTATCCTGTCACCTAGCCTACTCCCAACCCCTACGTTCCCTTCCCGGAGGGGAATAAGGGAGAGCTAACGTCCTGTGTCGAGGCCCAACGAAGCCTCAGAATGGCCTCCCCAGAGTTCGGCGATCTATAACCAAAGTGGGTCCAGCGGCCCACAACGACAGCGAGGGGATGGATGGTACGGAGGGGTACACTTCCTAATCTACCCTATCCATTTAACTGTTAAACTACCCCGGGGCTTTCAACAAGCGCCTCTCGCTTAAACTATTGGTTCTAACAACCCAGATTCCCGTCGCCTGTGTTGGTGTCCTCACAATTTCGGGCCTCGCCCCCCAATTTTCTCTCTGTGCCCTCACACGGTCTCCTGGCTGGGACACGTGGCTCCCTTTGGCAGGCACGACCCTCTGCCGAATCTCCCGCTATGGCACCCCCGGGCACTACACTGCCTCCGAGCCTACCAGCTCCCTAACACCGGGGAGTGCCCCCCATGGCACCTCCCCTGAAACGCACACGTGGCAGGCCGGCCTCCCGGGCCCCTTTCCGAGGGTCACCCGTGCCCACAACACTGCCCACGCGGCTAATGGCGCCCCGGGCCCCCGCACCAAGCAGGCGCACCCGTGCCCACTACTCTATCCCGGCTCCCCATGGGCCCATGGCCTACCGCGGCCGACTAGCCTGGTGCCCGGGGTACCCACTCAGCGATACTCACCTTTCGCAGCCACGCTCCCAAGCCCGTCAACAGGGCTCCTGCACCCCTCCAAATGGGTCTCGAGCCTACACTCCCACCAACAACAAAACGACCTCCATTTTTCAATTTGACTAACCCAGCTAACTCAATCTACACTGACCCCGGGGGTCCCTTGGGCGGGAGTCACTCCTCCCCCCAATCACTCATCGCACCATGCATTCCCCATTCACTCCATACACACAGACCCGCTGGCCTCACTCACTCAACATGTACACGTACTCACAACTCACCAACTCTTCAACACCCACACCACTGAACTCTGCCATCCTTCTAACTACCTCCCCTAACTAACTCGTGCTCCCACGTCGTCCCTTAAACTATAGCACGCTCCATTTAACACTACGTAGCTAAACTACGTCCCCTCTACACATTCACAAGTCTGTCCATGTCTCCAAATTATTCATTTTATTTCCCAACCTAAATCTGGCTACAATCCCTCTAACTAATCCATTCCACGGACTCCATGAGGACTTACCCCTGCCCCATGAAGTCGGTCTAACTAAGCTAACCCTTCCCCCTAACTCGTTTCCATCCTGTGCCCAGGGATCCTGTGCACCCGAAAGTGAGGCTTGCTGTCCCCTTTTTTTTCATGCGCAGCACCTGCGCGGCAACTCAGAGCTCGCGCACTTTGCACCTGGCCGTGACGTCATGCAGCTGCACGTGTTCCTCGTCCCCCCTTGGACGGGACCATCCGGCAGAGATACCCCTCCTGCCGGATTCCAACCCCACGTGCAGCCATGACGTCACCGTGCGCATAAAAAAAAAACACAAGCCCCACGTCTCGAGGGGTTCCCCACGCGAACACATGTGCTTTTCCCGTTGGAGCTTAACACACACGATCGCGTGGAGAACCCGTCCGGTCCAAATCCATTTACCTGCCTAAACTTTGTCCGTCCGCGGGATCGGCAAATCCACCGCTGGCGTTTCCGGACCGGGACTTCACTCTCGCAAGCGAGCACGTGGTGGTCTCGTGCGTTGCACAGCACGGACCGCGTGCTCACTGCTGGGTGAACCCGGCACGGTCCCCGAAACAACTACAGTCGCTACCCGGCTTTCGTTTCTCCCATGTCGCCGTCGTCGCCTCCATTCCACCCACGCACACCTGCGTGTTACGACGCACACAGTCCACTCCATCACATTCACACCGGGAGACGCGGCTGCGTGCTCCCGCATGCCAACCGACATCTCCCTCACATACCGCTCTCTCACACACACGGTCTCCCTTGCACACAGCGACCTTGCACACGGCCGTTCACTCACGCACGGTGCCTCACCACTCACACAAACCATACTACTTACACACGCGGGGGCACTCACCCGCGGTGCCTCATCCACACACCGTGCCTCACTCATACACGCGGGGGCACTTAACCGCGGTGCCTCGTCCACACACGCGGGGGCACTCAACCGCGGTGTCTCATCCATACTCCGTGCCTCACTCACACACGCGGGGGCACTCACCCGCGGTGCCTCACTCACACTGGCCGTTTCACTCACACACACGGCCTCTTCCACACACGGTGCCTCATCCACACACGGCGTGCTGGGAAGCACGCACTCCGGCACCATCGCTACCACACCACTCACACACGGGGTCGCTTCCACACACGGGGACGCACTCACACCTTGCACCACACACACAGGGACAACCACACTGGGGATTTGTGTCCCCACAAGGGTCTCCGGGGCCTCTATACCCCCCAAGCTCTCCGTGCACCCGTCCACAGCACCCGTCCCCTCAACCTCGCAAAGCACGACCGAACTCACCTGGTCGTGACTCACCTCAAGGGGGCATACTCGCTCCCCTCGTTCCTGGAGGAGGCCATCCAGGTGCTCGCACTGGGTCCCCACACGCTCCGCGAGCTCACCCCATTGTGCTCCACTACCTCCGTGTGTGTGTGTGCGTCACTTACCCCGTCTTCATCGTGCAGTCTCTCCTCTATTTTTTCTGTCTCCCGTGTCTCTATACATTTTCTCTCCTGGTTCCTTTTTTCTGTCTCTTCCTGGTTCCTTTTCCTTTCCCATCTGAGTCGTTCTTTCTCTCTGAGCCCCATTAGCTGTTCGTTCTCCCTCCGTTTTAGTTGTTCAATTTCACACTCATAGAGTTGTTGTTTTCTTTCCCACTGTTCCTCCTGCTCTTTGTTTTCCAATCTCATCGTTTCTTTCAATTGGCTCATTTCCTTCCTGTGTTTCATTCGCTGTTCTCTCACGACTCTTCCTCGTTTCCTCTCCTGTCCTTCCTTCTCCAGTTTCATGGTTTGCTTCATTTGGTTAATCTCCTTTTTGTGTTTCATTTGCTGCTGTCTAATTACTCTTCTTCGTTTCCTCTCCTGTCCTTCCTTCTCCAGTTTCATGGTTTTCTTCATTTGGTTAATCTCCTGTTTGTGTTTCATTCGCTGTTCTTTGTCTATCTCGTACTCCAGCCTCAGCTTTTCTTCCAATTGGTCAACCTCAAATTCATGTTCTTTTTGTTTTCTATTCCATTGTTCCTCTCGTTCTTCCCTCTCCAATCTCGTTGTGTCCTTCAATCTCCTGATTTCTCCTTCCTGCTTCATTCCTTGCTCCTTTACTTTCTCCTCGTATTCAAACCTATTTTTTTCCTTTTGTCGTTCAGTTTCAAATTCATACTCTTTCAGTTTTCTATTCCACTGTCTTTCTTGTTCCTCCTTCTGCAATCTCGTCATTTCTTTCAACTGACTGATTTCTTTCTCCTGTCTCATTCGTTCTTCCTTCATTACTCTTTCTTGTTCCTCATTCTTTAGTCTGGCCTTCGCTTCCAGCTGTTCGATCTGTACAGTGTGGTTTCTTAAAGTTTCATTTTCCGTTCTCTTCCTTTCCTCTTTTAACACTCTCAGTTCGTTTTGTAGTTCCCTCTCTTTGTTTTGGTGTTTCTGTAACTCAGAAACTTTCTTTTCCAATTCCTTTCTCATCTGCGCACACTCAGACTTTGCTTTGGCTTCTAACTGTTCTTCCGGCTTGCGCTTGTGGTTTTCTACCCGTCTTCCCAGTTCCTCTGTCTCCGTTTTTCCCTCCAGTCCCAGCTTATCAACTCTCTTCATGTCTTGAAGTCTTTTCTCACACTCCACCGTTTCGACCTTCAATCCCTCCTCTGTCTCCTCCTGGCTTTCTTTTAATTTTTCTAATACCTTCTTTACCTCGTGTCTCGTCTTACACGTCTCCCGAATTATTTTCTCGCCCTCCCCGACCGCGGGCCTGACAGCCGTTGCACTCCCCCCCAGCTCGTTCGTCCCAGCACGTGGCAGCGCCATTTTCTCGCCCGTGGTCCGCGTTTCACTCCTCGCCATTGCCATAATGCCTGCCTGCAGGCCTATGCCCATGCTCTGCATCTCACCCCGCATTTCTTTCATTTGGTTTTTCGCTTCGAGTGCGTTTCCATCCATTTTTTTATTTTCCATTTGTTGCGTATTTCTCTTCATTTCGTTGGTTATGCTCTGCACGAGTTCCATAACGTGCTGTATTGTCACCTGCCCTGGCCACTCCCACTGACTACATTTAGCGGTGGGGTTATAATAAAAAAACCGACCAGATGAACTGCATCGATGCCTTTCCCAACCTTCTGGTACGGGTTTCTCTTGCACGGTGATCTCGTCCTGAGCCATGGATTCTACATTACTATTACACATACCAAATACCCCCGGCTCCCGCTCGCCTTGAGACGCCATCTTGCTTCTCGTGAAGGGTTAATTTAACTCGCTCGTAATTTGGAGGGAATCGGGGGTCGCTTCTCTCACCCCTGGACCGATTCCCGTGAATTTAGCCGGAGACAGGAGAGCCCGTTTTCCTGTTCTCCGATACCAGTGCCGCGAGGAGGGCGATGAATTTGTATCGCACGACCTGACACCAGTGTTGCGGATTCCGCGCCCGCCGGCGTGCTGACGGCCACGTAACTCGAATCGCGGCACGTCGCCCACCGGACGGACAATCCCGTCGTGACCCTCTCGGACTAACGCCGGGAACCAGTCACGGGTGGACCTTTCGTTCTCACCGCGATCGAGCCAATCAGCCCCCGCGTGGGATAGGGTTGCTCGCCAAATTCGACCTACCTAAGTACCCACGCGGAGGGTAGACCGGGCGATCGCACCTCGCCGCAGGTCGACTTCGGACACGGGCCACTTAAGCGACCCGTTCCGTACTATCAGAATAACCGAGCGGTGTTATCGTCGACCTCGACGGTTCGATTAATTATCGGGCGTATTCAGCCCACTACCAACCCTTTACGTGAAGCAAGATGAGGATTCAATGGAGGAAAAGACGAAGCGAAGCGGGAGAACAGTTCAACAATAAAGCACATTTATTCGCGGCACACGGGAAGCACACATATTCAATTCCACCAAAAGCACACAAAAAAAAGAAAACACAATTCCATTTACACAAAAAGCAAATATAAAAGTGAAAACACAGTGCAGAGCTAATACCGACTACCGAGCACACGGCAACACTTATACAGTTCTACTTCACAGACGGCGCCGACAACACATACCCAAAACCAAGGAAAAGAAATACCCTCAAGGATGAGGCGGGCCTGAGGCCGAGACCGGGTCGCGCCTACCCGTCTGGTGATGAGACGCGGAGCGGCGATGGCGCCCCAACCCGCGGGCCTCGCGGACAGTCTCTGGCAGGGGGTGGGAAAGGGGCCCCCTTGGTCGCACAATCTCAGCGCGGGGGGAAACAGGAGGGGGTTGCTGATGCTCGGGGTATAGAGGATCTTTATTATCCCTGGTGTGCGTCTCCACCTCGGCCAGGTCGCGCTGCCGGCCTTCCTCGGGCGTGCAGCTCCCGGCACCGTCGCGAGCACCCCCTCGTCTGCCTTCGCCGCTGCCGCCTCTCCGCCTCTGGACTCTCCACCCTGGACTCTTCTTTGGGCTCTCCTCGTTCGACTCTCTTCAGCTTCTCCAGCTACTGCAGGCTTCGGGCTCCAGACTTCCACACGGCTCTGACTGACGAACACGGTCCTTTTATCCCCCCGTAGCTTCGCCTTTGACCCCCTCCCTTTGACCTTTCACCTCGCTCCCCATTGGCCCGAGAAAAAGTGGGCGTGAAGGCTTTTGATCCACAAATTTGCATATATCGATCGTCCTGGAGGCGGGGCCAAATCGCCCCTCGCTCACCGATTGGACGGCAAAAAGTGGGCGTGTGTCGTTTTTGATCCGTTTTTGAAGCACAAAATCCGTGATTTTGTACACGCTGTTCAACGTGCGCCCTGCACGAGTCCAACACCGGTACCCACAGCGGGGCAAGAACGGTGGCGATGCTACGGTTGCGAGGTGTGACGTGAAGGTCGTGGCGGTTGTGGTGAAGCGGTGTTGTGGTTGGTGGTTGATGTTGTGGTTGTGGTGGTAATCATGGCGGTTGGTCCAAAATAAAGATAGTAAAAGAAAAACGGCTATCCTGAAGAGTCGCAGCTCGCATAAATGACATGTATTCCCACTAGACAACGGGTTTGGGCCTAACTACACATGCACTTACCGAGATACCTCACCTAAGGGACCTGAATGGTGGTTTGCGAATTTGGTAACCACAACAATATACATACCGGGCGTCGTGGCGTGCACCTGTAATCTGGCTACTCGGAGGCTTGGGTTGAGTATTGCTTGAGGACGGGGGCTCTGTGCTGGGCCGCGCTCTGAGAGGGTGTAGGGCAGCCCGGAATCATGGCGAAACCCAATCCTTATCCCTGTGTCGTAAGAGGTGACCAGGGTTGCATCAGGAAGGGCATCCGGCGTAAAACCTGTGCCAAATCAGTATGCGGATCATAACGGATGATCCGCTGTGGCGACCCCGAACGGGAGCAGCAGAAAGACGAACAACAACAACAACAACACATGTATACTGTACATAAACATTTATATATATATATATATATATATATATATATATATATATATATATATATATATATATATATATATATATATATATATATATATACAAGAGGTACATCTAAAAAGTAACGGGACTGACTTCACAGAAATTTTATTCCAAAAAATATATTGAAATCACAGCTTGTCCCCTTCAAAATAGTTTCCCTCCAGTCTCACACACTTGTCCATCCTCTTCTTCCACGCCTCAATGCATCCCCAGAAGGCTTCTTCTGGAATCCTCCGGAGCTCCCTCGTCACGGCCCTTTTGATGGCCTCCACATCAGGAAATCGGGTCCCCTTGATCACCCACTTGAGCTTGGGGAATGGGAAAATTCACAAGGGGCCAAGTCTGGTGAATACGGGGGTTGCTCCAGAGTTGGCACGTTCCTCTCAGCCAGAAACTATCAGATGCTCAGGGCACTGTGAGCAGGGGCGTTGTCATGGTGGAGCACCCAGGCCTTGTTCTCCAACAGATCCCTCCTCTTGTCCCGGACTGTGTTCTAATCAGTGTCCTTTCACGTAAATTCCAAGGACCTGTGTCGATAATTTTAATAAACCGTGTATGCGATGATACTGTGATCCCACTATCATGAGTAGCATCAAACAGGTCAATTCAGACTTTACACCTCTGTTCGCTTCTTGCCATAAAAATCAGGCACTTTCCATTCACTCTTCAGGAGGATCTCACATGAACCAGCATCGGCAGGATTTAACAAAACTGTCAAGAAAAGCAAACTATTTTAAAGATGTAAAATGATTCGAAGCAAATCCACAACGATTTACCTTGCGCTATTTTTATTGTGCCTTCCTTTACTCCCGTGAAATATAACAGTCATATTTTATATAATTCAGAGTCATATTTCAGACATAAAAACTGAGAATTGAAAGTAGAAGTCGTATGCCAGAATCAGAATTGGCTTGGTTCAGATATAAGCAGTATTCACTTAAGGTCCTCACCATTATGTTAAAATAGCCCTCCTACGCCACCATGTGATTTCTTTTGTGTAAAACACAATCGTTCCTCTATTTTTGCCACCTGTGAAATCACTTCCACATTCTCTTCAATTTCATCTCATTCTTCCCTCCGGGTCTTCAAACCAGCTGTTCACCACCATCTCAGATCATCTCCCATCCAAAACCATGATCTTTGTACCCCCATCAACCCACACTCCCAAGCTGACCTCCTTCCAAATTCCTAGTTTGTCCTTCCCAAGAGTTTGCGTCTGTGTCAATCGTGTCCACCCCGTAAATCCTCTCCACTTCAATTCTTTATCCAAGTCTTCCCCTTTTTTATCCTTCAACTCCCACGTCACGAGGTTCGCATTCATTTAAATTTTAGCTGCTCTCTTGTTCTGCTTACTGTGAGCCATTCCGATCCAAAGCGGGTAGCTGTGTATTTGAACCACGAGATCTTCCTTCAGTGTAATAACATTCCCTCAGTGGAAGGGCACTCGGTGGAGTGCATATCTCGCCCATGCAATGCATGATCCAGTGGAACATATCGGGCCCAATCACTTTTTGAGATATTGTGCTATATATCGTTTTTAGCACCATCTCTCAATGGTGAAGAATCACTTTGAAAATTAAATAATTACCGCATCTGGATCCGGATTCAGATCTTCACCAAAATCGAAAGAAATTGTCCTTGTCACACACCCAACCTGTCCATCAAGTTTCATTCGAATCCATCCACAACTTTTTGAGATAGCATGATATAATATGTTGGTTGAGCTCGATCTCTCAATGGTGAAAAATCACTTCAAAAATTCTAGAAGCCGTATCCGGATCCGGATCTTCACCAAAACCGAATCATTTCGACCTTTTCACACCCAACCAAGTTTCATCTGAATCCATACGTAACATTTTGAGATATCCTGCGCACAATAAAACAGACAAATGAAATTGCTCGTTGAGCAAGGAATTCCGGAATAACTTTGTCATATCTCCATGATCTCTGAAAAAACAAAAACCTGGAAATCAATTTGGTTCTTATAAGTCGATAGTGCTACTGTTTGATGAGTTATAGCACTTAGTTTGGTCATGATCATAACTTGGAAGTCAATCGGACTTGAAATGGCATTTTTAATCACAATTTGAAAGTTTTGACCCGACCCCCCTGACATTCGACCCCCGACCGCTAAGAAGGGTGTTGGTGTGACACCCTAATGAGACACATGGTTGGATGCAGAATTGGACGATGCACATTTTGGATTTGGTTTGAAGTCGACACGACCATTTTAGTGGACGTTATTGCGAAAATAAGATTTTTGGTTTTTTGGTGACCTTGACCTTGACCTTTGACCTAGATTCACCAAAAACGACAAGTGTCTAAGTTGGACCATGGCCGACGTCTGTACCCAGTTTGGTCATGATCGCTGAAACGGTGTGGCTGCTACAGGGTAAACAAACACACAAACAAACAGACAGACAGACAGACACACAGAATGACACACACAACGGACCAACATAATTGCTGAAATCCAAAGGATTCCGGCAATTAACAAAAATAAGACATTGTGCAGAGCACGATACTTGCAAACCCCATCTCCCTCTCCAAAGGTTGCCATGGATACCACAAATTGTCCATTTCATGAAGATTAAAATTGACAATCTTAATCAAAGCTCAGGTCAATCAGAGGAAAATTGATTATTACCTCCGCCACCAAAGGTGGTAATGGTTCGGGTGGTAGACTTGGGATCCTATGATCCTGAGTTCTAAACCCTATTCAGCTGTTGAATTAATACCAGGTGGGGTTATCTCTGTCTGTTATCTTTCCGAAGTCGGCAAAATGAGTGCCAGCTTGCTGGGATGATTGAGCCATTTGCGTATCCTGCGTTGAGAGCCTTTATCGAATTATTTTGCCTGGTGTTGGCTTAATGGTTTGGGTTGTGGGCTTGGGATCCGAGGATCCTGAGTCCAAATCCCACTTGGCTGTTGAATTAATATCAGGTGGGGGTGACTCTGCCTGTCATCCTTCCGAGGTTGGCAAAATGAGTGCCAGCTTGCTGGTATCCTGTGTCGGATTGGCGACCCATCCAGGATTGTGTCCAATAGCCAAGAAGACTGCTTAGGCAGCACCAACGCTCTGCACAGAGTATGGTCCCCATGGATGGATGGATTTTCTTCATTGTATTTGACTCCACTTGCTACGTTTATGGACAATTACCCCCCTTTTTTTCACAATGAAATTGATGATTTTAGAAGTTTCGCCTTGAGTTGACCTTTGACCTCACATAGTTGGTTTCACAATTCAGTGATGCAATATGCAAATCCTGTTCAACTTTCAAGTCAATCGGATGAAAAATGATGATTTTAGAAATACGACCCCGAGATAACCTTTGATTTCAAAATCAATCGGCTTCTCGGTTGACACTACCTCGACAACTTGGTAAAATTTAATGACGATTGGTTTAGAATTGTGACGTGTAGGCGATTGACAAACAAACAAACAAACAAACAAACAAACAAACAAACAGACAAACAGACAAAATAACAAAATCGACAAACCAATATACATGAAAAATCTTCAATTTTGCAATTACAAACAAACAAACAGAAAGGGGGTGAAAACATAACCTCCTTCACCTTCGGTGGCGGGGGAAATAAAACCGAATGCACCCCCGTGCACATGATAATTTAAACGTCGCCACCCCGCTTCATATGGGTTATTTTGATGAAAAAAAAACTCACGGTCATGACTTTTAGAAATCGCCGATAAAGGAAGTTTAAACAACTTGATAATACAGTATACATTACTGTGTTGTTGAAATGTGAGTGAAGATAATTCGAATTTTTCTTTAAAGTTTCATTTAATGCACTTCAACAACTCAGTCGATGACTAACACGTTCACTGCCGACTCTGACAGTGTACATCACCTCCCATTTGCCAAGCTAAGTGTGCGTGTGCATATAGTTTATTTTCAAATTTTACCCCTCTAGAAGCAAACCGAAGTTCATTTTTTATCCATTGGTGGAGAAATCCCACTTTACGATTTTTAACCTCCGCCATCGAAGATGGACGGAGGTTACTGTTTTCACCCCTGTCTGTTAGTTTATTTGTTTGTTTGTTTGTGAACAGTATTACGGAAAAAACTCCTGGACAGATTTCCATGAAACTTGGTGGGGGGATTAGGTATGGTCCAAGGATCATGCCATTAGATTTTCGTCTTGGTCCAAAAAAAAAAAAATGAGAAAATTTTGCAACTTTTTTTCCAAAAAATTTCGATTTTATTTGAAAAATATTTGAATTTTTTTTTCATTTCTACATATTTTAAGTGATTTCCACCCCCCCCCCCCCAAAAAAAAAATTTTTGTTAGAGAAAAAAAAAAATTGCAACCTTTTTTTTTCAAAAAATTTAGATTTTTTTTTTTGGGCATTTCTACATGCGCGTCAATCTAGTTTAGTTTATTCAACCGTGGTTCAGTAGAGTCTGATCCGTTTTAACCTACAATGAATAGGATATCAGGTTCACTTAAGTGACCCAGCAGTATTGGCGGCGGAGGTTTTGCACTCTACCGAGTGCTCCCCCTCGAGTTAGGACTGAATTGACGTTGGTATAACGTCTGTTACGTTATTGCTAATTGGTAGATCAGGTGCTGAGTACCACGGATTTTCCATTTTTTGATACTTGTCATTACTTTTCAAAATGGCACCGATGAGCACAGATGCAGTGGAAAAACTTCACATGGGACTGATAACGTTGACAGTAATGATCCCACCATGGACTCTGGTGATGGGATTGCAGAAATGCTCTCAGACTGAAAAAATTCTCGGATTCGGATCCGGATTCGGATTTTCAGCACAGTCGAATCAAATCTTCCTTGTCAGACACATAACCTGTCCACCAAGTTTCATCAGAATCTGTCAACAACTTTTTGAGATATCATGCTGCATATCGTTATTAGCTGCATTTCTCAATGGTGAAAAATCACTCTAAAAAATATTTGGATCCACATCTGGATTTGGATCCTCACCAAATTTGAATCAATTCATCCAGTAACTTTTGGCCGAATCGATCCCCAACTTTTTGAGAAACCGTTCTGTATAGCAAATCAAATTTCGGTTAAATTCAAAAGACACAGAACGAGTAGTCCAAGGACTAAAAGTGTTCAGTTCCATCAAAGTAAAATACACAGCAGTGTATGTGCCTCGTTTTTGGCCAAATTTCTGAATGGCAATGAATCACTTAAAAATTCTACAATCTGGATCTGGATTTGAATCTTCACCAAAATCTTATCAATTTTTTCTTGTCACACCCACAACTTGTCCACTAAATTTCGTCTGAAACCGTCCATAACGTTTTGAGATATCCTGCTCACAGACAGACAGACACACAGACAGACACACAGACAGACTTATAACTAGACAGACAGGCCTGAAAACAAAACCTCCGTCTACCTCAGGTGGTGTAGGTAACCAGGCCATGAAGACAAGTATGTGGCGCATCCTCTTCCAGACTAATAATATTTGGCTATAATTGTTATCAAGAACAATCAAGCTTGCGCATGCAGATTATGTCAAAAATCATTTATATCCTTATGCTTCAAAAAAAAAAAAAAACGTGGCAATATTGTAATCGGCTCTGTCTATCGATCTGTTTGTAATCGATTGACTCTGTCTATCAATATTGTAATCCTCCCCTTCTGGACTTGGTGATAACAACCTTCCCCACAAATGTCTCCTGATCTTCCTCTGCTCCAAATGGTTCATCTGATCATATGTTTGTGAGAGTCAAAATCTCTTTGGCTATTCTCAGAGAGCAGCTTCAATACCAGCGAGTCTGGCAGTTCACTCAGGCAGATTGGCAGGGATGACAAGCAGCCATCCCTCTTCAGGACTGGTCTCCTAAATCTACTTCTCCTGATATTAACTCAGCCTGGGAATTCTTCCACAGAAACCTGTTCTCTCTTTTGTACAGATTCATCCCATCTCGTCTTCAGTTATCAGACCCTTCTTCCCACCAATGGTACACTGAATGCTGTGGTGAGGTGGTTGCTCTGAAACAACTTACTTTCTCTTCCTGGAAGGCAAATCTGATGGAAGACAATCTCAGTGCATTCCAAAAAGTCCAGAACAAGTGTGTGTCCACACAGGAGTGACAGAAAATAACATCCGTCCAACTTCAAGATTGAGCTATCAAACTTTTCTGCCTCCTCGAAAACCAGGTGGTGCTTTGTTAACTCTTTCTCTGGTGCATGCTCCCCTTCTCTCCGGTCTTGCTTTCAGCCACGATCTTTCTTTGGCAAACCGCATTTCAAAGCAAACCGCATTTCCACTTGGTGTTCGATCGTTTTTTTTTTTTGTTTGTTTGTTTTTTCTCCCCATTACCTTCAATTTCTATCCTCCCCATTACCTTCAACTTTCATCCTCCCCACTTTCCAAACATCCCCCATTCTCCCAACTAATCTCTTTCTTATCTCAAAAAAAAAAAAAAAAAAAAAAAAAAAAAAAAAAACCCAACAACAACAACAACAACCTTCTCCCGATTCTGCTACTTCTTCTTCCTCTTAACTTCCTCCTCGTCTTCCTCGATTTTTTTTTTTTTATTTTTTTTATTTTTTTTACACTTCCATGACCTAATCTGTTGAACTCTCTCATACATTAATATTAACAACAAAAACGATCTTATAATGCTTCATCTTCCTCTCTCACACATGTGGTACTCTTTACTGTTTCACAATGCACTACTCTTCTGCTATTTTAACAGACTGCTCTCATTTCGACCTCTCCTTCATTCCTTGCCTAAAAAATCCAACTATTACAGCGCTTCTTCTCTCCATGCTCTGAATTCGCCTTCATTGCATCCATCAAGAATTGTGTTAAATCGCATCTCTGACCTAAAACTTTTAAAAACCACAGTTTGCCATGGATGCTCGCTTTCCATCAACCATTCTTTTTTTCCAACTTCAGTGCCAACTCACCCCCCTCACCCCTCACTCTCACTCTCAAAGCAACCATCCCACTCTTCTCCCTCCAAGCCTCCCTCTCACCTCTTTCAAAAATTCCCCCTCACCTTTCTCCCACCTTTCATCCCCCTCACTCTTCCTTCTCTAAGTTGCCCCCCCTCTCATCCACCAACCTGCCTCCCTCCACTGCCCTCTCACCTCCATCTCTTCACTCCACCTTCTCAAATCCTCAACTGCCATCTTCCTTGTCTCTTGTCCCCCCTCTCTCACAGCACCACAGAGCCTTTTCTCCTCCTCATTCGGCCCCCTCCCCTCGCTATTCTGCAATACCCCACACTCCTTCAGCAACCCTCCTCCCCCCCTCGTCCCTCGTCCGACCCTCCCCCGCCCCCTCCACCTCCTGCACCAAAAGCCTCCTCCCCTACCTCTTCATTAAAAGTGTGGACCTCAAATATCCGGGGCCTTCGCTCAAACCTTTCAGATCTTTCCATGCAGGTTGCCACTGACAAACCAGACATTATCTGCCTAACAGAAACTTTCCTCTCCCAAGACGTGTCTGACTCCCAAGTATCTCTCCCTGGTTACTCCCTCTTACGGTATGACAGACCTGAGCCTCGTCCTGGTGGAGGTGTTGCTCTCTTCATCAAAGACTCTATTCCTCACTCTCCCTGCACTGCTCTCACTCCCCCACACCCCCAGGAATACCTCTGGCTTCGGCTTCCCCTCCACTCCCACCTCATGTTTATATGTGTACTGTACCGTCCACCGAACAGTGATGACTCCATCTACACCTCACTCTCCGAAAACATGGACCATCTTCTATCTTCTCATCCAAACTCTCTCTTCCTCTTATGTGGCGACTTCAATTGTCATCACGCCAGTTGGCTAGGTGTGGGTACCTCTCTCACCTGCCATGGGACATCAGCAAAAGCTTTCTGTGACTCATTGGGACTGACTCAATCGGTCAACTTCCCGACCCGGATCTCAACCAATGGTACTCCATCTCTTCTGGATCTGATTTTGACAAATTTCCCTGACAATATCTGCTGCTCTTCCTTCGCTCCAATTGGTTCTTCTGACCACGTCCTTATTAAAGTGGACATCTCTCTGGCTGTTATCAGAGAACCACCTCACCGCCGTCGAGTCTGGCATTTCACTCAAGCCGACTGGCAGGGTCTCCGAGCAGCCATCAAACTTACAGACTGGTCTCCTATCACTACTTTCTCAAACATCAACTCATCCTGGGAATTCTTTCAAAGAAACTTGCTCTCCCTCATGCACAGATTTATCCCCTCTCGTGTTCAGTTGTCTTACCCTTCCTCCCGCCCTTGGTTTACTGAAGCTTGTGGCGAGGCAGTTGTCCTGAAACAACTTGCCTTTGCCTCATGGAAAGCAAACCCAACTGAGGGCAATCTCAGTTCTTTCCACAAAGCTCGGAACAAGTGTGTAGCTACCCTCAGGAGAGCCAGAAAACAACATCTTTCTCATCTCAAGTCTGAACTCTCAAACCTCTCTCCCTCCTCAAAATCCTGGTGGCGTTTAATCAAATCTGTTTCTGGTGTATGTTCCCCCTCCATCCCCTCCCTTACCTCAAATGGCCGCACTGCTGATTCCACACGTGATAAAGCTGAATGTCTAAACTCGGTGTTTGCAGCTAAATCTTGTGTCCCAAACCCATCACTATCTCTACCCACTTTACCCAGTCGCACCCAACTGTCCCTGGACTCTGTATCCTTTTCTCCTAACAAGGTGGAGAGCTTGCTTTCAAACCTCGAGTCAGATTCTGCAACCGGTCCAGACGGCATCAGCCCACGTGTCCTCAAAGCCTGCTCTTCTGCTCTTGCTCACCCTCTCTCTGTTCTATTCACCCTCTCATTTTCCCAAGGTCATCTGCCATCTGCTTGGAAATCTGCTAACATCACTGCCCTGCATAAAAAAGGTGCAAAAACAGATCCCTGTAACTATAGACCAATCAGCCTTCTCCCAATCATCAGCAAGGTTATGGAATCCATCATCGCTTCAGACATGAAATCCTTCCTCTTCTCCAATGGCTTGATTTCCAATCATCAATTTGGTTTCAGACCAGGTCACTCTACCCTAGATATGCTGCTACTGCTCTCCCATCAATGGATGGAGGTCCTCAATGCCAGACAGGAAATCCGAGCCGTATCCCTGGACATATCACGTGCTTTTGACACAGTCTGGCACCCTGCCCTACTCACCAAACTCTCTGCCCATGGTATTCAAGGCCATCTCCACTCATGGCTCGCAGACTTCCTCTCCTGTCGCAGTCACCGTGTGGCCCTAAATGGAGTTCTTTCATCTCCTCTTCCTGTGCAGGCTGGAGTTCCTCAAGGTAGCGTTCTGGGCCCTGTTCTTTTTCTGGTTTTCATCAATGATCTCTCGGACTCTCTGGAAAATCCTCTATTTCTCTTTGCCGATGACTCAACCCTCTGCCGTACCATCTGTCATCCCTCAGCCCGGCAAGCAGCAGCTTCTTCACTCACTGCAGATCTGGATAAAATCACAAACTGGTCCAACACGTGGAACATGTCTTTCAATCCACACAAATGTCACACTCTCACTATGTCTCTTCGAAAGGACCGTTTACAAAACCCCCCCATCCACTTTCTCAACAATCCTCTGGAAGAAGTCTTTTCTTTCAAGCTTCTGGGTCTCACTATCTGCCATGACCTTTCCTGGGAAAGTCACATTTCCAACCTTGCCTCAAAAGCCAGTCGCCGACTGGGAATCCTCCGTCGTGCAAAGTCCTTCCTCGGCCCTCTTGAGCTCCTGACCACTTACAAAGCTTTTGTCCGTAGCCTGATGGAGTACTGCTCTCCCCTCTGGGCTGGTGCTCCTGCCTCCCACCTTTCTCGACTTCACGCCGTCGAAACCAGGGCTTTTAAGATCATTGGCATCTCCCGCAATGAAGCTGAGTCTTTGGGCCTCTTACTCAATCACCGCAGGTTGGTCGGTGGTCTTTCTGTCTTCTACCGACTCCTCTCCAGCCTTGCCCCCCCTGCTCTCTCTGCGATTTGTCCCAACCACATTTCCACAGGGCGCTCAAGGTCCGCCAACAACCCCCTTCTGGTAAAACTACCAAAATCACGAATCACTGCTCATCTTCACTCTTTCATTCCTCTTTTTTCCCGCCTTTGGAATAAACTTCCTCACTCTATTCTTTCCCATTCTTCCCTTCAGGCTTTCAAAACAGCTGTTCACCACCACCTCTTATCTTCCCCCATCCAAATCCTCGATCTTTTCTACCCCCGATAATCCACCCAAGCCCACTTCCTTCAATTCTCCTGCTTTCCTTCCTGAAAGTCCCTGTAATGTCCATCTTCCCCTCGCCATGTTCCCCGTCCCATCCCCATCCCTCTCCTTTCCACAGTTCACCTGTGTCTGTTCCCCAATGTTTTGTCCCTTCCACTCCCGCCCCTCTTGCCTCATGCCTCCTTGCTGTGAGTTGTGTGTTAGCTCTCATACGAGCCTCGACCAAGGTATACAAAAAAAAAAAAAAAAAAAAAAAAAAAAAGTTGGCCTCTAAAGCCAGTCGCCAACTGGGCATTTTCTGTTGTGCAAAGTCCCCCCTTGGCACACTTGAACTCCTATCCACATACCAAGCCCTTCATCCGCAGCTTGAGGGAATACTGCTCGCTGCTTTGAACTGACGTCCATGTCTCACATGTTTCTCAGCTTGATGCCACGGATACCAAGACCTTCACCATTATTGGAATCTCCCCCGATGAAGCTGATGTATGGGCCTATCACTTTCCCATCGCAGACAAATCAGTGGTCTCTCTTTCTTCTTCCACATCCTTTCGAGTCATGTACCCTCTACTCTTTCCATGCTTTGTCCCCCACTCCCCCATTTCCCAAAGGTTCCTACAGGGCACACAAGGTCCACCATCAACCCTATTCTGGTTAAAATATCTAAATACAGAATCACTGCTCACCTCCACCCATTTGTTCCTCTTTTTTCCTGCCTGTAGAACCAACTTCCACATTCTCTTTAATCTCACCCTCCAGATCTTAAAGACAGCTGTTCACCACCATTTCAGATCATCCCCAATCCAAAACCATCATCTTTTCTACCCTCGTTAACCCTCACCCCAAACCCTCCAAGCCCTGCTACTTCCAAATTTCTCGTTTTTCCTTCCTTAGAATTCCCTTCTTTATCCGACCCACACCCATTGTTTGCTCAAGTCTCCCTCGGGTTTGTCCTTCAACTCTACTGTTTGTGTCAGACCCCACCCCCTTCTCCTTTTCCTTTTGTCTTGTTCCATCCTGATCCATTTCGTGTTGTAGCTCTTGCATGAGCCTTGACTCTGTATATAAAATAGAAGGAATTGAAGCCTTTTGGACCATCTTTGCCGTGGTGCACTACCGGGTTAATTTTTGTTACAGCTTTAAACATCAATATTCTTGATGGTTTATTCGTCTAAATAACCCGATCTTAAGAGGTAACTCAGCTTGTGCTCTTATATGCAGTATTTTCTGCTGGCACTGCATTACAATGGCAGTTTTGTTTATGTAAGAGAAGTTTTTTTCTTTTTTTAGACCGCCAAGAAGGCTAGGCCGACCACTTGTTACCCATAGTCCAGGCAGGGATTTGAAATTTGTTTGGGGTGCCAGCGATAACTCGACTACTCTTTGCAAAGGATGCTGTGTGATGTTTAATATCACCAACTAACTTATGCGAGTGAAGGGAACACCCAGTTTAATGTCCATCTGAAGGAAGGCCCATACATTGATGTATCGTCCTGCCTGCAAAACATCGGGGTGAGTTTATAGCTGGGAAGTGATTCAAACTGAGACTAGACAAGTCTGAAGACGACGATGGTTCACGAGCAGTATTTGACGATGTAGATTGTTTCAAAAGTCAAGGATGAGACAATGTGATAATGTTTCACCAAGTTATAAAAATGATCAACATGATGTGGTACGAGTGACAGGTTATTAGCTGCAAAATGTCGAAAACCCGGTTTCGTTCAACAACTTTCAAAACTCGACCTTTGCATAACCTTTAAAGGTCACAAAACAATGTTGTGCACATTAAAATAAGAAAACAGGATACGTGCTATAGCTTATTGGAGTTAGTTCGTCGAAGAAGGTCGAAAACCCGGTTCGATTCCCACAACTTTGAAAATTTGACCTCTGTGACCTTTAAAGGTCAAAGGTCAAGGATTATGACCTTTGGTGCAAAACTTCCTCTGGAACATTCCAGGAACAATATAAGGTCAGAAAGGCTATATGGCCTTTCCAACTCCTCGGATTATCCATACTTTGATGAAATCAGCGTAAAAACAAACTTGAAGGGGGCGCCATGGGCAAGGTGTTCGAGATAGAGAAAAATGGTTTCAATACTTTAGGTGGGGAATGACCTCAAGATTATGCATCAAAAATATTGTCATCCTAGCTCTCAAAGTTTGGGCGGTCGTATGATTTTTATGTCAAAATTCGAAATTTTCTAAGTTCGTGACCTTGTGACCTTGACCTTGGGACGAAAATGAAAAATCGAGCTCCGTGGGGCTATGCAGGTGCCATTGGGCTAACCAAATACCGAAAACCCCTGCCAGATTCGACAACCCCCTCGGAGAAGATGGATTTTTATGTCAAAATCGCAATTTTCTAAGTTCGTGACCTTGTGACTTTGACCTTGGGATGAAAATGAAAAATCGAGCTCCGTGGGGCTATGCAGGTGCCATTGGGCTAACCAAATACCAAAACCCCTGCCAGATTCGACAAACCCCCTAGGAGAAGATGCAAATTGAAATCGGCTACTCCCTAAAAACACAATTCGCAATTTTCTAAGTTCGTGACCTTGTGGCCTTGACCTTGGGACGAAAATGAAAAATCGAGCTCTGTGGGGCTATGCAGGTGCCATTGGGCTAACCAAATACCAAAACCCCTGTCAGATTCGACAAACCCCCTAGGAGAAGATGCAAATTGAAATCGGCTACCCCCTAAAAACACATGTTTTTTTAGGCGTGGCTCCGCCCATAATTTGCGCATCACGCCCATTTTCAGGAAAACACAACTAGATCATGATATAAACCTCCCACCAAAATTCTGTCAGGATCGGATCAAAACCCACGGAGCTATGCTCGGGACAGACAGACAGACAGACAAGCCGGTAGGCAGACATGGGTAGTCGACTACCCAATAGAACCTGACGCGATGGGCCCATTTGATGGGGAATGACCTGAGGATTAAGCACAAGAAAATTCATGATTCTAGCTTCAAGGGCTAATGCTGCAGATTGTTTTTTTTCGTTAAAATACCCCCACATTTAGAGGTTTTTCGGCCATTGCTAGGCAACGGAGGGGTCCATAGCAACAGTTCTTTCTCACACATAACTCGGACATACCATGAACCGACCATACCAGTTTCATGTATATCTGACTCATAGTCTCTGAGATATAACGAACTTCGTTTTTTTATTGTTTTCGACCAGGGTTCATACAAAGTCTATCTTCTCTGACAGTTTTCATAGGATCCGGCTGGAAATTTTTGAAAATATGGCTGAATGTACTGCCTCTCGTGGCCCGATTTTTGATTTTCGAAAAAATAAATTTTTTATGATTTTTCAAAAATTTCAAAGTCCCGTTGCTAGGCAACAGTGGTGTCCATAGCAACGGTTCTCATTTGCACACAACTAAGTCATGGTATGAACCTACCAACCAAGTTTCATCGAAATCGCCATTGTATTAACTGAAATCGCCATTTTAAATACTGATAATAAGGGTAGAACAAATCTTTAAAAAAATACATTTTAATTATTTTTTTTTCAACTACATCGACTACCCAACAGACATACAGACATACAGACAGACATACAGACAGACATACAGACAGACATACAGACAGACACACAACAATAACGAATATAGTGGTCACTTATTTTTTTCGTGAAAATATTTTTTGTGAACCAACAGCTGAGAGACAAGTATGCGTTACTCTACACTCTACAGCAGGGGTCGGGAACGTGTGGCTCGCGAGCCAGGTGAGGCTCTTTTGATGATTGCATCTGGCTCGCAGATAAAATTGGAGTTTGAAAAACTTTTTTTTTTTTCATCATTTTGAAAAACAGACAATTTAAAGATGCATGCACAGCAAGTGAGCCCACTCAAAACTTTGATCTCCACCAGTTAGCTGGCTTCACATCCAGTCTCCTACAGTCATTCAAAGCACACTTTGGAAAATTTTGTGAGCACACTCGTCTTTTTGAGTTCATCACCCATCCAAACGAGTGTTCACTGAACACAGCCGACCTGAGTTACATTCCTGGTGTCTCCGTCAGATATTTTGAAGCAGAAGTGGCTGACCTGAAGGCCTCAGACATGTGGGTGAATAAGTTCAAGTCACTGAATGAAGATTTGGAAAGAATCGCACGACAGAAAGCGGAGTTGGCGAGCAAGCACATGTGGACAGAAATGAAAAAACTTCAACCCGAAGACGAGCTGATTATCAAAACTTGGAACGCGCTTCTTGTCACATACCTCACACTGCAGCGTGTGAGTATTGCTGTATTGACCTTGTTTGGATCTACGTATGCATGTGAGCAGTCATTCTCACATCTTAAAAACATCAAGTCCAACCTACGATCACGTCTAACGGATGAAAGCCTCAACGCTTGCATGAAGCTTAACCTCACCAAGTACCAACCAGACTACAAAGCCATCAGCAAATCCATGCAGCACCAGAAGTCCCATTAATGGTGAGTATTATAACAACATTATTTAAAAGAATAAATTCAGAGGCTTATTATACTCAAATTTCGTTGAATTCAGTCTTAAAATATATTATATGGCTCTCACTGAAATAGATTTCCAAATATTTTGTTTAATGGCTCTCTGAGTCAAAAACGTTCCCGACCCCTGCTCTACAGGGTGCCAACAATGTTTTTTGTCACCCATAATTGTAAAAATTGTGACATTGCCTTTGCGTGCAGTGTTAATTTGTATAGTTTTTTACAGATTGAGTGAGCGTATAACCATGGATGATTCAAGCAATTACACCAGTGAACAACTGATTGTTGTCAATGTCTGGATTCACAAAAATCCACAAACAGGGAAAACAATCCAAAAGGTACACGTCGACGTCGAAGCCAAGAGCTGTTGACATGTGATAATTCCCTTTGGGGCTTCATTAAAGAGATTGTTGCAGAGCAGTGCAACGAAACCAGTGATGACCTTAAACAAGCAGTGAGACTTGCTTTTAATCGTCATTATTATTCTCTGTAATGATTCTGATGGAGCACAAACGGATCCACTGGTCACTTAAGGCTTGCGTAATATGCTACAAAAGGTGTAATAAAGTAAAACAGTACAGCAATTGTATGTGGTATAAACTTGTAGAACCCTTCAGTGTTATCAACTAATATGTGGAAGGCAAAGTCACAATTTTTACAAGGGGTGATAAGACATTGTGGCCATCCTGTACACCATCGTGCCAGCCCATTGAATCCATATGGAACAGCCAAATTGTGATCATGCTAACCAACTAAGTTATCCTGATCATTTCCCATTATCAGGGGGATCAATAAAGCACTGCTTATTGGCCTATGTTTATAAAAGTTATCCACATGAATGTCTTTCCCTGCTAGTTCACAAATGCAATTGTAACTACACTGTCAATTATCTGGTGTGATTGTATTTAAATAAAGCACATTCCTGGCAATATGTATGAGAGAAAGTAATCTGATTTTCTGATTCATCTAGAGTCTAGACCAAGCCCCAGTCATGGAGCTTACAAGTATGGAGTCCTTGTTATTGCCTTTCATAAAATAAAATTGTATGACTGTCAGTAATTAAGGTTTTCATTTAAATTATTGTCATAAGTATAACAATTGCTTTCTATATGGTTATTGAATACTTTATCAATTGGGCGAGCAACGCTTTCATAAACACTTAACGGACCTCTTTTCAAAAAGCAGTTTTTATAAAAACAAAAATCCAAAATGGTGAAGTTAACTTCCTGGGTTTGTGGTCCACAAAGTGCATCAAGAGTACATCTCATGGTCAATAACCACATGGTATTTCAAAGAAAAAGACAATTAAGCAGTGTGCATATCGAAAGGCTTGAAGTGAGTCGTATGTGTAACCACACTTCCAATCTCTGCTGCCACTTTTGCCATCGTACGGGAGGAACCAGAGGGCTTGATTTTAAAAGTATTGCCCTGCGTCAACTCCACAGCACAGAATTTTACCTCTGTGACAGCAATAATTTTCAGTATTCAAAAGTTGAATCATTTTTCATGTCAATGTCATCAAAATATCATTTTGTGGAGTTCATTGCTGAGCAACCTCAAAGTAGTTTGGCCATGCTTCCTTTTAAAAATAAAAAAACTTTGGAAACTTTACCATTTGATAATAAGCAGGTGCAGGAGAATTGTTGATGTCAATGAGCCATTTTGATGTGCACATTCCTCAAAATGTGGCATTCAGTTGAACTTCCTGCTTGTGATTTTTATTTTCTGTAAAGAGACAATGGCATCAAACTGAGTGGTCAAGTACACCGAGCTCACCTTCATGTGACTACAACTTAAGTCATGCAGTTCATGATCTTTCAGATCCATGCATGTTGAGTTGCTTGACTCAAAGTTGTAACCATAGTAATGCAACAATGTTTAGGCCTGATTGCTGTTATACAAAGCCCTTTCACAATGCATGCTTTCATCATCAGTGGAACCCCTTCTCATGTTGCTATCCTAGTTTGAGCTGTGTAAAGCTGTCAATCAGTTGTATGCTTCTCCAGCTTTCAAAATTGATCCACCATCAATTTCATAGTGCAGTGTAACACTTGGGTTTGAGCAAAGCTGATCCATGGATATACACTACATGGCCAAAAATATGCAGACACCCATCATAATTAGTGGATTCGGCTATTTCAGCTACACTCATTGCTGACAAGTGTATAAAATCAAGCACACAGCTATGCAATCTCCATAGACTAACATTGGCAGTAGAATGGGCTGTACTGAAGAGCTCAGTGACTTTCAACATGGCACTGTCACGGGATGCCACCTTTCCAACAAGTCAGTTCATCAAATTTCTGCCCTGCTGGAGCTGCCCCGGTCAACTGCAAGTACTGTTATTGTGAAGTGGAAACGTCTGGGAGCAACAACAGCTCAGCCGTGAGGTGGTAGGCCACACAAGCTCACAGAATGGGACCGCTGAGTGCTGAAGCATGTAGTGCAGAAAAATCATCTGTCACCAGTTGCAACACTCACCACTGAGTTCCAAACTGACTCTGGAAGTCACATCAGCACAAGCACTGTTCGTTGAGAGCTTCATGAAATGGGTTTCCATGGCCGAGCAGCGACAAACAAGCCTAAGATCACCACGTGCAATTCCAAGTGTTAGCTGGAGTGGTGTAAAGCTCACCACCACTGGACTTTGGAGCAGTAGAAACGCGTTCCCTGGAGTGAGGAATCACGCTTCATCTGGCAGTCTGACAGACGAATCTGGGTTTGGCGGATGCCCGGAGAACGCTTCCTGCCCGAATGCATAGTGCCAACTGTAAAGTTTGGTGGAGGAGGAATAATGGTCTGGGGCTGTTTTTCATGGTTCAGGCTCAGCCCTTTAGATCTAGTGAAGGGAAATCTTAACGTTACAGCATACAATGATATTCTCGACAATTATGCGCTTCCAACTTTGTGGCAACAGTTTGGGGAAGGCCCTTTCCTGTTTCAGCATGACAATGCCCCCATGCACAAAAGCGAGGTCCATACAGAAATGGTTTGTCGAGATCAGTATGGAAGAACTTGAATGGCCTGCACAGAGTCCTGACCTCAACCCCATCGAACACCTTTGGGATGAATTGGAACGCCGACTGCAAACCAGACCTAATCGCCCAACATCAGTGCCCAACCTTACGAATGCTCTTGTGGCTGAATGGAAGCAAATTTCCGCAGCAATGTTCCAGCATCGAGTAGAAAGCCTTCCAAGATTGTGGAGGCTGTTATAGCAGCAAAGGGGAGACCAACTCCATATTAATGCCCATGATTTTGGAATGAGATGATGGACGAGCAGGTGTCAACATACTTTTGGCTATGTAGTGTATCTGCTGCTCTTATATACATTGGATCCGAGCATAATGATGGATCCCTCCTTCCTCCTTGCTCACCATGAACATTCATCATTTTTAGAATACTTCTCGACATTAGCTCCATACGCTGCTTATTTATCATCATCTATACATAAATCACCACATCTGCCCCTCTTGGCTCTTCTGACCATGTTCTTCACAAAGCCCATATCTCTGTACATTCTAAAGGAGTGACTTCATTGCCACATAATATGGCTGTTCACACAGGCCACCTTGCAAGGACTGCAATCTGCCCTCTCACAAAAGGTTTGCACTGCCATCTCCAGAGAATCTGAAAATAATTTTACCTAGAAATACTTTCACCAAAGTCAGTCTGTCTTTCTGTCTCTGTCTCTGTCTCTGTCTGTCTGTCTGTCTGTCTCTCTCTCTCTCTCTGTTATGTACCTGCTTTTCCCACCTCATCTTAGCTATCACATCTATCCTCTCGGTCATGTACACAGAATCCTGTGGGGGAGACCATTTTGATCAAACTGCTTGCTTTCTCATCATGTAAGGTTAATCTGACTGGTCTTCTTTAGATCACTCTGTAAGACTGGCAACAAGTATGTGTCCATCCTTAGGCAAACAAGAAAAAAAAATCTTGCTAATTGCAAGGCTGACCTTGCTAATCTCCAACAAGTCCCCTTCTTAATAGTTAGGGTGACATTATCACCCTAACTATGAGGATTCATCTCTAATGATAAGCTCCCTCTCGATCCTTTCCATCACCTCAAAAGGCATCAATGCAGACTTTGGCCAAAGATACAGCAGAAAGTCTAAACTGAGTTTTTGCCTCTAAATCTCATCTACCTAATCCATCTCGCTCTGTCCACATCTAAGCTGCTCAAAACTTCTAGATTTTTGTCTTTCTCATCCGAGAAGGTGGAAACGGTTTTGTGCAGCCTTGACCAGCATCAGGGATGGACTCAGGTGGCAACATTGCTTGTTCTCAAAGCCTGATCTGTTGTTCTTGCTTCTTTCTGACCAACTCCCTACGTGCAGTCAGTGCAGCTATCAATGGAATCCTATCCTCTGCTACCCTCTCCCAGTGAAGGGTGAAGTGCCCAAAGCATGGTTTTGGGTCTCGTCTTGTTCCTCAATTATATAAGCAACCTATCTGCTGCTCTGGAAAACCGTCTCTTCCTTTTTGAAGATGAATCCACATTTTAGGTCCATCACACTGACAGGCAGACAGAAGTTGCATCACTCTCTCATGATCTGTAATTGATGAGATGCTGATCTGAATAATGGAATACATCTTTAAATCCCAGCAAATATCACAGCATCACCTTCCTGGACTGGAAGCAACATCAAAGGAATCCACCAATCGACTTCCATCATAAGTCACTGGAAGAGATTCAGTCTCATGAACTTTTAGGCCACATGATCAGTCACAACCTCTCATTAGCTGATGTCGATGCTGTGCAGATCTCATCAAGCTGTCTTGGCAGTCTTGTATTTCCAGCTAGTCAACTCTCAAATTGTGACCATACCCCTTTTGACTTTCTGCATTTAGTGAAATGTGAGTAGGTATTCCTTACTCCGATATTAATTGACTTTTTTACATACCCTTGGGAAAGCCATTAGAAACAACTTGAACTACAATTGCTTAGTCATGGTCAGATAAGCAAACTGTTAATTAATGGTGCCATTAGCATGAAAAAAAAGTCAAGAGCTTACCCACTCGACAAGGATAAATCAACCAAAGCCAATGCCTAGTTACCTCTACCACCCAAGGTGGACAGGGGTGATGTTTTCACCCCATCTGTGAACAGGATATCTCAAAACGTTGTGCACGGATTCAGACGAATTCGGGTGGAGAGGTTTGGGGTGTGACAAGGATGAAATGATTAGATTTTGGTGAAGATTCGAATCTGGATCTGGATACGAGAAATATTTTAAATTTTTTCAGTGATTATTCACCATTGAGAGATGGGGAAGACAATATACCCCATGATTTCTCAAAAAGTTGTGGACGAGTTATGATAAAACGAGGTGGATGAGTTGGTTAGGTGACAAGAACAAGCCGATTTCGATTTTGGTTCAGGTCCATATCCAGATCCGGCCCATCCGTGCAATGAAAAACTAGTGCTGGAAGACTGCATGCCCAATTTAATGTCCATTTGAGGGATGGCACACACATTGATGGTTCACCTTTCCTGCAAGCACCATGCTAACAGTTTATAGCTGGGCCAAGATTTGAATCTAGGCAAGATGGCTGAGAGACGAATATGCACACCTCTTGGCCATCCTGCCTGCCCAACAAATATTCAGTGCTTCATTTTCACAATATCACAAAATATCAAAGTAATGCATCATATTCACCATTACATTACCTTTTTTCATATCACGATCATCAGTGAATATCAGTGATCATTCTTCCTCTCTCTATCTCTACTGATCCCTCCCTGCCGATCTGGAAACATATGCAAATGGTTAACGAGCTGGAACATGTCTTTTACTGCTAAAAACACCGGCTATATTTTCATTTTATCTATCCATAAGAACCGGCAGGCAAATCCCCCAATAAATGTATTGTGTCTAACTCTCTTGGAGAGAAATAGTCTGTGGACCTCAGCTATAATCTGGCTTGGGTAGATCATATCTCCAAGCTGGCCTCCAAAGCTTTGCTACCTTGGAATTATGTGCAGGGCCAAGCTCTTCCTCTGCCCTCTTCATCTTACAATGATGTATAAAGTCTTAATCCAATGTCATGGAATATAGTTCACTTCTCTCTTTTGCTTATTTTTTTACATTCTTGTAAATTTAGGAAAAAAAACGTTTTTGTAAGTTAATGTACATTTTTCAAAATTTACATGTACATATTTATGTAATTCTTTGTAAATTATTGTGACTTGAAATAAGTTTTTGAAAATTGTAGTATTTTTTGTAAATCAACATTATTTTATAACTTTATGTACATTTTTGGAATCGTATGTACATTTTGGTAAGTTTATGTATATATTTGTAAATGTAAGAGTCAGTCCTAAAAATATGTGGATTGAAACTCAAGAGCAATATGAAAATTGGGTTTGCACAAAACTTATGCAATGGATAGATCTGTGTGGAGGAAAGCCCATATTTCAACCAATCAACTGAAAAAAGGGTGGAAAGTTGTTTTCTTAATGCTACATAAACTTTTGCAATTTTACGTACATTTTTGTAATTCGATGTAAAATTTCTTTTAATCAAAAGCATTTTTTTACAAATTTTACGTCCAATTTTGAAATTCTTACTCTTTGTAAATTATACGAAAAAAAAAATCATTTTCCATTTTTTCCATAAATTTGCCGAAAACGTTTGTCAATATGTGCATTTTTGCAATGATTACATAAATTATTGTATTACATAGAATTTTGTAGGTTTTTTTGTAAATTTTACAGAGTTCGACATAAAGTTTTGGTGAATGTATTTCAAAAAACGAAAATCCGACGGTGCTCACTTACACTTCCTCACTCATCGGCGGTCTGTCGGCGACTGACAGCTTCTGCAGGTGGGAAAATATTCACGCATACGGATTACGATCACCTACATACGTGCACCAAACCACGCCTCCCGAGCTTCATTTGTTTACACACGAAAAATTAAGGTTGGATACTTTTTGAACACACCTCATATATATATATATATATATATATATATATATATATATATATATATATATATATATATATATATATATATACATATATATACACACACACGAGCCAAACCCACGCTCTGCGTGAAGTTTTGAAAGTGAGGGTTCGTTAGGACGTCAATATATCCAGTGTTCACAATGTGATTTATCGAATTTCTTTATATACAGTGTTTCCTGTTACATTTTTTGTATCAAATTCACCTTCTGAGGTAGTCAGCATGTGCAGAAGAGGGTTTTACATTGCAGAAGCTGTTTTCTCGGAGTAGCATTCCGCCTCTCAGCGGTGACGGTCTGTCGATGACAGACAAAATGACGTCGGTGAATGAACGATGATGTCATGACGTCATTACTCTTCTCAGCGGTGACGTCACACGTCGCCATGCAAACAAATGTAAAAATTAGAAAATCGCCAAAAATTCCCAAACCTCTCCGTCTGGCGCGATCTCACAGAGCCCATGCTATTCATTAGACCACAGACCACCCGCATGCCGAAAGTGGTGACAATCCGTCCAGCAGTTTCAGAGGAGAAACATCAAATTACGCACTGACGTTAACAGAAATAATATATAGGATATATTTGTATATATATACATAGATATACACATAGATATACAGATATATATATATATATATATATATATATATATATATATATATATATATATATATATATACATAGATATACAGATATATACAGATATATATATATATATATATATACACATAGATATAGAGATATATATATATATATATATATATATATATATATATATATATATATACAGATATATATATATATATATGTGCATATATATATGCATATATATATATGAATATATATATATATATATATATATATATATATATATATATATATATATATATATCTGTATATATATATATATATATATATATATATATATATATATATATATATATATATATATATATATATATATATATATATATATATATATATATATATATATATATATATATATATATATATATATGTCTATATCTGTATATATATATATATATATATATATATATATATATATATATATATATATATATATATATGTCTATATCTGTATATATATATATATATATATATATATATATATATATATATCTTCTTCTTCTTTCGGCTGCTCCCGTTTGGGGTCGCCACAGCGGATCATCCGTATGATCCGCATAGTGATTTGGCACATGTTTTACGCCGGATGCCCTTCCTGACGCAACTCTGGTCGCCTCTTACGACACAGGGATATGGTACACCTATTTCAACCGGGGTATACACCCACCCAGTATACTGGTACTCATTTCGCCGACCTCAGAAGGATGACAGGCTGAGTCAACCCCCTGGTGTATTAATTCAGTGGCCCAACGG
>NC_140965.1:28005629-28013129 GCF_056783735.1 Eptatretus burgeri
CTCCTACCTGTGTTCAATTATCTGGTTGCCAGGACAATTTGATGGGATAAGATGACCCATGCTACTTCATGGGATATCGACATGTCCTCTTTGTTGATCATCAGACCATCATGGTTGATTTTAACTGGAATATCATTTTCCAGTGATCCCAAGTTTGTGTAATGTATTTTGTTGGTATACATAGTCCAGGCTCATGGAAGAACTGGAAAGGCATGTGGAAATTATATGAGTGGTAGGCTCATGGAAGAGATGTTGCTTGTTTCTGCCATTTAATGTCTTGGTGCAAATTATAGTCATTCAGTTGCACCTTGTCCTTAGTACTAGTGAGCACCACATTTTGTGGAGTTAATGGCGTGGTCATGCTGAGCTGGTGATGTCAACTTCTTCCTTCATTCCTTGATGAACTTGTGACACTTTTATGTCACACATACTTACATACGTACATGGGGAACATTGCCAGAGCGTGCCGCTGCATCCACTTTCCATCGGTACTCCAGGGGCCTCTGTCTCACCATCCCCCAGGCAGAGATGCCTGGCCCATACCCATCTCTTAGGGATAGAACATTCCAGGCATCCACCAGAAGGGGACCGCCTTAGGTTAACCCGAGGAGACCACCGTCTGGTGGACGATACCTCAGCACCACCACACCACACACTTCAGTGTTTTGCGGAACAAAGTGTTTTGTGGTGGCTGGAGTGCAAATCCTGACAGCAACCTCCTAGGGAAGGTAACCAACTGTGGGAGTATGTCTGCAGATGCAGTTGTCACCAGATATGGATGGCTGTTTGCTCACAAGGAGCTCCAATGCCCTTTGGCAGGTTTTGTATTTAATCATGCTGGGTGTCCATGTCCACACATCCTCCACATCAGGGGGACCTGGTGGGGGAGCCGGTTTAGTTGCCGACACTCGACCATGAACAGGTTGGTATGGGTTTACATGTTACCCATAGCAAGTCACAGATCTGATCTGGCCTGACCTGACAGTTGAACCTCGATGTTGAACTTCTTGCATCTGTAAAAGATGAGATATGCTCACTCCAGTGGCAGTTTGTGAGGTGCAAAAGAAAGAATACAAAAGAAAGGTACAAAAGAAAGAGTAGAAAGAGTGGTAAAATAACAACAGGGATGAGGGACAAAATTGAGGGAGACTTGGAGAAATAAGGGATGTGGGGAAGAATGAGGGCGAGGGGAGGACATAGAGGTGAACAAGATTAATGCAGCTGCAAGCTCTCAGGAAGGAAAAACTGGAAACTTGGAAAGGGGTGGGCTTGGGGAGGGTTAATGGGTGTAGAGAACATCATGCTTTTGGATGGGAGGGAAGAATGATATTGAAAAAAAATCTGGAAGTTGGTTCCACAGGTGGGAGAAAAAAAAACAGAGAAACAAATGAGTGGAGGTGAGCAGTGATGCTGGATTTTGGGAGTTTCACCAGAAGGGGATGCTGGTGGTCCATGTGCACCCTGCAGACATCTGCGAGGGGAGGGAATGCAGAGCATGGAAAGAGCAGAGCGTGCAAAACGAAAAGAAGGTGGTAGAAGGCAGAGGGACCACCGATCTGTCTGCTATGTGAAGCCCATAGACTTAGCTTTAACATGGGAGATTCCAATGATCTTGAAAGCCTTGCTTTCCACGGAATCAGGATGAGCAAGGTGAGAGGCAGGGGCACCAGCCCAGAGGGACGAGCAGTATCATCAAGTTGCTGTCTGCCTCAATATGTTGATCAAGTTGGTCAGTCACATCATCAATGTACTTCCTACTAGACTCGATTATCGTTTTGATCATCCAGAAACCAGCACTGGTCAGGTGACTACAATTGCATTTCCACTTGAAAAAAAACACTCCATGATCCTGCAAGTGAGACAGTTCGCTTTTTGGTGAAGCCTAAAGTTAAAAGTACAAATTTTAATGTGAGATGGGGGTGGTGGGGGTGTGGATAGAAAGAAGTGAAATTATTTTAAAATGCTCAATGGTGATAATTTCTCAAACATACACTCAAAGTATGTGATCTTGAGGTACTTGATTCACAAAAATCTTTGAATGAATGTCAACAAAAAGAATCCCTCAAAAATTATCATTTGGCTGCTGGACGATACAACTTCAAAGAGGAAGGCACCACAAATTACAGTCATATGAACGTAAAATATCGAAGACTCTTATCTGAGGTTTTGATCACTCTGTGGTCTTAATAAGACCCAGAAAGGTCAGACTTGAGCCTTGTCAGCTGATCAACTGTGCTATAGTTGGTGGTGCCTTCATTTTTTAACATGGATCTTCCCAAATACAACCTGAACGACACCGGGTTGCGCAGGAACACTGAATGGCAGCTGAAAATGCAGGCATGAATGTCGTGAATATTTCCAAGACAAAATAACAGTTGGCATTCGCACACGAGCCATGGCATGATGTCATCAACGCAAAGACAATGGCATAAAATGATGCAAGAGTTTAATAATTCATCAGCCATTGTTGATTTTAAAACATTTCTCCAGGCTGACATTTTGAGATCATAAAAATCCAAATACCAATATTTATAACGATATTTATTCAATTTCAGAATCAGTGATCGTCGAAAGAAATTAATTTCATAAAATGACAAAATAATTTTACATATATATATAAAAAAAATAATGAGAAAAGCTTTGAAAACATTTGTCTATTGCGATCGTGAAGAAAAGTTTTCGCTTCTCTTCATACAACAGACACATTAGTTGAAACAATAAATAAATGCGAATATATTTTAATCTCACAGTTCAACATTTTCTCGAGCAGGGCAAGCTGTGAATGATTTTGTAATTGTAAGTCAGCACCAGCAGAAGGCGCTACAATTCTCCAACAAACTTAAGTAGAACCGATGTTGTTCTGAAAGGATATTTTAATTTTTTACGTAGGGCATGTGCACTGTGCTTTCGAGAGTGTTGAATAGACTTGCATTAGATTATAGGAATCTACCCTCGTTAACCGTGCCTCCCCCACCCCAATCCCCCTCCATCCAAATTTCCAGTTTTCCCTCCGCAGAGTTTCCTTCTACAGTATGTCCATCTAATCCACCCCATGCATCCTCTCCTGCCCCCCCCCCCCACCCCCAACCCATTCCTCCCCACACTCTGCTGTGTGTGTTTCCCCCTCTCTCTACTCTTCCTTTTGTCCTGTTACGTCGTTATCTGTTCAGTGTATTTGTACTAGCTCTTCCACAAACTATATATATATATATATGTATATATATATATATATATATATATATATATATATATATATATATATATATATATATATATATATATATATATATATATATATATATATATATATATATATATGTACCACTGGTCAAAAGTTTTAGAACATGCCCATTTTTCAGTTTTTACTGAAATTTAAGCAGTTCAAGTCCAGTGAATAACCTGAAATGGTACAAAGCTAAGCGGTAAACTGCCAGAAGTTAAAAAAAAGTTTAGGTTACCAAAAACTGAAAAATGATGTAAATTTCAGAGCTGTTGAAAAAGGCCCTTTTCAGGGAACAAGTAATGGGTTAACAATTTCAGTTGTTCTGAAGCAATGGAAGTAAATGAAGCCTTGAAAGTTGATGCAAACAATTCCGACAGGTGTCCCAGCTTTTGTTGATTAGTTACAAACCCTCTGTCTGTATAAAAGCAGTGTTGGAACAGACTGTGTTGCGATGCCCTCTGAAGCATTATTTGGACAATATTTCACTGCAGGAAGTAGTATATTGCTATAATGATGGTGAGAAAAAGACAATTAACAAAGGAAGACAGACAGACCTTTATAACCCTAAAAAGTGTCAGTCTTTCCTTTGGAGAAATTGCAAAGAAGCCAGGGTGTCAGTGAGTACAGTTCCCTACACCATAAAAGGCACTTGGAAACTGGAGGAAACTCTGACAGGAAGAGGTCTGGCAGACCCAAAGTCACAACACAATCAGAAGACAAGTTTCTGAGAGTCAACAGCTTGGGTGATAGGCGGCACAGAGGACAGCAGCTTCAAGCACAGCTTAACACTGGTCGAAGTAAGGAAGTCTCAGCTTCAACTGTGAAGAGAAGACTTCGAGCTGCAGGTTTGACAGGTCGAGTGGCAGTAAGAAAGCCATTGCTAAGATGGCAAAATAAAAAAAGAGGCTTGCCTGGGCGATGAAGCACTGTTGATGGCAGTCGATGACTGAAAACTGCAATAACGCCTTTTGGACCGATGAATAAAAATTTTAAATCTTCGGTTCATCATGCAGGGTTTTTGTACTCCGTTGATTGGGCGAAAGGATGGTTCCTCAGTGTGTGACACCAATTGTCAAACATGGAGGAGGAAGCGTGATGATCTGAGGCTCTTTTGCTGGATCCAGAGTCGGTAACTTGCACAGAGTGACTGGCACCCTGAACCAAAAGGGGTAGCACAGCATTTTGCAGAGCCATGCAATACCCTCTGGTCTCTGCCTAGTTGGTCAGGGGTTCATCCTACAGCAAGATAACGATCCAAAACGTACCTCCAGGTTATGTCAGAATGACCTAAGAAGAAAAGAACAAGATGGTGGGCTTCAAATTATGGAATGGCCAGCACAGTCTCCAGACGTAAACCCCATCGAGCTGGTTTTGGGATGAAATGGACAGAAGGGTGAAAGCAAAGCAACCTACAAGTGCAACACATTTGGGGGAACTTCTGCAACAGTGTTGGGAAGAACTTTCCAAACAATATTTGATTTCCATTGGAAAAAGAATGGCACGAGTATGTTCGGCTGTTATATCAGCAAAAGGTGGCTTCTTTGATGAGTCAAAAATTTAGATTAAATTTTGTTCAACAAAACGATTCCATGATTTCTTTTTTATCTGCAATTATTTGTTCTATGCTTTAATTTCAGAGTACATTGAAACATTAAACTGCTTAAATTTCAGTAAAAACTGGAAAAATGGGGGTGTTCTAAAATTTTTGACCAGTATTGTATATATATATATATATATATATATATATATATATATATATATATATATATAGATAGATATATATATATAGATAGATATATATATATAGATAGATATATACAGTGGTACCTCTACTTACGAATGTCTCTACATACGAATGTTTCAGGTTACGAAGCGCCTGAACGGGAAAATATTGCCTCTAGTTACGAAGGCGTTTCAGGATACGAAGTCAAAAATACAGTACAGTACGCGCTGCTTTTCGCTGCTCCCAGAGTTTCCCGAACGTAAACAAACTTGTAGCTGCTCTGCCATTGGCTATCGCCTAAAATCTGCCTGGCAACCCTTTGCGTATGCGTGTATCCCAGCATGCTCTTCGTGTCCCCGTCCCGCTCTGTAAATATAGTTATACTGTATACAGTCTATGGTCCCGCTACGAAGTGCTCGGACAGTGTTACAGTCCAGTACGCGTGTGGATTACAGTTGGAGTTGCAGTTGCAGGAATTGGAGGTGATGCAACACACCACGGTGCAGGAGGAGTTCAAAGAGGACGAGGAGGAGGAGGAGGAGGCAGCCATTATTCCATCAGCCCAAATCAAAGACATTTTAGGAAAATTCCATGAAGTCTCGGAATTTGTTGAAAATAATCACCCGGAAAAAATGTTCACAAGTCGGGCTATCGCGCACTATGACGATGTCTGCCTCGCGCATTTCCGACGGATTGTTAAAAGCCGGCAAAAGCAGACGTCATTGGATGAATTCTTCACGAAACGCGAGGGAAAAAACACTGCTGATAAGGACCAGTAAACAAAGAGGCCAAAAAGTAACGAGAATAGCAGTTAAAAGGTAAATGAATATTTTTATTATTTCCTTTATTCTTTGTTTTTTACATTATGTGCCTCTCGTTTTATGTTTATTGTGCGGTAATCTAATTTTAACATGTATTTGTTTCATGTTCTGATGCATTTTTATGATTTATTTTAAAAAAATGTCCGAATTTTGCGGGGCTTGGAACGGATTAGCACATTTACATTCAAAAGGCGTCTCTACTTACGAAGGTTTCAGGTTACGAAACTACTCCCAGAACGAATTAAATTCGTAAGTAGAGGTACTAATGTATATATATATATATATATATATATATATATATATATATATATATATATATATATATATATATATATATATATAAATAAATAAAGTGGGGAGAACAAGTATTTGATACACTGCCGATTTTGCAGGTTTTCCCACTTACAAAGCACGTAGAGGTCTGTAGTTTTCATCATAGGTACACTTCAACTGTGAAAGACGGAATCTTAAACAAAAATCCTGAAAATCACATTGTATGATTTTAAAATAATTAATTTGCATTTTATTGCATGAAATAAGTATTTGATACATCAGAAAAACAGAACTTAATATTTGGTACAGAAACTTTTGTTTGCAATTACAGAGATCAGAAGTTTCCTGTAGTTCTTAACCAGGTTTGCACAGACTGCAGCAGGGATTTTGGCCCACTCCTCCATACAGATCTTCTCCAGATCCTTCAGGTTTCGGGGCTGTCGCTGGGCAACACAGACTTTCAACTCCCTCCAAAGATTTTCCATTGGGTTCAGGTCTGGAGACTGGCTCGGCCACTCCGGGACCTTGAGATGCTTCTTATGGAGCCACTCCTTAGTTGCCCTGGCTGTGTGTTTCGGGTTGTTGTCATGCTGGAAGACCCAGCCACGCCCCATCTTCAATGCTCTTGTTGAGGGAAGGAGGTTGTTGGCCAAGATCTCGCGATACATGGCCTCATCCATCCTTCCCTCAATACGGTGCATTCGTCCTGTCCCCTTTGCAGAAAAGCATCCCCAAAGAATGATGTTTCCACCACCATGCTTCACGGTTGGGATGGTGTTCTTGGGGTTGTACTCATCCTTCTTCTTCCTCCAAACACGGCGAGTGGAGTTTAAATCAAAAAGCTCTATTTTGGTCTCATCAGACCACATGACCTTCTCCCATTCCTCCTCTGGATCATCCAGATGGTCATTGGCAAACTTCAGACGGGCCTGGACATGTGCTGGCTTGAGCAGAGGGACCTTGCGTGCGCTGCAGGATTTTAATCCATGACGGCATAGTGCGTTAATTATGGTTTTCTTTGATACTGCGGTCCCAGCTCTCTTCAGGTCATTGACCAGGTCCTGCCATGTAGTTCTGGGCTGATCCCTCACCTCTCATGATCATTGAGGCTCCACGAGGTGAGATCTTGCATGGAGCCCCAGACCGAGGGAGATTGACTGTTATCTTGAACTTCTTCCATTTTCTAATAATTGCGCCAACAGTTGTTGCCTTCTCACCAAGCTGCTTGCCTATTGTCCTGTAGCCCATCCCAGCCTTGTGTAAGTCTACAATTTTGTCTCTGATGTCCTTAGACAGCTCTCTGGTCTTGCCCATTTTGGTGAGGTTGGAGTCTGATTGAGTGCGGACAGCTGTCTTTTATGCAGATAACGAGTTCAACCTGGTGCAGTTAATGCAGGTAATGAGTGGAGAATGGGGCTGCTTCTTAAAGACAAAACTAACAGGTCTGTGAGAGCCGGAAT
>NC_140965.1:28018129-28070629 GCF_056783735.1 Eptatretus burgeri
ATTGTGTGCAATTTGCCAACAGGACACCGAAGAAAAGCTTGTTAATCCCAGCATAGCTAAATAAAGAGGACGTGATAAAGAATGCAGCTACAAACTATTTGTTGAGAATATTTTGGAGTTTAATCAAATTGATGCCTTACCAGAGGATATTGACGTTGTGAAGTGGGACAGTGGAAATGGCATTGAAGCCACGCTCAGAACAAACCAGGCAGTATGGCACAAAAGCTGCAGAAACAGGTTTGACAAACAAAAGCTCCAACGTGCTCAGAAAAATAAGTCAAAAGAAAACCTGGAATATGGGACGTTAAGACCAGGCAACGCAGTGTGGGTTCAATGGCAAGGACATATAATTGTTTCTTTTGTGAAGAAGATGACAGAAATGAGTATCTCCATGACACAAGGACTGACAAAATTGATCTTCGAGTTCGTCGATATGCACATGTGTTACAAGATAGGAAACTGTTGGGAAAGCTCTCCGAAGGTGACATGCATGCCTTAGATGCTAGGTATCATCTATCATGTCTGACTTCCGTCACCAACCGTGTGCGAAAACATAATGCTCAGCATGTAAGAGACACCCAAAGCACTAAAGTCGATAGTCTAATACTTGGTGAGCTCGTTTCGTACATAGAAGAATTCCGCCAAGATGAAACGTTGCCAGTCTTCAGGTTGTCAGATATGGGGCGACTTTATGAGTCCAGATTAAGAGAAGAAGATCCAGACTTTTCTGGAAGGGTCAATACAACACAATTGAAGGAGAGACTGTTGTGCTTAATCCCAGATATGAGAGCTCAAAATCAAAGAAGAGATGTGGTCCTAATGTTTAATTCCGACAATGGAGAAGCGATTAAAATAGCTTGCTCCAACAATGATGATGATGATGCAATCCACTTAGTTCCTGTCACAGTGCGTCGCTAAGTTATCCACACAAGAGAAGGAGCTATATAGCACACAAGATACCAATGTCATCTCTTCCTAAGAGTGCAACATAGAATCATCTCGAGCTCCATGCAACCATGAAGAAGCCGATACGAGGTTATTCTTGCATGCTCTCCATTGTGCGCAAAATGGCCATCACAGAATCCTGATCAGATCAGTCGACACTGACGTTGTTCTTGCAATTGCCATATTTCACGCTTTATCCCTTGACGAACAATGGGTTGCATATGGAGTCAAGAAACACTTCAGGTTAATACCGGCTCACACGATTGCAAACATTCTTGGTGAAAATAAGGCCAAAGCTCTTCTGTTCTTCCATGCCTTCACTGGCTGTGACACGTCGTCGTCATTCAGTGGTATTGGGAAGAAAACCGCTTGGGACACCAGGACCAATTTCCCTGATATAACAGACTCTTTCTTGAGTTTATCCCAAGAGCTTTCATCAGTCTCAGATGAGAATGTGTGTCAACTGGAAAGGTTCGTCATACGTCTTTATGATAGAACCAGTGAATGCACCGAGGTGAATCAAGCAAGGAAGCTTCTGTTCACGAAAGGAAGACAAATAGATCGCCTACCCCCCACAAAGGCAGCCCTCACGGAACATATCAAGAGGTCGACATACCAGGAAGGATACATCTGGGGCCAAGCGCTGATATCTAAGCAGCAGTTACCAAGCCCATGCGACTGGGGATGGACGAAGAACGCCATTGAACAGTGGATACCTTTCTGGACAGCACTTGCCGAGGCCGCCAAATCCTGCACAGAGCTGATCAAATGCGGCTGCAAAAAGGCATGCAGAACACCATGCAAATGTTTCTGTGCATCTCTCCCGTGCATTGCCCATTGCCATTGTGCAGGAACATGTTATCAGACAGATTGAAGTCAGAACTGTATCTCGACCAGATGAACTATGCTTGGGACAGTGTATATGTCATTTTAAAGCAGAAAAATTGACAATAGAGCATTTTAAGTGTGTGTATTGGATTCCTTGTGTGTGAAAACATTGGATTTGACTCTTTATTCATTTTGCTAGGTCTCTTGGTGACCGTGATTTCGTTAAAAAAAATTCGGTGGTGGCCATTTTGACATTCAAGATGGCAGCCGTAAAAGTATTCTGATCAGATGTGTCCTGCTCTTATATGAAAGAACATATAAAAATGGACATGTATGCCAATTTTCACACTTTTTTCACAATCTGAACGATTTTTCTTTAATCTACTGTTCTACTAGGGGTGTTTCAATTCTGGCAGTCACGAGTTGCAGATTTGTATCTGAACCATTTTGGAGGGCTCTAAATTCCAGAGTTTTACAAAAAGAATTCTGAAAATTCACACATATGGTGTTAATTAGTGAGGCTTTCAGAATCTGACATCAAAAATGTTCTACTTAAAATACTTTTTAAGATAAGTACTCTCAAAAGTAGTGATTTGTTACATGCAGTCAAAAAAATTTGAGTTTTCAAATTGCTGCCAACAGTCAGTTTATTCATCATGAAGAATTTTGTTGCCTGATTTACATAATCTAGTGACTGGATCATTTACACAAGAAAACTGAAACCTTTTGGAGCAAAATCTTGGGTGCTATAGGTGTCTGAACTTTGCTCCAGACTCAACGACACTGAAATTTACCCCGGTTTTACCCCAAGTGTTCACCATGCTGACAGCTACATAGCTCTTTTAATTTTTTGTCACTTAAAGACACATACATAAGCAAACTGTGGTAGAAAATTCAAGAGTTGTTCTCAATCCCTTCTATTTTTAAACGAAAATTAAAAAAAATCTAATGCATCAATTTCTAATGATTCTGCAGTCCCAAAAGCAATTTTTTTTGAAATAAAATTTTTACTAACAAACATATAGAAAAAAATTAAGATATTGTAGGGAAGTATGACTTAAGTGGAATCTAACAATACATAAATCAGTTTAGTAAAGCTTAAAGAAGTGTACCAAAATCATTTCCAAAGTTAGGCATGAAGCACAACTATCGTATTTAGGCTTTAACCCAATACACAGCCCTGTAGTAACTGCCAATGCTCATTGTTACATTTTATTATGTCCTGGCAATTATAAAACTAATCACTGTTCACTTTGTACAATGGATCCAAGTACATTTGTCACAACAATTTGATATGAAATTATGAGAAAAAAAAGTTGAATCAGATATTGTACCTACATTTACAAATGGATGTAGACTTTCGTACAATGTACACTAAGTCTATAAACAATTAGATATGCAAATGAATATTTATAATGGTGATTATTATGATCACATTATGTGTCGTAATTTGTAGTTGAGATTGGTGGCGGCCTTAAACTAAAATATCCTTTTAAAAAAATGTCAGCCAAATCAAAGTAACCACATACTTGTTCTGACCAAAAAACACAACAATTTGATCATTGTGGTGCCAACTTATGAATGTTTGGCATGGCTTCCACTTCAAAAGCACACCGATTGCTTTTATTCTACATCTTTCATTGAAAATGTTTTTTTTTAAATAGTGGGCCTTTTTAAAAATAGAAGGGATTGAGAACAACTCTTGAATTTTCTACCACAGTTTGCCTATGTATGCATCTTTAAGTAACAAAAATTTAAAAGAGCTGTGTAACTGTCAACATGGTGAACACTTGGGGTAAAACCGGGGTAAATTTCAGTGTCGTTGAGTCTGGAGCAAAGTTCAGACACCTATAGCACCCAAGACTTTGCTCCAAAAGGGTTCAGTTTTCTTGTGGAAATGATCCAATCATGAGATTATGTAAATCAGGCAACAAAATTCTTAATGATTAATAAACTGACTGTTGGCAGCAATTTGAAAACTCAAATTTTTTTGACTGCATGTTACAAATCACTACTTTTGAGAGTACTTATCTTAAAAAGTATTTTAAGTAGAACATTTTTGATGTCAGATTCTGAAAGCCTCACTAATAGACACCATTTGTGTGAATTTTCAGAACTCTGTTTGTAAAACTCGGGAATGTAGAGCCCTCCAAAAATGCTTCAGATACAAATCTGCAACTCGCGACTGCCAGAATTTAAACACCCCTCAGGTTTTTGTAGGGCCATATCTCAGACACTACTTGGAATTTTGAGCTATAACTTGGCAAACCTTCCTCATATATGTTAAGGTAGCTTTGAGAATTTTTTCAGGAAAACCTGAGGGGGTCACCGCAACCCCCGGCTGAAATGACACGGAATGAGCCCCTGAGCAGTGAGCATCCGGCAGTTTCTGGCGGAGAGGAACGTGCCAACTCTGGAGCAACCCCCGTATTCGCCAGACTTGGCCCCTTGTGGTTTTTTTTCCTATTCTCCAAGCTCAAGGGGGTGATCAAGGGGACCTGATTTCCTGATGTGGAGGCCATCGAAAGGGCCATGACGACGGAGCTCCAGAGAATTCCAGAAGAAGCCTTCCGGGGGGTGCATCGAAGCGTAGAAGAAGAGGATGGACAAGTGTGTGAGACTGGAGTGAAACTATTTTGATAGGTTCCAAGCTGTGATTTCAATATATTTTTTGGAATAACATTTCTGTGAAGTCAGGCCCGTTACTTTTTAGACGGACCTCATATCTACACATATATATATATATATATATATATATATATATATATATATATATATATATATATATATATATATATATAAAACTTTGGTACATCATGGGTAATGAAGGTTGTTATCAAGTTTCATCGGAATTATGTGTTGTTTCTGAGAAGAAAGCAAATACCTATTTTGGAGGCAACTGCCCCCCTCCACCCACCCTGAAGACCTCTTTTGACCTCGAAATTTTTAACGGTGTGAACAAACTTTTGTTCATCATGGGTGTTGAAGGTTGTGGTCAATTTTCATTGAAATTGTATGTGTAGTTTTGGAGAAGAAAGCAAATGCACATTTTGGCAGGCAACCAATCCCCCTTCCCCTTCAACCCCCTTAGTGCTAGATTTTCGAAAGTCATGAACAAACTTTGGTATGTCATGGGTGATGAAGGTCGGAGTGAAGTTTCATCAGAATTGTATGTGTCGTTTCTGAGAAGGAAGCAAATACCTCTTTGGGGGGCAACCTCCCCCCCTCCCCCCAACAAACTCAACCTGTAGACCCCTTCAGACCCCAATATACACTACATGGCCAAAAATATGTGGCCAACCCTTCTAATTAGTGGATTTGACTACTTCAGCCACGCCCATTGCTAACAGGTGTATAAAATCAAGCATGCAGCCATTCAAACTCCATAGACAAATATTGGCAGAAGAATGGACTGTACTGAAGAGCTCATTGACCTTCAACATGGCACCGTCATCGGATGCCACCTTTCCAACAATTCAGTTCATCAAATTTCTGCCCTGATAGAGCTGCCCCGGTCAACTGTAAGTGCTGTAATTGTGAAGTGGAAACGTCGAGGAGCAACAACAGCTCAGCCGCGAAGTGTTAGGCCACACAAGCTCACAAAACAGGAAAGCTGGTTGCTGAAGCGTGTAAAAATCGTCTCTCGTCGATTGCAACACTCACTCCCAAGTTCCAAACTGCCTCTGGAAGCAACATCAGCACAAACACTGTTCCTCAAGAGCTTCATGAAATGGGTTTCCATGGCTGAGCTGCCGCACACAAGCCGAACATCATCATGCGCAATTCCACGCGTCAGCTGGAGTGGTGTAAAGCTCACCTCCACTGGACTCTGGAGCAGTGGAAAAGTGTTCTCTGGAGTTATGAATCATGCTTCACCATTTGGCAGTCCGACGGACGACACTGGGTTTGGCGGATGCCAGCAGAACGCGACCTGCCCAAATGCATAGTGCCAACTGTAAAGTTTGGTGGAGAGGAATAATGGTCTGGGGCTGTTTTTCATGGTTCGGGCTAGGCTCCTTCGTTCCAGTGAAGGGAAATCATAATGCTACAGCATGCATTGACATTCTAGATGATTCTGTGCTTCCAACTTTGTGGCAACAGTTTGGTGAAGGGCCTTTCCTGTTTCAGCATGACAGTTTCCCCGTGCACAAAGCGAGGTCCATACAGAAATGGTTTGTCGAGATCAGTGTGGAAGAACTTGACTGGCCTGCACAGAGTCCTGACCTCAACCCCATCAAACACCTTTGGGAAGAAATGGAATAACGATTGCAAGCCAGACCGAATCACCCAACATCAGTGCCCGACCTCACGAATGCTCTTGTGGCTGAATGGAAACAAATCACCACAGCAATGTTTCAACATCTAGTGGAAAGCCTTCCCAGAAGAGTGGAGGCTGTTACAGCAGCAAAGGGGAGACCAATTCAATATTAATGCCCATGATTTTGGAATGACATGTTGGACGAGCAGATGTCCACATACTTTTGGCCATGTAGTGTACATCTATATGTGTGTATGTAAGTGTATGTAAGCGTATATAAGTATATACATATATATATATATATATATATATATATATATATATATATATATATATATATATATATATATATATATATATATATATATATATACTGGAATTGAAATCGTATGTGTAGTTTCAGAGAAGAAGATGCAAGTACTGTATTTGTGGATGGACAGAGGGATGACACGTCATCCTATAAGCTCCCCGGAACTATGTTCCAGGTGAGCTAAAATCCATCCCTGGGAATATTAGTACAAATGAACTGCGGTGTGAACCTGTCTTGGGCTCAGTGACGACCTGAAGAGAGTCTTCGGCACAAAACTTTGAGAACAGAAAACTTCACAGCTTGATCCATGAATCATGACCCCTTTCTGAAATGAAGGTGGATACTTTAAGCCCAACCTGGGAGGACTCCATTACGCATTCTGAAACTCACATATGAAGATACCAATCAATGACACACACACACACACACACACACACACACACACACACACACACACGGATATTGTGAGACCTGGTAGGTTTCTGTTTCACCTCCTGATGAACCACACCCACATGTGAAGATAGCAGGCAACAACAGCAAATTCACATCTGTACACACACACATACACACACACACACACACACACACACACACACACACACACACACACACACACACAGATACTATTTGAGACATGGGGTGGGAGCATTCAAAACCAACAGCTTGTACATGCAGCGACCTTTGCACCACACCAGTTGGCTCTGAATCTGATTCTTACATGCCACAGTCTCCTCAATCGAGGAGGAAGCGTGGGGGACCAGGGGGAGGGTTGGGAGAGAGAGATGGAGGTGGTGAGGCAGAAGAGAAAGGAGGGAAGAGGAAAGGGGGGGAGAGAGGTGGGGTCGGAGAGAGAGGGGCATGGTTGGGAGGGAGAGGGGTGAGGGATTCTGGCAGATATGACACCCAGTTTATTGTCCATCCAAGAGACAACACACACACATTGATGACAGTCAATAGCTGGGTCGGGATTCGAATCCAGGCTACACAGAGTGAGCATGCTTACCTCTCAGCTTTCCTGCTGTGGTGTGGCCATTCCTTACTTCAGAACTAAAAAAAAAAAATTCTCATTGTGATCATATAATATAATTTGCCTTCCTTCCTCTCGTATAGAACTGCAGTATCACAATTGAAACTTGAAGAACACACCAAATGGCTTCACCACGCAATGCATGAAACGGTTGAAGAAACTGTTAAAAGCAATCCTTTTAATTTTTATTTGTATTTATCTATGCCGAAGTGACGGGTCATATAATGGAAGAACAAAAAGGGGAAACGTCGTGGAAAATAAAATTTCACATTTTCAGTAAGCCAGCCACCGCCTGTTACACTGCAGAACAACACGTGGCCAACACATGCGAGTAGCCATGAACTTTGTTCAAGTCGATCGATATACAGTATTCCGTGACAGTGCAAATAATGTAGAGCGTTTGCTAAGTAGCTTAAGTGCTCCAAGGAAATTGCTGATAAGAAACAGCTCGCTTGGCACGTGATTAGCAATCACCGAGCCGTCATATTAAACATACACTTCCCTGAGATGCCCGAAATGTCAAATATGTCCGAATTGGACAAATTAACCCTTTGTTTTCGGAGTCAGAACTGCTGGCAAGTTCGATTCTGGAGGCAAAAGTTTGTAATTCTGCTTAGTTGAAGAAATTCTCTCGGTTATTGCATGTGCGGAAAAGAAATAAAGCCACAAACGCTGCCGCCTCTGGGCGTTTATAAGCATTGCAATGTGCCCAGCAATTCATAGCTTTGATGACCAGGGCCCGGTTGCTCAAAGCATCGTTAAATTTAATGATTGATTAGGCTTAATCGATCATTAAATTCCTTAACGATAGATTAGCAAATGACAGGATTTAACAGTGTTGCTCAAAGGTTAAGAGGGATTTAATCAATCGTTAAAGTTACTGACAGCTTTGAGCAACAGCATTAAACCTATCGTTAATTTAACAATAGGTTTAATCAATCGTTCGGCTAATGATAGGTTTAACGATGCTTTGAGCAACCGGGCCCAGGTATTCAATAATATGAGTGAGGAAAGTCAAAAAAAAGAAACTTTATCATGAAGAAATCATTGCAGCCTGTTCCAAGTCGAGGCATGGTTGAGCAGGCGAAAAGACATGGCAGCATCAGACCCCAGCGAGGTTACCCTGAATATGCCTTAAACCCCCATCAAGATCCTGATAATAATAGACCAAGGAAGTGCCTGATAAAATATATAATTAAATAAGGTCATTAATTATCTTCAAAAGGGGTGTTTTAATTAACATACAATTTTCACTCATGCACTTCCTTGGAGTTTTCTTAGTATGCATGCAAAGTCTCAGGCTGATAGGTTTGATGGTTTTGGAGTTATGGAGGAGACACACTGACACACACACACACACGCGCGCGCACACACACACACGCACACACACACACACGCGCGTGCGCACACACACACACGCACACACACACACACACACGCACACGCACATACACACACACATGCACACACACACACACACACACACACGTTCATTCGTATATATTTGATTTGTTTCGAACGGTGGATTGTATTTTTAAGAGGCTGAGTGATGTGTGTACATGACGTGTCTTGCTTGATTGTGATTGCTGGCACTGGGATTCCATCTCTGATGTCCCATCCATATTTTGTAATGTCAAGTTCAGGTGGGGTCTGCTGATCAGCTGATTTTGCAAGTACTGTCTGTAGATGTGCACGCAAAATATGTAGGAAGAGATTGATCTCAGTTGGAGGTAATGCCATGAGCTTGAGGGGCTTGCCAGACTTCCTTGTGTACATATAGTACCTCATCTCACTCATCGTGGTACCTTCTGGCTGACCATACAGGGCACAGAAGAATGTCCGCCCTGCTTCCATGAGCTGTTCATGGCTTGCGTTCAGCTCGCCAAGTGCGGAGTACAAACCAGGGAAGTTGCCAGCTCTCAGTGTCTTCAGGGCTGACACTTTGCCCTTGCCATATGGGTATGACGTGGTATCTGAGCCAGTGATGTGGTGCATTCCCAAAAGCTTCAGACACTTGGGGCCAACCTAGTCACAGGTGGTGTTGATATCCCAAATTGCTCCATCCCACCTTTCCATCTGCACTGTGGCCTGGATGTTGCGCTGGTAAACCCAGTAAACCATTAATACAAAAACATCACTGTCATCAGAGAGGATACGTATCACTCTTGCATTAGATTCAGCAGCCATGAGCAGGTGTGAGATCATTGTAACGTCTGCTTCATCATGGTTGAACGCACCATGGCTACGGCTCTCTACAGTAACTCCTTCACCAAAGTTATAGGTACTCAAAACCTTGGACAGCTGCAACTTGTTCTGCTTGTTTTTCAGGATGGCGTCTCGACTAGGCAGGGGTGTGTTTATTGTGAGGTCATAGTTAATGGAACCAATGCCAGCACGCCTCACTCGTTCATGGTCCTTTGCAGAAACATTATAATATTTGTCAAAGACCAAGATCTTCTGACCAGCAATGGTAGACAGCCTTGTCTTGATGGACTCAACTAAGGCTGGCACAGTTCCCCTGAAAGGCCAGACAATATGATAGAGAAGTTGGCTCGTGTCAACAATGGTAACATCTGGTTGTAGAGGCTGTTGTGCCTGAACACAGAGTTTGTGTGCCAGTGGTGCTTTGTTGCCTTTCCTTAAGCACCCATATTCATCAATCAGTGAGGGGGGTACTGCGCAGAGCTCAAACTGGAAGATAGGTCCGAGCTCCATTTGTCTTTGCTGTCCAATAGTCAGCAGCCTGAGGAAGATGGTTTCTCGATCAAAGATCGTCTTGTCCCCAATTTTCACTCCTTTCTGTAAGTGCTCCATTGTCTTGATGGGGCATGAGATGGTTGCATGGAATCCACCTGGAAGGGATGCTTGGAACTCTGCAACCATTTTCTGACCTATAATCACGGAATCCTCAACATTCACTTCAGCTTCTCGGGGAGCAATGCGACCATTGGCAATGTTGTACAGATGTGGTGAGTGATTCTCAAGAGGATGAGACACATTCGACAATTCAAGTAAAATCCGGCGCCTATCATCTGCATCAAGTTCTCTCCTCTTCTTCCCCTCCTCCTTGTGACGTGGTCCGATTCTTGTGTCCTTTTCTCTCACTTGGTCTTCATTGTCCTTGTTTGAGGACTCAGGGTAGATGTGCTCCATTGTATCTGAGATGTAGGCAGTGACAGGAAAGGAATCGATCCACTCTGCGACCATCTCTGGAGAAAGTCATACCCTTGAGGCCACCCTTGCCAATTCTAATTGCAGTTTGCTCACCGAACTGATCAGAGCTCACACCATTCCAAATGTCTTCCTGGTGACGACACACAAAAGCACCTGATATGAGCTCTGACTTAGCATCTGGTGGCAGCAGATAGCGCATCTCCAGAAGGTGATGGGTGATGTAACGGGCATAGTGATGGTGACCAGCAACAAAGAAGTTGGGTAGCATGCGTTCAAGTGTTAGCTGTTGCAGCAGGAAGTCTGCCTCCCTCTCTCTACGCAGAAGTTGATGAACAAGCAGAGTAGGCTTGATGAAGTTATCAACCCAGTGCTCCCTGTTGAGTGCTGTCTGCATGTCTCAAGGTAGTTGCACAACTCCTGGAAAATCTTGGGGCCGGTGGTGAGGAAGGAAATGAGAAGGGCAGTCGAAACCATCCGGAAGGCTCTCATTGATCGAACCCAGGACTTGCCACTCATGATTCCTGCCAGGCCCCCGAATGCTGAACTGATGAGAGTCTCATCACCAGACCCACGCATTAGTTTGCCAATGCAACCACAGAAGGACTGCACAGTGTGCATTATCCCAGGAATCAGAATCACATTTTTAAAGCGATCAACGTCATGCCACTTGATTTGGCAAGCCACCATGTAGAGCTGGAGATCCACAGAGATGTGGACATGTCATTCCCATATCAGTCAATGACTTCTGAAGATACTCCAGTGAAGTCACTACAGTGTCTGGATGAGAAGCTTTGGCATCAATAAGGGGTCCGAACATGTCGGTACTTGCTGGATTTTTTTCTTCATGACTGGTGAATGCTTCTTGGTTGTTGAACCCACCCCATTCCATGGCGTACACCTGTGTGCTGACTGTGTTTAGCCACTTCATGTCCTTTTCCTGTGCAGCAGCTAAACTAGCTTGCCGGGCACACACTTCTTGGTAGAATCCAGAGGTTGCATCCACATCCAGGGGGTTCACTTTGGATGGCCCAGTGTAGTGCTGCAGAGGAAGGCTCCCTGATGAGCTGCTGCTTGTCCTAGACTGGGCAGCTTTCTTAGACAGTCGTGGGATAATAAGGTCGCTCTTCCCTGGGTGAGCATGCCCATACTCAAGAATGCCTGCAGGATGGGGTTGCTGAAATTCATGTGAGACGACATGAGTAGTGCGCCGACCATTAGGTGTGAACACTTGCAGATCAAGGTTATCAAACCAGGCAAAAATCACGCCAACAGTTCTACTCAAACCCATGAATTGGTGGAGAAGCTGAGCATTGTCACCGAGAAAATGAGCAGCGGATTTCCTGAATCTCAGGACCTCAACATATGACGTTGTGAACCCATGTTCATGAAGGAGCTTTAGAAGATCAGAACTCCCATGGCAGTGCAGTAATTTGACAGCCAGTCCTAATGTTGTCTGATTTCTGGTTCCTGTAACATGACTTTGAATTGGCTAGCTCAGGCTTAGAGATTTCTTGGTCATTTCACCACCAGACACTAAGTCTGAAATCAACCTCAGTAAAGTTGGGCTTGTTGCCTTGATTGTGTTGGCTTGTGTAAATTCTGAGAGGTCATAATTGGCACTGTTGTACTTGACTGAGCGTGCCTCCTTCTTGATCTGCCTTACCACAGAATCAATACTCCTCTCATCTGCATCATCCACTTTAACCATTTTCAGATGGTGAGCAATGGACTCATGGAAACCAACAATGGTAGCACATCCATCTACCCGAACTAACATAACGTCCTTACTCATGCAGTCTGTTAGTTTGCTAAACATATCACGTCGAGTGAGTTTGCCACCAAGATCACAGTACAGGGAATGCAGTTCAACGCCATTCCACATCTTTGACCTGTCACAATTCACGCGCTCTATGACGTTCTTTAGGGCACTTTCTTCTGCAACACCAGTTGGCAAATCAGCATATTTAGGGACTGTCATGAAACTGTTATAACAGCGTACATGGTATTTGCACTCAGCCGCAGGGAGATCAACCAAATATCCAATATGTAACTTGACCGTTCTGGCGACTTCATCATTACGTTGCTCAGCAGCATTAATGATGGCATCTTTCATAGTTGGGATTGGATTACCTTCCTTGTCAAAACGTTCTTTAGTCATGCACTGACGAACACGATCCCATCTTTCTGGATGTTTGTCATCAACAGGTAAACATTCTTTGCCACAAAAAATGCAGTCACGTTTGTAAACAAACGCACCACTGCCTGTTGCCTGTGTGCGAGATCTTGTTGTCACTGTAACACAATCATCTTCAGCTTTTCTTTTCTGTGATTTACGAAGTCTCTAAATTTTTTGTTTTGATGTGTAAGTACAGTAGCATCCTTTGTGACATTCTATGCAAACAGCATCACCACCACCATCAACAATGCCCTGTAGTTTTGCACGTAGCTCTTCATCTCCACGTGCTTTGGCACAGGAGATCAATGTCTTGATCCCTTGATCAGCGAATTTCTTCAATTCCCCTCCACCATGACACACGGGAAGAATGCACCTTGAATCAGCCATATCTGTAAAAATAAAACAATGAATTAGTAACTCGCATTAATGTCGTATGTGAGCGTCCAGTTGTCAGAATCGTGACCTTGTTGTCATTAACCTCCGCCATCGAAGATGGACGGAGGTTCCTTTTTTCACCCCTGTCTGTTTGTTTGTTTGTTTGTTTGTTTGTGAACAGTATTACGGAAAAACTCCTGGACAGATTTCGACGAAACTTGGTGGGGCGGGGGGGGGGTGAGGTATCATGGTTAGGTTATGTTAGGTATCAAGGATCATGCCATTAGATTTTGAAAAAAAAAATTGAATTTTTGTTTTTGCATTTCTACATGTTTTAAGTGATTTCAAAATTGTTGGAGAAAAAAAAAAACAAATTTGCACCTTTTTTTTTCAAAAAAAATTCGATTTTTTTTTTGCCATTTCTACATGTGTATCGATCTAGTTTAGTTTACTCAATCGTGGTTCAGTAGAGTCTGATCCGTTTTGACCTACAATGAATAGGATATCAGGTTCACTTAAGTGACCCAGCAGTATTGGCGGCGGAGGTTTTGCACTCTACCGAGTGCTCCCCCTCTCGTTCAAAATGTATCTCACCCGGCAAACAATTGCCAGGAACTCGAACATTGACCTAAAATTTACTTCTAATCACAAAAATAAGGTTAAATATCGATTCCTCATGACAAAATTATATGGAAAAGATGTCTCATGTGTAATTTTAAGTTCATTACCTAAAAAGTTATATTTTCAGCCCGGTCGATGACGGCCATCTTGTATTTGTGCAAAAATAACAGATTTCCCCATGGTTGCCATCCGGGCAACCAAGCTTAATTTTGTCTATGCATGCCTGTGAACAAGAAACCACCATAAAACCATGCACTTTTGAGGACAACAAGGTTACTTCTATGGCAAATGGACGACTACCCTCAAATCGATCCAAGAACAGCCATGTGAGCCATATTCAAAAAATCAAAAATCAAAATAAAAAATAACCCAGATCAAAAAAATTTCAAGAATTCTGGCTGCCAGACCTTGTGACTGATCAAGTTGAATTTTAAAATATGTATTCCTCATCACTACGAGATCATTGTGAAGTTTCACATCGATTAATTCAGCAGTTGCAGAGAAAACATTATTTAATATTTTTCTTCAATCCAACATGGCTGCCAAACCATGTGACCGATTAATTATTCCTTAACAAACTTGTGCGCGCAACGCTTGGGGAACATTTATGTGAGGTTTCCCCTCGATCTGTCTCGCCGTTCTGGAGAAGATGTTTTTATAAGCTTTACAGTAAATCCAATATAGCTGCCAAACCATGTGACTTATGATGTAATATGTGTGAACTTTTTGTTCCTCGTGGATAGGCGGTCATGCTTGTAAAGTTTTGCCTCGATATGTTCAGCCACTTCAGAGAAGAAGATTTTTGAAGGTGTTTTTTTTTTTTTTAATATGGCTGCCGAATCACGTCACCAATGACATCATCATTTTTTATTCTGTGGACCATTTTATCCCGAGATGAACTCCATAATTTTTCATATTTATCAGATGTAGCGTTCTACATATGCTATTATGATGTCATAACAAAGGCACCTATGACATCATTTAAAAAAAAAAAAACTTATTCCGCATGTGGAGTACTTGCCATGTGCCAAGTTTCAATTTTTTCCTTGGTGTGGTTTTAGTGATAGAGGTCCAATTTTTTCCAGTTTTTCCAACATGGCTGCCACACCTCGTGACATATGACGTCATAATTATCATTGTTGCATTCGACATGAGTAGTCACACATATGGTGAAAATTTCTAATTCCACGGAGACCCCTACGGCCTGTAAAAAGATAGCCATATGGCGTAGGGCCACCCTGAGGCCACCTCAGAAACTCTGCGGCCGCTACACGTTTCTGTCAATTCAGAGGACGTACGGCCGCCGTATCCTCGCCGTAGAGCAAATGTGACTTAGGCCTTAGCACGACACTTGGCGAATTAGTTGACCTTTCCGTGTGGTGGTCCAAGCTGTAATGTCATGGAATGTGTGGTGTTTATTTGTTCGTACATTAATAAAATGAAGCAACGTCACAAATAACAATTATCAGGCGCGCGTTGTCATGGTAATGGCAGCAGATTGAAAATTTTCACAACTCATTTAAAGCCACCATGTGACATTCAACAACTTATCATCGATGCTTGTTACCTTCATTCTGATTGTAGAAAGTATTTGAAAATACCTAGGAACATTGCTTTTCAACCAGCTTTACGATCCCGTTATCAGGTTTGAAATATGTTGCAAAACAAAAATATGTATTTTATATGTGTGTTTTTCATGTCTTGGGTGACCCTGACCTTGACCTTGGGTCAATTTCGATCAAACTTTGTACACATGTTAATATTGCATGCATAAATAGACAGTATAAGTTTAAATATAATAAGTGCAAAACTGTTTGAGAAATAGCCATGTGTAATTCACAAAATTACCCATTGGTTTATAATGGGCGATAATATAAAGAGATGCAGAATCCAGATCCTGATCTTGAACATCACCAAAAGTCACATATCTTTTTGCACTGTGGATTTCTATCAGCTGTTAAAATTTCATCCAAATCGGTAAAGAATTGTGACCTGTAGAACGAATAGAATTTTTTTTTAATCACGCCAATAGCTAAAAACTTTGACGTCATACGCTTGTGAAAACTGTGCATAATTTGTACTAACATGCATTTTAAAACATTTAGATATTCCATTGAAGTTTGTTTTGGCATCAACAGGAAGTCGCTATGACTTCCGGTCACTGAGTTATGTCCAAAAATGTGTTTTCACGTTGTGTGACGTCACGTCGTGATGTTTAGTCCGATTAAGACGGGTTTTGGACGCGGACCGTCTCAGGTGGATTGCCTATCAGGTGTAAAAATTTAAGAAGGACTGGTCCATCCGTTTGGGCTGTAGATGACCGGACAAACAAACAAACAAACCAACAAACGGAACAGACCAACATACTTGACAAAACTAATCCTAACAAATCAAAGATTTCGCCAAGTAACAAACGGACCCATATGCAATACCCTCTCCTTCGGCGAAGGTCAAAAGGGCCTCCTCCTTCCTTTTTTTTTTTTTATTAATCCGGACGATTAAATTTTGTTACCTTCTCATTCACCCTCCCTTTCCCATTCCCCCTCAAAACCCTACCCTCACCTCTTCCCCCTCCCCTAATGGGTACACGTTTCAAAAAACAATTTTTGAAACGTGCACCCATTGGTTGGACAGCTGCTGGACCCCAACCATATCTGTCACTTAACTCCACCCACCATGGCACCCAGCCAAAATAATATGGTTGCCATCTTGGTTTTCTGCTGGTCTTCAGACATCATACTGATTATATACTGCCTGGGTTTGTTGCATCAGATTTCCATTGGCTTGTTGATGGATCAGGGGCAACAGTCCCTCAAACCCCCGCAGAACCCCTTTGACTGAATTTTTTAATGCCATGAACAAACTTTGGGACATCAAGGGTGATGAAGGTTGTGGTCAAGTTTCATCGAAGTTGTGTGTGTAGTTTCGGAGAAGAGAGCAAATACTTACTTTGTGGGTCAAACCCCGCCCCGTAGACCCCTTTAACGGGAGCAGATTTTGATGCGGTCGATGCACTTTGGTACATCACGGGTGATCAAGGTTGTGGTCAAGTTTCATCAAAATAGTGTGTGTAGTTTTGGGGAAAAGAGCAAATACATATTTGGGGGGTCAAAAAACCCCCATTAGACCCCATTAATGAACGCAGATTTTGATAGTCAATACACTTTGGTACATTATTGGTGAAGAATGTTGTGGTCAAGTTTCATCAAAATCATGTGTGTAGTTTCGGAGGAAACAGCAAACACCTATTTTGGAGGGTGAACCCCTCCCCCCCCCAACCGCCCCGTAGTCCCCCTTAATGAGCAGAACTTTTGATGCGGATTATACACTTTAGTACATCATTGGTGATGAAGGTTCTGATCAAGTTTCACCAAAATCGTGTGTGTAGTTTCGGAGTAGAGAGCAAATACTTTACCTATTTGGGGGGGGGTCAACCCCCGCCCCCCTCCTGTAGACCCCTTAATGAGCACAGATTTTGATGCAGTCAATTTAGCTTCGTTAGGTATCAGATATGAAGCTTGTGGCCAAGTTTCATCAAAATCATGTGTTTGGTTCAAGCAATAATGACAAGTGTTTCCGGACTCACTCACTCACTCACTCACCCACGAACACTGCTCGGTCGCATAAACTCACCTGTCTAAAGTCCAGGTGAGCTAAAAATGACAAAATAAATTGGGAAAAATTGTTGTGTGTGGTCCTGCATTACAATTATATCTCAGGTTGTGACCACAGTGCAGTCATTCTTGTTGTTATAACTATTGCTTATGTTGAAATGCTTCCATGCTTAAAAGACTGAGTTTTGGGCCCTGTTGCGTAAGTCTTGTATAAACTGCATTGTCTTCCTGAAAATTATTCGAGTGCACTCAGCCTAAACAATTTGGTCATTCAAGGCTGGTTGTTGATGTAAGCTTTTGAAATTCCAGGATGGCAGTATATTGCTCTCAATAGGTGGCTATTTGTAGTGAAGCTGTATGGAGATCTTTTTCTCTATTTCTGTACGCGTTGTATAAAATATGCAACCCTGCCCTCGCACATATAAGGCCCACCAGTGTCCGTGATCCAGTGTTATTGTTTTCCACTCCTCAGGGAAAAAGCGCTGCGCCTTTCCAACCGTGGGTCGAGCGGAGGCGGTGGGGTCGCTACGACCCCCTCGCTTCCCTCTGGCTGCCTCTCGTCCTGGCTGCCTACGATCTAATTAGAGCCGAGCAGCTTTGCGCAGAGAGTCGAGAACAGACAGGCGCCCGCACCAGCCACGACATGCCTCAGGGAAACGAAGTCGACAGTGGGCCTGATTTGCCCTCAGTTCCTGCATCTTTAACTCACACAAGCTTTCTCCCTTGCAAGATGGACAATGGGGAGTGGAAGACGAGAGGAGAGTGGAGAGAAAAAGAAAGCTCCACACTATCTACAGCGAGCTCAGTCACGCCACACACGCAAGCTGGCTCGTTGCCAAGCAGAGGGTCGCAGCAATATCCCCAGGGTGTTCGGAGAGTGTCGCTCAGAGGAGATAGTAGGACTGTTTGGGTGAAGGTCGACTTGTGGCCAGTTCCTCGATGAATCAGAGCTATTTAACTGCCTGTCGGTTCTGGTGTCCTGCAAGTTACTTGTTTATGAACATGACCTTTATGATCAGAGACTCCAAAAGGCACGTAATTAAAGGGCCTGTATCACGGCCTCAGATTCAGATTTTGCCACAGTGGTTCAAGCTCTCTGAAAAGCAATGGAAACAAAATGCTTACATAAATTGTGGACATCAAAAACCATCAACAAGCAGTGTAGTACAAATAATTTATGGTCCTTAATCATTTCAGACAATTAATTTGCTTTGTTTTTCTGAGGCTCCTACTGGAATTGGGAAGGAAAAAGTTTTTTTCTTCAATGTCTCAAGCTCATGCAGGAGCTTTTACATATATCACATATGGTACAAGGACGGAGACAGTACCTTTGCGTCAACTGCCAGATTATTAGCAAACTGTCAAGACAAAACAGTATGGGGGTTTGACGAAGAGTTAACGCCCGAAACATCAACTTATGGCGGTTAGCATACCTCAATCATCGTCTTGTTGATTTCATCCATTGTTTTACCTGTCAGCCATTGCAGATTGACACTAACCTTCACCAGCAAGACACGTTCTTCATTCTCTAATGGATTTGAACCTTTGTTCAACACGATAATAAAATAAATGTCCAGATGTTTTGGGGGAATCAAATGCTTGGAATTTAAGAACTCAGACTTGAAATCTGATACAAACTTGGTCTTATTACACGACTGCAGTTCTGTATCAAATTCTGCTTAAGCACACTCAGTGTAACAATAGCAGTAGCTGCAGTAGTCTCATCCACCTCTTTCAAGAGTCTCTTGTGCAGAACCTTTTCAAAGTGTACGTTTGTAATCTTAGCAACTCTCTTTTAAATCATCCATGGAAACTTTCTGAAAGTTCTTCCAAAGAAGCCTGATTAATTGAGTAGCTATGGGAAGAACCCTTAATAGTCCCCTACCGATTTCACCGGACGGGACTATAGGTTTGCTCTCTGTCCGTCCACCTGTCCGTCCTTCCTACCTGTGGTTTTTCAGACTTTTTTCCCCATATCCTTTAACATATTCAACTGAAACTTGGTACATGGCTTTATTATGATAAGTTAAAGAAGAAGTTCGAGTTTCAGAGCATTTCGTCAATTTTTCACAAAGTATGCTCTTTTTGAACAGAAAATATCACATCGGTACGGGACTGGTATTGGAAAGCAATTCTCACTCTTGTTATTCTTGGCATGCCACAAATGCATGTTTTCAAAAATTTCAGCAAGAATTATAATAATTATTCTGTCATTTTACTCAAGGAGATATAATTTGGGTTCTGTGAAATTAATATACGTAAAAATTAGAGAGCAATATGCTTGTTTGTAAACAGAATGATGGTGATTGTAGTAAATCTATTTATGAGGACGGACTTTTCCAAAAGGACAGTCCAGCATGGTACAACCATGTGGCAATTACTTCCACAACACCACACTCTTAGTTAGCATCATTTGCCACATCCTGATGGAATAAAGAGACGATGATGACCAAAAAACAGTTTTGGGAAGGTACAAGTTTTAGATTTTTCAATGATTGCCACTCTTTTTGAAATGTTTTGTGGGATCTTTAGAGTTCATGGTGAGTGAGAGAGGGTGTGACAGCCGACGTAACATCCCCTGAATAGGGCAGTACATTTATGATGCAACACAATTGAGTTATACGCAGACTTGATGGGCCAAATAGACTTCCTCCCGTGTCCAAGTTCCATGTGTGTCGATTCCATGAAAGACTGCCAACATGCCATGAGACCTAAGCAAGCAGGCTGGAAGATGAAAACCACTCCTGAAGATTTGAGAAGTCCTAATTATTGAACTATCCTGTATCTACATAAAATAATTAATCATAATTTGACTTTCCTTCAGTCATCAATAGCTCAATCTCTGTTCTGTCACTGGAGCCATCTGTTCCTATGGTACCCTGGTCGAGTGATTTACATACTCGTTTCCAACTACTATGGTCCATTTGCTGCGAGATTCTTAACATTGTGTGGGTGGATATGTTTGTTCACCACCCTCTATGAATATTTCTTTCATTTGACTGACTAGTACGTGCCTGTAAAAAAAAAAAAAAATAATAATAATAATAATAATAATAAATAAATAAACCACACAGGCCGTTTCTTCGCTCTCACGTGCCCGTACGTGCATGACCCAGAAGTTCGATATTATTCGCAGTTACGATTATTCGCAATAAATTTTTAATACCCAATTATTCAATTAGCGCCAACGTATTTTACCTTTTCGCAATGTCGTGGCAAGGAAAAACAAAAAGAGAAGAGAAGAGAGAGAAAAAATTTACTTCCTGGTTCGGAGCATACCAGCACTCTGATGTTCCCGAAAGTTATACACCGTCTAATATGAAAACGATCATAACTTGGGCCATTGTGTTTATCTATAAATGCGCATAAGAAATCGAGAAATTATTGGAATACACGAAGTCATCACTCTCCGGAAGCCCGTACATTGTAACCCGTAATGGGGAACGTGGCTGTGCTTCCCTTCCCCATCGGCCACGCCTACGCAACATCGTGTCTTCCCATTGGTTGGTAAATAAATGGCCATAACTTGGGAAGCACTTGTCCGATTAATATCAAACCTTGAAAAGGCACATCCTCAGGTCCCCAGCAATATACCTGGCAAGTTTCAATGAGATCAGACCAGAGGTTGTCGAGAAACAGTGGTCACACACACACACACACACACACACACACACACACACACACACACACACACACACACACACACACACACACACACACATTGCTGGAATTATAGATAGATAATTTGATGGCAGCCAAGGCTTGACAAGTCTGTGTAAGCACACTTTACCTCTACAAAACACTAATGTTTTCATCTGAAGCACACTTTGCTGGCAGTCATGTTTCTCATTTTCTTTATTCAACTGGTGAAACAATCTGATGACTGCAAAAGTTTTCAAGCAGCTAGACATGACTGATTTGATGTACTTAAACACCTGACATGACTGATTTGATGCACCTTACATGACTTAAACACCTGTTTGACACGCAGCCAATACCAAACCATTTTTGAAAGGTATTTTCATGAGGAAGACCCATGTCTCTTTGAATGTTTTAATCATAATGCTCTCCGAGATTTTCCGGCCTGCTGGGATCAAATATAACTTCACATCATCAATCTCTAGGAGGTTCTAAGTCACCCTCAATACAAAGAAAAATCAGGGGATGCTTGCCACCTGCCATTTATTGGGAAGGATCTGTAGTTAAATAGGATCAGTTTATATATTATTTTAATAAATCATTCAGGAATGCTGCTCAAGGTTCGATTGGATATTAACTTAGAAATGGTTCCAAGTTAAATTGCCACAGCCCTAAGCCAATTAACTTGCAGGGGCAATGAGTAGTGCCAGATAAATCACATTCTTCTCTTTAGTCCTTTCAGGTGATAAAACCTCACCATCTTTTGACAACACTGTATAGTTTTCCCACCCCCACCAATATTTATCCAGAAGCTTGTGTATTCCTCTTAACTTTCATTTGAAAATCTTGTATGCACCTGCTTATTGTCACATCATGCTCAATATGCAAAGCTTCAACTCACTCAGGTTTATCTTTCCCACGTGTCTCAAGATTTGAATTAAAAAATATTTCAGGCCATTTACTTATCATGCACACTATATTGGCAGAAATCCTACCCCCCCCCCACCACCCTTTTTGTATCCCACATCCATTCCCCACCCACCCTCCTCTGTCCGATCTCATCCTTGCTTTCCTATATTCTGCTCCAACCCACGGATATTTTCTTGTGTAATACGGAGGTGACTTCTCTTCTTCATTGGAGAAAGTCAGACTATTATATTATAATACAATTCCTCCAACAATGTCTCCGAGTATTCTCTGCAACTGCTTAATCAACTGACGTCAAACTTCCAATTTATGATCTAGTCGAGATGGGGAAAACAGATTTTAAATTTCAACTTCATCAGATGCATGGTCTGACAGCCAGGATTATTTAATTTTTTGATATGGGTTATTTTTTGTTGTTGTTGATTAAGGCTCACTTAGCTGTGCCTGGATGGGTTTGAGGGTAGAATAGCAGCAGCTGAAATGCAAATCCTATCCAGACTCCTCCTGATGACTTCATCTTTGCTTTTTGCTTGTTAGGATTCTTTCTGATTACTTCAATGCAGGACTGCACCGATTTGGTCTTGCATTTGATGTGAATTGAATTCATTTTAATCCCATTCTAAACTCAATTGAATAATAATTTTTTAAAACGTCTTCGCTCAGGGTCAGGTGTCCGATCAAAGCGGGGTTGCATCAACGAGGGACATCTTGGTACCCAGACATCACAGCCAGCAGTTATAAAGTGGCAGTTCAAATTATGTCATTAATTACATAACACACCAGAACACAAATGCCACACAAAATACACCACACTAAAGAAGTCCTGGCAAACGCCTGCAACCTCTGATTGCTCTTTTTCTTGTTTTGTTTTGTTCCACTGCAAACCAAAGAAATACATATTATGTGGAGACCAAAAGATTTTTTTAATTTCAACAATTTTCTGGAAGAAATGGTGCATCATTTGAAAAAAATGCAAGGGTGCTAATACTTTTGGCTACGACAGGAAATAATACATAAATCTCTTTCAAACCACTGATTTACTGACTGATATGAAAGACTGGGACTTTCTGGTTAGCAAATGTCAGAAAACACAAAAATCTAATGTCAGATAAGCCTTAACCGAAAAAACCCCAAAAAACAACGTTTATTCAACACCCTTCTCAAGACTGTGTTCATTGGTGGATGCCACGATATCCAATGTGTCCTGCAGAACCATCCGAATTTACCTATTTCAAATTTCCGCGAGCCCTGTCTCTCTGGTACAGGTTTGTGACATGGATTCAGTGAACCTTCCTCACACACTCATACATAAACCCTATATCAATCATTCATTTCAACCCTGAAAGACCATGGCTTAAACGTTATTACACACATGTGTGATGCTCAACTGGGCAGCAGGGAGGTACCATACAACAATAATGGTGGGGGAACTTCCGGTTGTGGTGTCCGCAGTCCAAAAACAAGTCACCTAACTTCTGACTTCTTTGCGCCCTTCCCCCCCCCCCCCTTACCTGACATTCGGTCCCTGACAGCCAAACAGCTCTATTGCAGTACGCCTCACCAGGGAGGGTCTCCTCAAATCCAGGCTCTAACGCAGCCTCATACGGGTCTCCAGGGGTTTCCTTACTGCTGGTCACCCAAATCAGACCTCCCTCCGGTGGGTCTCCATTTCTTCACACATCCAGGCTCTCACGCAGCCTCATACACATCCAGCCTCTCACACAGCCTCAAACAGGTTGCCAGGGGTCTCTTTACCGCTGGTCACCCAATCAGACCTTCCTCTCTGATGGGTCTCCACACATTCAGGCTCTCTCGCAGCCTCATGCACATCCAGGCTCGAATACGCAGCCTCAGACACTACCAGCTGGCAGGAACAAATTACCTCAGTTCGCTCCAAACTGCCATCCTGATGCTGACGAAATCCCAATTCTTCTACCTGTCGTAGCATTATGGCATCCACGCGGGTGCGATAGCCTTCAAGGTCCTTGCTCACTTTATCAATTCATTTATTTGTTGACCCAATTTCTTCTTCCACCTTTTCTTCCTTTCGAACAGCCTGGGTTTTACCGTCTTCTATTTTCAATGCTATTTCTTCCTGTTTTAGCTCAAACTCCTTTGTTCCTCAATTTCGCTTTCCATTCATTTATTCCGTTCCCCTATTCCATCAATTCGTGCCCCCAGTTCTTGTGTCATTTCCTTCTTAATTTTGTTCACTTGTTCACTCATTCCCTTCATGTCATTCTCAATTCCATTCATTTATCCCTTTGATGCTTTCCCTTGTTCCTTCATTTTTTCATCAATTTCGCTCTCCATTCCACCAATCTGTCCTTATAATGCCATTTCTTCCTCCGTCTTCCGCATTTTACTCTATTCATTCCTTTCCCCAAATCCATCACGTACTGTCACATTCATTTCACATGGGTCTGTACGTGCAGTGGTTATCCGTGTGTTACTTGCCTTCACTGAGCTTTTACCTCTATATTATATTGTTACGGCCATGGGTACCAAGTGTATTATGAGGGGGTTTAATCCCCGTTTGTCCTCGGAAGAGCCGGACCTGGGGCCACAACTCACAATGAACTTTGTGGTAAGGTGGGTTGCTTTAGAACCACGAACGCCAATCAGTTAACTAAGAGTTCCAGTGTCAACCATCTAATTTTGCCATTTAAGTAGAGGTCATGTGACTTCTTGAAAGGAGAGCGTGCCCTCGGCAAAGCACCAATCTTATCTTGATTAAATCTTAATTCGGGTGGACGAGCGTTTTAACCGTTGGTGAGTGCCAACTATTACAGGTCAATTTGTTTGGTAATTAGCTGCCAGCCTATCTAGGTTCAGACAATGCTGGATCAATGGAAGGAAAGGACAAGCATGGACAGGTTGAAATGTCAACAAAGGAATTTATTAATAAGGAAAAAATAAATAAAAACAACTTTTTATTTCCTTGTGGTAAAAATACTGTAAGTTAATTCGAAGCAATCAAAATAATCGCAAGCAAATAAAGAATTAATCAGGCATTGATGGAAAAATTGATGGCTTATCACCATGCCTTACTTAACAATTAAACACGAGACAAGGGTACCCAGCAGATCATTCGGGGGAGAGAGAAATCCAGTCTCGCTCACCAAATATAAGTCGTCGTACGTCAAATCAAACGTCCTGAAATGTGTGAGCGTGCCTTGTCCATTGTCAATGCCCAGCCTTGCCGTGCACCCACTCACAAACAGGCTTGGACACCAGTCGACGTCACCCCCAAGAATTAGGTATGCCAAGAGCAGGTCTCGAGCAGAACCAGCATTAACGGTCCGAGCATCACCACCGTCAGGAGCCATTAGGAGCCACAACCGCAGGACTCTGCACGAAGGAGGATTTCCAGTCGGTGACTGGTTTTGGAGGCCAGGTTGGAAATGTCGCTTTCCCAGGAAAGATCATGACAGATAGTGAGACCTAGAAGCTTGAATGAAAGGACTTCTTCCAGAGGGTTGTTGAGAAAGTAGATGTGGGGGGGGGGGGTGTTCCAAACGGTCCTTTCGGAGAGACATATTTAGTATGAGATTTGTCAGGGTTGAAAGGCATGTTCCACGTGTTGGACCAGTTTGTGATTTTACCCAGATCTGTAGAGAGCGAAGAAGCTGCTGCTTGCGGTCTGAGGGATGACAGAGGGTACGGTAGAGGGTGGAGTCAGCAGCAAAGAGATAAAGAGGATTTTCCAGGGAGTCAGAGAGATCATTGATGAAAACCAGAAAAAGAACGGGGCCAAGAACACTGCCTTGAGGAATTCCAGCCTGAACAGGAAGAGGGGATGAAAGAACTCCATTTAGGGCCACACGTTGGCTGTGACAGGAGAGGGAGTCTGCGAGCCATGAGTGGAGATGGCCTTGGATACCATATGAAGAGTTTGGTGAGCAGGGCAGGGCGCCAGACCATGTGAAAAGCACGTGATATGTCGAGGGATAGGGCTCTGATTTCATGTCCGGCATCGAGTTCTTCCATCCTTTGTTGGGAGAGCAGAATCCGCATATCTACGGTAGAGTGACCTGGTCTGAAACGAAATTGATGAACGTAAATCAAGCCATTGGAGAAGAGGAAGGATTTAATGTCTGAGGAGATGGTGGATTCCATAACCTTGCTGGTGATTGGGAGAAGGTTTATTGGTCTGTAGCTGGAGGGATCTGGTTTTGCACCATTTTTATACAGGGCAGTAATGTTTGCTGATTTCCAAGCAGATGTCAGCTGACCTTGAGCAAATGAGAGGGTGAATAGAACAGAGAGAGGGTGAGCAAGAGCAGACGAGCAGGTTTTTTGGACACGTGGGCTGATGCCATCTGGAACAGTTGCAGGATCCGAGTCGAGGTTTGACAGCAAGCTCACCACATTGTCAGAAGAAAAGGACACTGAGTCCAGGGACAGTTGGTTGCGACTGGGTGAGGTGGGTACAGAAAGCAATGGGTTTTGGACACAAGATTTTGATGCAAACACCGAGTTTAGGCATTCAGCCTTTTCACATGTGGAATCATCAGTGCGGCCATTTGAGGTAAGGGAGGGGATGGAGGGAGAACATACACCAGAAACAGATTTGATTAGATTTCACCAGGGTTTGGATGAGGGCTCGAGGTTTGAGAGTTCAGACTTGAGCTTAGAAAGATGTTGCTTTCTGGCTCTCCTGAGGGTAGATACACACTTGTTCCGAGATTTACGGAAGCAACTGAGATTACCCTCAGTTGGATTTGCTTTCCATGAGGCAAAGGCAAGTTGTTTTCGGACAACTGCCTCGCCACAAGCTTCAGTGAACCATGGGCCGGAGGAAGGGTAGGACAACTGAAGACGAGAGCGGATAAATCTGTGCATGAGTCAGAACAAGTTTCTTTGAAAGAATTCCCAGGATGAGTTGATTTTGGAGAAAGTAGTGATGGGAAACCAGTCTAGAAGTTTGATGGCTGCCTGGAAACCCTGCCAATTGGCCTGAGTGAAATGCCAGACTCGACGATGCTGAGGTGGTTCTCTGATAACAGCCACAGAGATGTCCATGGCTGAAAGGGAGCGCCGACAAAAACCTTTGACAGGTTTTGTTCTTCATCCTGCTGGGTGTCCATATCATACACCCTCCTCACCAAGAAACTTGGTGGGGGAGATGGGTTAGTCGTTGACAACCCAACCATAGAACAGGTTAGTACAGGTTTACATGGTACCTGTAGCAAGTCACAGATTTAATCTGACCTGACCTGACATAATGATGTGGAGCGCCGACAAAAATTATATCGGGTTTCAGGTCTTTCATGGTGTGGGAAGGCAAGTTCTTCCAACATGTTCATGTAAATTGTTGAGGTCACTGTAATCCTCTTCAAAGAAAACGGTCCCACAAAGTGGTTATGGAGAAGGCCACACCACACATTGACCTCTGGACTGTCGTGTATGTTTTCAATCACCGCGTGGGGAGTTTCAGAGTCCAAGATCCTCACATTGTGCCAGTTGACTTTCCCCGAAACGTGAAAGCAAGCTTCATCTGTGAACATGACCTTTTCAGGTAAATTTCATCATCCTCTAGCCCCCCCCCCCAACAATCCGTCATCTAACCCCGAAGGGCCAGAATGCATGGTCATACAATTGGACCCCTCCATAGGAGTGGGTCGCCATGACTTCAATGGCATGTCGTCCCGAATTTTCATCAGGACAGCATACCGATAATTCGATAAATATCTAACTTGAAGTGCACTCGGTGGAGCGCATACCTCCGCTTCGCAATTCCTGATCCATAAGAACATATTGGGCCCAATCCATTTTTGAAATGTCTTGCTATATATCGTTTATAACCCCATCCCTCAATGGTGAAGAATCACTTTAAAAATTAAATAAATCTCGTATCCAGATCCAGATTCGGACCTTCATCAAAATCAAATCAATTTGTCATTTTCACATATCCAATCTGTCCACCAAGTTCCATCCAAATCTGTCCACAACTTTTTGAAATATCCTGCACACAGACGTGACGTGACGTGACGTGACGTGACGTGACGTGACGTGACGTGACGTGACGTCCTTCACCTTCAGTGGCGGAGGTAACAATAATGACCACATTCATCGTTTAAACATCAATCGTACCTCATGGCTGTAATGGTGAGCATCGGCCACGGATTATGTCTCACGTGGTGAAACCGCATAATCCGCAAAGAACAACCATCCGTCTGCCACCCAGCCAATTGTTCCCCCTAATGCAAATTAATGAACCAGACGGTGTGCGGTGCTATCGGCGGGTAAATGGAAATGTGTGGAGCGTGAGGAGCACTCCCCCGATCCCCAATGGACATAAAGTCCTGCCGATCGTAGACCATGAGGAAGAAGAAGAGGGAGAAGGAAAAGAATAAGGAAGGAGAAGGAAAAGAATAAGGAAGGAGGAGGAGGAGGAGGAGGAGGAGGAGGAGGAGGAGGAGAAGAAGAAGAAGAAGAAGAAGAAGAAGAAGAAGAAGAAGAAGAAGAGGAAGAAGAAGAAGAAGAAGAAGAAGTGGGAGGAAGGAGAAGGAAAAGGAGAAAAAGAAGAAGTCACAGACAGTAACAGGCAGAAACACATTTTCAATCATAAATCCATATCTGTGATCCTACAATTAAAGAAGCATGACATCTGGTGCAATGTAGTAAAGGATGGAGAGCTATGGTCCAGATTTTGTGGCTGTGTTGTCTAGATAAAGAAGAACCCATACTCCAGGTATATAACTCGGTGGTGTAATGGTTGGAGCATCTGCTTCGAGAACTCGGAAATTATTATAAGAAAACGTAAATAAGTAATTGCTGCCTTTTTTGCAAATATACAGAACAATGTTTTTGGAGAAAAGAAAATAACCTGTCCATGTCGTAAATATTTTTTTTTACATTTGTGATTTAAACAAAGCTCTGCCTGTTGTGATTGTAGCCTATCTGGAACACCTATCCCAATACAATGTGCAATCCTCCTCATATGATTCTCATGGGGAGGAACACATAGGTTTATCCATTTCTTTTGCAGAGGTAGTTTGAGTTGGAATTTGGCCAAGGTTTTTCTGCACACAATGGCCAACTCTTTTTGACAGTCTGGAAACTTTACAAGCAGCATCTCTTCTGCGTTGCACCGAGTGTAATGAAAGTAAACCAGCAGATTTGCAGGATAGTATAGGAGGTCGCAACATTCATCCCAGAGCGGATTGCAATTTGATTTCCTGGATAATCTAACTGCCATATGGCGCATTACCAGCAGAGGGCACCGTATTGTAGATCACCTCGATTTTTATCATGCCAAGTATGAAGCTTTGTACATTTTACTCGTAGAAACTTTTCGCTCAATGTTGCGGTAAAATTACAAATGTCATATTCGTGTAGACCAGTGTTTCTCAAGGTGGGGCGTGGCAATATTTTGGTGGGGCATGAGGATTCAGAATTTATGAATCAATACATGATCACTTTCATAGTTTTGCACTTTCAAATTTTCAAACGTTTGAAGCTACGACTGATGCCTCATAGCGTCATAACTAAAAACTGCTTCACCGCGCCCTTCACATGGTGATTTAAGGCTGAAACTGACAAAATTGGTTCCTTGAATCAAACAAATCTGCAGCCAGCGACATCGGCAGGGCTCCCATTGAAGTGAGTAGCAATTGAATAAAATTTGCAATAGTTTTAATAAAGCCTTTTGAATACATATGTAGTGTATACTGTAGTGTCTCCAATCATGGTGGGGTGTACGATTTTTTCTGAAAATCAAAGTGGGGCATGGGACAAAAAAGGTTGAGAAACACTGGTGTAGACAGTCGGAGTTCGTGAATGTTTAGCCTTTAACAACAGGAATAAACATATCAAACACTTGGCAATTGGTATAAAAGGTTGGTGCTAAGTGGCTGAAGTAGCACAGACTCCGGCTTCCTTTTGAGCAGACTGCTCTGGGCTTGACTCCCGAGCGGACTATACATTGACTGTCACATAGGTGCGTCCCAAGCAAGAAGTGACATCACAAAGTGTGCCGTCTGAGGGATGGGTGCTAAGCTGCGTTTCTATTGGTTGGTAGATGTAAAATATCCCAAGGTGTCCTTCGCAAAGAGTCGACGTTATTGCCAACACCCTGAAGAATTTGCAAACTTCTGCCTGCTTCAGGTGAAAGTTAAGCCTGGCCAACTTGTTTGTGAAAGACTTGGATCAAAAACTTTCCCCGGCCGACCCACAAGGAGGGAAACAATGTGGCCGTTAAAGTAGTAGTAGTAGTAGTAGTAGTAGTAGTAGTAGTAGTAGTAGTAGTAGTAGTAGTAGTAGTAGTAGTAGTAGTAGTAATAGTGCTTTTGTTAGAATTTCCACAATTCTATTTAGTGTCGCTCGCTCTCCTCACCCGTTAGTACACGGTCAGGACTGCAGTAGGTAAGGTGGAGCATTTTAAGAGAAAGCAGCACCAAGAGAGAGAGAGAGAGAGAGGGAGGGGAAGAAAAAAACAAATTACCAAAATAACACATCTATCTATAATTCCAGCAATCTCTGTGTGTCTGTGACCGCTGTTTCTCGAGAACCACTGGGCCAATCTAATTGAAACTTGCCAGGTATCTTACTGGGAACCTGATTATGTGCCTTTTCAAGGTTTGATATTAATCGGACAAGTGGTTCCCAAGTTATGGCCATTTATTTACCAAACCAATGACAGGACACGTTGCTGCATAGGCGTGGCCGTTGGGGAAGAGATCCTCAGCCGCGTTCCCCATTACGGGTGACAACGTACGGACTTCCGGATAGTGATGACTTACTGTATTCTTATAATTTCTCGATTTCTTATGCGCATTTATAGATAAACACAATGCCCCAATCCAGTCGTCGTTTACGAGAGCGAAGGAACGGCCTGTGTGGTTGTTGGAAAGTTTTTTTTTTTTTTTGCACGTACGGCCACACACGTACGGGCACGCGAGAGCGAAGGAATGGCTTGTTTATACAAATAAGAGCTAAATGCCTTGTTGAGTAATACTACAAAGTGCTTCATTTGTGGTCCAAATTTCCTTAAACTTTTGAACAGTGTTACAATATTCTGCCGCCTGATATTCTGAGGTCATGCGTGAGCGCAACAAGCCTATCAGACCCACAGAACTATGTTCCACCATATTTCTCTCTATTTTTGCCTTCCTAGTTTTATAAATCGCCATTTTTTGCACAAGTTAAAATAAAATTTACAAGGAGGTCTCGTGACTTGCTCTGTTCTTTAACCGGGTGTCCAATGATGAAGAGCGTTGGTGAGAAGTGAAGCCAGAAGCACAATAGTAAATTTTTCATCAGCAAGAAAATTTGTCTGAAGATTACGACATTGTAGGTACATGTGAAATATAGTTTCCTTTTCACCATAAAAACAGCATTCCTCTGGAATGTTCGTGAAATGCCGCATCATTGCCCCAGAGCTTAATGCTTCAGTCATATTTGGCTCGGCGGCTGTAGGGTCTAAAAAATCTACGGCCACTAGCAATTATAGGGCGGCCGCAGTATTTCCACGGTCACACAATATAGCAGTCACATATATTTTTATTTTTGAGGTTTCCCAACCTTGACCGAACCCAGTACCTGTAGACCCCAGCAGCCGCATGGCTGAGGAAGTTGCCATTGCAAGGCTTCTTCTTATTATTATTATTATTATTATGATTCTTCCTCCTCCTCCTCCTCCTCCTCCTCCTCCTCCTCTTCTTCTTCCATTTTTCTTCACGTGGCGGCCTGATTCAGCATTATCTTGTAAAACAAGTAATTTATAATCATGTACATTTTTCTCCTCGTTGATAATTAAATAGTTCGGCGAAATGCGACCCAGAAACGATAAAAATGTTATCGGACAAAAAAATTAACGGACATTATGGGACTAAAAAAATCGAGTTATCGGAAGTTAACTGGTCCGATCACGATAAATGGGAGTTAACTTCCGATAATAGTCCAATAAAAAAGTAAACTTCGATAATTATCTGTTTTCGGATTATCGCTTTTGTGCCCAACACTGGTGGCAAACACCTATACTCCGATCTCTAGTGGTAGCGCACGGTCGACGCAGACTGCCACGGAGGCCATACGTAGGACGCACGGCAGGCGTAGAAGAACCGTGCGTCGACCCTGCGTTGCCCGCAGGTAGTCACACAGACCGCAAGGCCACTGTACGTTGAACACAGGGATGCCTTTGGACTACCCTACGGCGACCGTGGAAATAGTGCAGCCGCCGTAATTTTTTGGGGGTTGGCAAAATTCATTTTTCATTGATAAGAGCCGACGGCAGCCGCACGAATAATGCAAGCCCACCGTACGCCCTACGTACGGTCGACGTGGAACACATCTACGTCATGGCTATGGCTTGTCGAATTGCTACGGCCAACTGAGAAATGAAAAAAGTTATAACTCCGCGCTCTAATTCCACGGAGACCCCTACGGCCTGTAAAAGATAGCCATATGGCGTAGGGCCATCCTGAGGCCACCTCAGAAACTCTGCGGCCGCTACACGTTTTTACTGCTGCTCTTAATTTCGGAAGGGAAAGGGGGAGAGAGGGTTGTCAGGCACAGCCCTGGTCCAAATCCCGTTTGTGGGGCAGCATAGCTAACCTAATGTGCATTTAGTGATAAAAGCACCAAATTTGGCACACTTGTAGAAAGACATATTATGAAGCGATTTGGATATTTGGCCACCACAGATTTAGCCTCTGAGGACCGTGGCAGCCATTTTACAAAATGGCGGCAAGGTGACATTAAAATGGCTACCAGAGGAATTAAAATGGCTCGGGCTTCTACATTTGTGGAACGATTTCATCGTTTATGGGGTCTATGGATGCGCCTCACCGAGTACTACAAATGTATGGGAGCAGATTTTCGAAATTCGAAATTGTGAATGGGGGGGTGGGGGTGGAGGGGAAAACCTTTTTTTGGGAAATAATTAAAATTTTGTATAATATGCTCGTATAGTCGTAACATGGACTCTAATATATTTATTTGTCATTGCAGGTTGGTGATGGTGGTCGTCGCTTAATAGCAGCCATGTCCAAGAGCTTCAAGTTGGTCGACCCAGAGCGACCTGTTTCAACGTCGTCACATTCACCAACAACGAACTGGAACCTGTGTATCATCTGTCAAGACGACACGAAAGAGACACTGACTCGTCCCTCACAGTCCAAGCGAACAGATGTCGGGAGCGGCTACAGTTCCCTAGCCGAAAATCTGATCAGATTCAATGAACGAAAGGAGCTTCCACGTACGCTTCAGTTACGCCGGCTTGACGAAGGTCACGGAATTGAAGCAGCTATGGTTGCGAACAGTGCTGGTTATCACGAAACCTGTCGACTGAAATATAACAGGACAAAAGTACAGAGAGCCGAAAAGCGAATGCGTGTAACTGCTGATGACAGCCATAATACTGATGCATGCAAGCGCACCAGGTCCCTCTCCTCGAGCACAGATAAGTCAAGGCCCCCCTCCTGTTTCTTCTGTGAACAACCTGCAGGCTCAGAACGGCTTCATGAGGCAGCGACCTTCACAATTGACAGGCACGTGAGGGACTGTGCGACCCTCCTTGAAGACAGTGCCCTACTTGGCAAACTCAGTGCTGGGGACGTGGTGGCCCTGGAAGCTAAGTACCATGCCAAATGCTTGTCAGGGTTATATAATCGTGCCAGAGCGGCCCGATCTTCTGAAGCGCCAGGAGAAACTGAACCAGAGAAAGAGCTGTCAAGAGTAGCTTTTGCTGAACTTGTGATCTTCATTGAAGAGACCAGACAGGATGAGGAGACGGCGCCAGTGTTCAAGTTAGCAGAACTGGCTCAACTATACCAGTCTAGAATTGAACAGCTAAGCGTCAGGAGCAACACAAGGGTACATTCCACACGTCTCAAGCAGAGACTCCTTGCCCAGTTCCCTGACATGTAATCACACAGCAAGGGAAGAGACATCCTGTTGGCATTTCGAGAAGATGTTGGCGATGCTATTGCTAAAGCTTGTGAAATGGACAGCGACAATGATGCTATCCATCTTGCACGTGCTGCAAAAGTCATGCGCCACCACATGTTTGGTAAAGCCAAGCCTTTCATTGGGATCCCTGAAGGATGCCAGAAAGAGTCTGTGCCACAAATGCTGCTTGGCCTGGTCAGCATGGTCTTAGAGGGACCCAGCATCAAGGACCAGATGACAGACACAAGCAATGCAGCAGTTACCATTGCTCAAATTGTGAAGTTCAACAGCGTAAAACACAAGCGTATGCAAAGCACCTTACCATCCTACACTGTACAGCACAGCCCTGCACAAGAAACGCCTCTTCCAATATATGTGGGGATGACATTACATGCCCACACGCGCAAGAAGGAACTGGTGGATAGGCTGGCACACGTTGGCATGAGCATCTCGTATGATCGTGTCCTCCGCCTCACAGCGAAGATGGGGAACTGTGTCTGCGAGAAGTTTCACTTGGAGCAAGTTGTCTGCCCGCCCAAGATCCGTGGAAAAGTTTTTACGACTTCTGCAGTAGACAATATAGATCACAATCCGAGTTCAACAACAGCGAAGTCCTCCTTCCATGGCACAGCTATCTCACCGATTCAACATCCCAGTTTCATGGGAGAAGGTGTGGATCGAACCATAGTCGTAACTGGAGGATCTGGGAATGCAAGCACGTTCATCCGCCAGCTGCCGCAGTGCTACACTGACATGCCTCCTGTAACCAGCAGTGTCAAGAATGTGCCTGTCCCTGCTGCTAGGGTGACGTCACTTGACAGAGAGGCTAAAAAGCATACTGAGGAAGAATATCTCTGGCTACACAATGCAAGGCAGGTCGTAGACGGAAATGATGAGGGAGGCAAGAACATATCTTGGGCCGCTTTCCATGCCAGCCGTCAGCCACCAGAAGTTAGACCAATCTGCCCCACCGCCCTGCTTCCCATGTTCCAGGACAGTGCCCACACAGTGGCCATGATCCACCACTCCATAGATGTCGTGAAGACTGCTGTTGAACATCTGAATCCAGGACAAACACCAGTGGTCACATTCGATCAGCTACTATTTTCCTTGGCAAAGCAAATTCAGTGGAAGTGGCCAGAGAAATATGGTGAAGATAAGGTTGTCGTGCTGTTTGGTGGTATCCATATCGAGATGGCTGCCCTCAAAACACTGGGAGACTGGCTGGATGGTAGTGGGTGGGTGCAGACACTGGTGCAAGCCGAGATTACCACACCTGGAACAGCCGAGTCTTTCCTGCGGGCATCTCATGTCACCCGCACAAGGAGATCCCATCAGGTTACTGCTGCTGCACTGCACATCCTGCAACATCGAGCCTATGACCATTATTGCAAGAGAGAAGATAATGACGGAGAACATCAGCTTTCTTTTGAAGATTGGTGCTATCAGAGAGGAGAGGATATTCCCCAGTTCCAGTACTGGTCAATTGTGTTGCAATTGGAGTTGTTGTTGAATGTGTATGTACGTTCTCTGCGACAAGCATCGTTCACTATGTACCTTGATGCCCTGACAGAATTGGCCTGTTGGTTCCATGCCATGGACCACATAAATTATGCCGGGTGGATTCCAGTTCACTTGAAGGACATGACTGAACTTCCTGAAAGACACCCAGAAGTAGCCAGAAAGTTTCGAGAAGGTAGCTTCACGGTACAAAAGACAAAGAAGATCTTCTCATCAATCCCAATAGACCAGGCACACGAGCAGAACAATGCCTGCATCAAAGGAGATGGTGGGGCAGTTGGCCTCACTGATAACCCAGCTGCTTTAAGGCATTGGATGATCACTGGGCCGGAAGTGGCGAGGGTCATAGAGGAGTTTCAACATGGAAACCAGCACTCTGGAAGAGAAGACAACATACGCCACCATGACCAGACGACCAGTGTCCAAGCCACATTCACTGAAGATGTCCGGTCACTCGTCAAAGTCATGGAAGAGCTCGGGAACCCCTTTGAGGAAGACAGCCCAGATCTCGTTGCTCTTGATACCAAAGAAATTGTTGGTTCTCCTGCAATTGAGGCAGTCAGAAAGGTAAGGGAGATTGGCCTAAAGCAGTTCCAGGCTTTCTCCAGGGATTGCCTTGTTGAAAGAACCAAGCCAGTTGCTGACACAATTCACCGAAATAAGCTCAAAGTGTTCAGGGCTCAACCAAGAAGGAACGTGAGCAAGGAGAAGCATAAGCTCACTTGCCTCAAGAACAATGCTCAACTCTTCTCACGGCTCTACATCAGCTGTCAGACGAGGGATGGAAACCTGGACGAGGTCTTTCGCCATGAAAATCAGGCATGCCCTCCAGCACTGTCTGATGGATGGAGTCTCCGCGTAGGTACAAAAAGCGATCTACTCACATGCTTTGAAGAGATCTCAGATGCAAGGTCAGAGGCTCCTACCACCACCAGTATAGTCATTGATGGACCAGCCATTGTGCAGATGTTAAAGCCTGCTGCATGCAAGAACTTCAGAGAGTATGCACAAGAGATCTTTATCCCCTACATGTCTACAAGGCTTCAATCTTCATCACGCCTGGACCTGGTATGGGACACCGACATAGCTGACTCACTCAAAGCTAGTGCAAGAGCAAAGCGTGGTAAATGAGTGCGCAGATGAGTGGTAGCAGAAGGAGCCATACCCAGAAACTGGCAGAACTTTCTTCGAGTCGACACCAACAAGACACAGTTGTTCAAGTTCCTGTCAGAAGCTCTCCTCCTGTGGTTTAAACTGAAAGACAAGCAACTCGTCGTCACTGATGGAGAAGAAGTCTGCAGCAAGCCTCCACTGTCTTCGCTGTCTTCGCTGGCCCCATGTACCCACAAGGAAGCCGACAGTCGAATGCTGCTTCATGTATCTCATGCAGCCCGCCATGGCCACAACAAAATCATGATCAGAACGGTGACACAGATGTTGTGGTGTTGGCTGTCTCGGTTGTCCAGAATCTGCAGCCAGAAAATGAACTGTGGATTGCATTCGGAACTGGAAAGGGGTTCCGAAACCTGGCAGCCCATGAAATAGCAGCTGGACTGGGGCCAGATAAAGCACAAGCACTTGCGATGTTCCATTCTCTGACAGGGTGCGACACTGTGTCAAGTTTTGCAAGTCATGGGAAGAAGACTGCGTGGGCAGTCTGGAATGTGTTGCCGGAGTTGACCGAAGCACTGTTGAAGTTGTCATCTGCACCAAGTGACATACCAGAAGAGGTCATGCACACCATTGAGAGATTTGTCATCCTCCTGTACGACAGAACAAGTCCATGCACAGACATTGACAAGGCACGCAAGAAACTTTTCGCAAGGAAGAACAATGTGGAGTTGATTCCTCCAACCAAGGCGCACGTTAAGAGGGCAGCCTACCAGGGAGGTCATGCATGGGGCCAGGTGTTGCTCCTTGCACCAGAGCTGCTGCCGGCAACCAGCTGGGGGTGGACCAAAAGTGAGGAGGGGCTGCATGAGCCCCACTGGACAAGATTACCACAAGCAGCCCAAACTTGCCGTGAACTGCTGTCATGTAAATGTAAGAAGGGTTGTGTGAATCGTTGCAAGTGCAAAAAGGCTGCACTTGAATGTACTGCTCTGTGCCAGTGTGAGGGGGAGTGCACCCAGAAGTAGACATTTCTACTTTTAATTTTGAGTTTTTCATCATATCACTGTAACATCGTGTGTCATTGAAATGTATAATGTGGAATTTTGTATTTCTTGAGTAAATTCTTTTGTGTTGCTTTTGTAAATACACCATGCATTGAACTTTTAATAATTTAATAGAAGCTTTGGGGTGGATGGATGTTTGGTCATTTTTAGATCATATTTTAGTCAGTTGTTGATGATATATTTCCAGGAATTTTTATTCTTACACGCTTTTTCATTGTCATTTATTTTACGCTTGTTATGTAATTATGTCACCCGCAGGGCTATAGGTTGGACTATAGGTTAGGGTTAGGTTAGGTGTTAGGTTAGCTAGTTTAGTCCAACCGATAGTTGGGGGAGTAGCGCCCCCCCCCCCGGGAGCTTAGCTATAGTTAGGCCTTCCTGCTGCCATGTGGGGGGGCAACCAGTTGGGTGACCCTTTACATTGTGGCGTGGACTTTCTTAAAAAAAAACATAAATGTATTTGGGCCCAGAGCAATTTTTCTATTTTTCTCCCCCCATCCCCCCCTTAAAAAATGCGAAAATCGTTAACTGCTATTTTGTAGAGCCTCATTAGTCGCATATATAGGCACAGTGATAGTTGTCACCGAAGTATAAACGTAAAAGCCACAGTGATTTGAAAAATTTCCCCAAAAAAGGGTTTTCCCCCCTTCAAAATTTCGAATTTCGAAAATCTGCTCCCAAATGTTTGTAGTACTCGGTGAGGCGCATCCATAGACCCCATAAACGATGAAATCGTTCCACAAATGTAGAAGCCCAAGCCATTTTAATTCCTCTGGTAGCCATTTTAATGTCACCTGGCCGCCATTTTGTAAAATGGCTGCCACAGCCCTCAGAGGCTAAATCTATGGTGGCCAAATATCCAAATCGCTTCATAATATGTCTTTCTACAAGTGTGCCAAATTTGGTGCTTTTATCACTTAGTGCACAATTCTTTTGAATATTTGAGCTGTGCGGCGCCACTACGTAAATTTCTTGATGGAGGCGTGGGGTTCGAATCTCACTCCTTTACGACCAAACTGTTGCAGGCCGGAGGTCCGGTGGCGAGAACGACTACTAGGTGGGGAAAGTTATGTCATCTCCCACCAGACTCCACGGAATTCTAGGCCGTCGCTCCGGATAATTCTGCGAGCCGGCGGGTCGCTGAACCGATCGTGGAACGCCAATACCTCCAACACGTAGCGTTGGGTCTTTTGTCTAGAACCAATTTACCTAATTAACTACGCGGTGTCGCCTACCAGGGAACCATGCCCTCAGCACGTCTTGCTCGAACTGGGTCACTCGACCGACTGCGGTAGAGTTCCAACTACCGACTACCAACTCTGGTTCGGGTGCAGTCGAGCGGAACTACCAAAGCCATGCCGGCTAGGATGAGCAGATGAACGGGAACAAAGACCCGGCTAAAACTCAGATCCGAACCATGCTGGACGAATGAAAGAAAGGACGGAAATGAACTGGGAACATTTCTACACTAATTTATTTACAATAAAGAAGACACAGAGCAAGACCTATCGTGGAATATACTGGTGTGAATTTACAATGTTGAAAAAACAACACTTATACAGTTTTTACTTACAAGATTGGCTCACACACTCAGACGCACACTCAGATGATTTATTAAAACACCCCCGCAGCCAGAGAGGGAGAGATGAGCTGGGGGTCACAGTTCGCTTGGGTATCTGCACGTTGAAGGGAGAGGGTGCTCCATGGTATGGCACCTGCTAATGGTCATGCGGTTCGGCCCACAGTCACATGCGTGGGGCCTCGTGCTCGTGGAGGAACCCGAGCGGAGCAGTCGGAGTCCCAGGGAGGAGATCAGGGTCACGGACGGGACCCAGGAAAACTCCAACGAACGCCAGCCAAATGCAGAACTCCACTCGAACGCCCCAGACTCCAGCTCATACCGCACGACACACACCAACCAACTCAACTCCTCTAAAAAAAACTTCTACTCTCTGAGGATTGCGTCGTATTTTTATGGACCTCCCCAAACGGGGCGGGGGCTCGGTCAAACAGACGTCACCGTCTGCCCCGATTGGACAGGGTCTTCATGGGGTCCGCCCTTTCTGGGCGGGGCCTCGGCCAAACTGGGAGCCCCCCCCCTCCATGCGTGTGGACTCATCAAGGGGAAGATCCATCATTGAAAAGGAACGTTTGTAGAAGTGCAAAGGTATGGCGGACTGGATGTTTTTGTCCCGTAAGCTGTGGCCAGCGAGGCGAGGGTTGCAAGAGCTGGAAGGTACCGTGAATGGTTGTTGGATGGTCTGTTGGATCATCGTTGGAGGGTTCATTGAATGGTTTGTTGGATGGTCGTTAGATGTAATAACCTACCTAAAAGGACATCGCAACGCACACCTTTGATTCTCCCACTAGACAAAAGGAAGGGACCTGTCTCACATATACTTAACGGAATAACTGAGTCTTGGGACATCTGTATGTTTGAACGCATATGGTTTCCAGATCCGTAACAACATGTATATATATATATATATATATATATATATATATATATATATATATATATATATATATATATATATATATATATATATGTATGTTATATTGTTATGAATCTGGCAGCCATGAGCACACAACAGCCAGAGTCCTTATAGATCAGTTATATCGGTAAGTATGTGTTTCTAGTTAGGGTCCCGTCCATTGTCGAATGGGAATTAAGTGTACGTGCGCTGCGCAGTTATTTTATAGTTCGGATTTTACGTCCCAACCAAGGACCCCCAACAACTCTCTGCTTTTGGCATTGTCCACGCTCTTTGCTCGCTGGCGAGCGAGCAGAGTTTAACATGGACATGACGTCCCTCTTTGGCGAATCGGCAAGGAGTGGGCGTCTCACCCGCCCCGTCCCCCACTTAACACCATTGCCATTACGCACATGGTCGGAGGTGAGGAGGGAGGCGGAGCTACAAACGCCTCCGATCGGGACTCCACCCAGAAGGGTGGGAGTTGCCCCACCAACCGTGGGCCTGTCCAATGGGATACGGCCAGGGAATCGCGTGATGGGTCTGACCAATCAGGAGGCGAGTGGCCAGGCGAAGAAGCCAATCCCTCCTAAAGAGGAAGAGTATGGTTGTTGGGACCAGCGTTGAGAGACAGAGATTGTGGCGTTTGCCAAGCAGCCTGTCATCGTGTGTGAGACATTTCTTGCGGGAAAGGACATTTTCAATTCAGACATTTCCAACCTGGCATCCAAAGCCTGTGAGTGGTTGTCGACAAGAGTACGTTCTGGAGGATCGTGGATCGTGGCGATAGAGGTCTGAAGTCTTGGTACTGGCAATGCCAAGGTCGTGGGTTTGAGTCCCACTGTGGTGGTTCGGGTCAGTGTAACCGCACGAGGTGGGACAGGTACCCCCGGCCTGGCTCTACTGACTGAATACCCACTGAGGTCCATTTCGTGTGTGTGTGTGTGTGTGTGTGTGTGTGTGTGTGTGTGTGTGTGTGGGTGTGTGTGTGTGTGTGTGTGTGTGTGTGTGTGTGTGTGTGTGTGTGTGTGTGGCGCCAGTCCGATAAGTAGACATTGCTTAAGTATCTCGCCCTTGTACATGACTGCACATTCGTGATAAATCTGCTCTGTGTTCCCTCCCCAGTTATTGTTGTTAATAAATTCCCCTTTTGTTGAATGTACCAGCTCGTTCTTTGTCATTTCTGTCATTGGTCTGCCACGGTGCGTATTGGGGATTAGCAAGGCCGTTGCCGTAGTTGTACATTTGGACCAACAGGCCTCAGTAACCATCCGCTCGGGTTACACACGGTTCGAGCACGGTATCGGCTCGTTCCGCTCGAGGCCTGTCGAGGGTGTGAAATCCCCGGTAAGCTTTGCCGCGTGGATATTTAAGTATATTGAAGTTGGCAATTAACCCTACTCCACGCGGTCGAATTATTAGCGATTCATGGTCCTGTAAGGGACCCGTACCTTCGCACTTATCTGAGGGTCACGACCTAAATTCCGGGTGTTCGGTGGAGCCGACTCTACTGCTCCCCCAAGCGGTCGTGCTCACCACCGAGACACGGCCCCACAACAATATATATCAAATATTGTTATGGATTTCAGAATCGGATCTGAGTAATTCACATAACATCCAGGTCCTCAGATAGTTATTTCCATATTCAGTTATTTCCATATTCAGCCTATTCAGACTCGACCCATCCCGTTGTCTGGTGGGATTCTGACTCGTTCATGCATCGGAGAATGGTAAAGAACAGATTCCCTTTCTTTCTGATGGGATAACCTTTTCCTCTTTATGACACGTTCATGACGTATGATTTTATGTCAGTTTTCATTTCTGCATAAGCGATATTCACCGTTCATGCACACGATAGATAGCTATTAGCCCGATGGAGACTCATTCTATTCCCTTTCCATCAAGACCCATTGGCTTGGAAATGGATGATTTATTTACACATTTTATTTTGGTAATCATTTTCGCATTGGACTTTCAGGACATTTGAGTCATTAAACACACTGTGGGCTTTTAATTGAACAGTTTATTTGGATGGCCAAACATGGCTGTGGTCTCAGAAAATTTACCTCAGGACTACCTTTTTCCATAGAGGTTTGAAGCCCCATTTGGCAGCTCTCTGCACGCTAACTGGCTCTTTTTCGTGTCGGGCTGAACAGAGAGGTGATCATTACCCATTGACATTTTTTGAGTGCTTCACGTTTTTGCTCGGTTGTTCCGGCAAATGGCTGCTTTCTCGCATTCATCCGGAACCCCGAACATGGCGTCGTAAGCCAGGCCTGTGTTAATTAGGAGATGCATCTTGTTCGATGGTGAGGAGAGAATGTTCGTAAGAATTGATGGTTGGAGGTCACGTGCAGTGATGCACCAATAGGTAAGTTGGATTTGGCTGAAGTCTGCTTGAGGTTCCGCCCACATTGGTCACCTATAAAGAGGACGGGAGGACCGCCTTCCTGGTGGTTGGTGACAGTGCTCCTGACAGCTCCTGACTGTTTGTGACAGCTTCTTAGAGCTCCTGATAACTCCTGACAGTTGGTGACAGCTCCTGTTAGCTCCTGACAGTTTGTGACAGCTCTTTCCCGCTCCTGATGGTTGATAACAGCTCCTGACAGCTCCTGACCGTTGGTGACAGCTCCTTAAGCTCCTGATAGCTCCTGACAGCTCCGTGCGGTTAGTGACAGCTCTCGACATTTCCTGACGGTTGGTTACAGCTCCTATTAGATCCTGACAGTTAGTGACAGCACCTGATAGCTCCTGACAGTTAGTTACAGCCCCTGATAGCTCATGATGGTTGCTGACAGCTTCTGGTAGCTCATGATGGTTGCTGTCAGCTCCTGATAGCTCCTGACCATTGGTGACAGCTCCTTACAGCTCCTGACCATTTGCGACAGCTCCTTCCAGTTCTTTACAGCTCCTGACGTTTGATGGCAGCTCCTGACAGTTGGGGACAAGGGCAACAGCGTTTGGTGATAGTTGGACCATACCTGCTGGTTAAGCTCGATATCTGGCTCTTGGCAAACCTGATTCTTGGCGTACCTGATTCTTGGTATTCCTGGTTCCTGGGGGTGACGACGTGACGTTGTTTGGTGGTTTGCGGGTGGGTGCATGGCGCGGCAGGGTGCTGGCAGCGGACCAATGCACGCTCACACATTTTGGGTCATTTTAGTAGACGCACAATGAATTCTGCCTTGGTCAGTCAAGACTGGATTTATTTTTCCCCCTGAATGATCTGCTGGGTACCCATGTCTTGTGTTTAATTGTTAAGTAAGGCAAAGTGATAAGCATCTGCTCTTTGTCCATCTTTCTGTAAATGCTTGTTGAATCCTTCATTTGTTTGAGATTATTTTGTTGATTGAACATTTGATTGATTTGAATTCATCCATTTAAGAGAGCAAGGAAATAAAAAGTGCTTCAATATATTTATTTTTCTTTAGAATAAATTCCTTGTTGACGTTTCAACCTGTCCGTGCTTGTCATTTCCTTCCATTGATCCAGCATTGTCCGAACCTAGACAGACTGGAAGGTAATTCCCAAACTAATTAACCTGTCATAGTCAGCGTGCACCAGCAGTAAACGCTCGGCCGCATTACTTAGGATCTTATCAAGATAAGATTGGTGCATCGCCAGGGGCGCGTTCCCCGGTCAGGAGGCCACGTGACCTTCCGTTAAACGGCAAACTTAGACAGTGGACACTGGAACTCATGGTTTACTGATTGGCATTCTCGGTTGTTAAGCAACCCACTGGACCACAAAGTTAATTATGAGCGGTGGCCCAAAGTCTGGTTTTTCCGAGGAGAAACTAGGATTAACCCCGTTATGATACACTCGGTACCCGTGGCTGTAACTTTATATACATATATACACGAGGTACGTCGAAAAAGTAACGGGACTGAGCCTGCTGTGTTCTCCACTTCCACAACTTGAATGAACGGGTTGTGTTAAAGTCTTTCACAACATTCCAGCAATATATATATATATATATATATATATATATATATATATATATATATATATATATATATATATATATATATATATATATATATATATATATATATATATATATATATATATATATATATGTGATTGGTGATAGTTGACTGTGCTCATTGTGTGATTTTTTACAGGTCGTGCTTTACACATTGTCAAGTCTGAGTCGTCACGCTTTGAGTCATGAGCAGAGAGCCAATCTGAAGTTTCTTGCCAAGCTGGAAAAACACCTTCCAAATCCTTCGCAATGCTGTAGCAGTCTACTGGGAAGAAACCATGTCACATATATGTGCATTTGAATTGGCACAAGAGGTTCAAAGGGGGACGGGAGGAGGTTGAAGACGATCCATGGTCTGGAAGACCTTCAACGAGCAGAACGGTGGTCAACATCAAGCGTGTGAAGCAGATGGTGCGTGCAGATCATCTACTCATGGTGCGGATGATTTCTGAGGAACTTTCCATCAACAAGGACACTGTCTGGAGCATCATCACTGAAAATCTTGAAATGCACAAGATGTGTGCCAAGATGGTCCCCAAGCTGTTGTCCAAGGAACAGAAACAGCAAAGAGTCGCTGTCTCTCAAGACATTATCGAGTGCCTCATGGACGATCCAGACCTGCTCAGGAGAGTCATTACTGGCGATGAATCGTGGATATTCGAATAAGATCCCGAGACCAAACGGCAGAGTCGTCAGTGGAAAACTCCGGCATCACCAAGACCGAAGAAACCAAGGATGTCGAAGTCGAAGGTCAAGATGATGCTCATCGCGTTTTTTGACATCAAAGGCATCGTCCACTTTGAGTTTCTACCACAGGGTCAAACACTGAATCAATACGTGTACAGAAGATCCTCCGGTGCCTCATGAATTCAGTCCGGGACAAGAGGAGGGATCTGTGGGAGAACGACGCCTGGGTGCTCCACCATGACAATACCCCTGCTCACAGTGCCCTGAACATCCAACAGTTTCTGGCGGAGAGGAACGTGCCAACTCTGGAGCAACCCCCGTATTCGCCAGACTTGGCCCCTTGTGAATTTTCCTTTTCCCCAAGCTCAAGTGGGTGATCAAGGGGACCCGACTTCCCGATGTGGAGGCCAGCAAAAGGGCCATGACGACAGAGCTCCGAAGGATTCCAGAAGAAGCCTTCCGGGGGTGCATCGAAGCATGGAAGAAGAGAATGGACAAGTGTGTGAGACTGGAGGGAAACTATTTTGAAGGGGACAAGCTGTGATTTCAATATATTTTTTGGAATAAAATTTCTGTGAAGTCAGTCCCGTTACTTTTTAGACGGACCTCTTATTTATGTACAGTATATGTATACATATATGTATATACATATATATATATATATATATATATATATATATATATGTATATTGTATACATATTAGTCCACATGGTGTATCCAGGTTGGAGGCTATGTGATTGCTTGGTATAATCTGGGTGGAGGCTAAACTGATATACATAAGTAACAGGTAAGAGTAATTTTTACACTTGTGATCAAATCCTGTGAATCCTTCACCAAAATGGCGTTCCTTGCAAATTTCTATTTGGACAAGAAAAGCTACTTTTAATTGTTTTGTCGTTATGCCCGTTTTAAAAAAAGAAGTTAAAGCTGTCTCATGATTCCTTCTTTCAAATATCAGTGCGATTGCAACTCAGAAGCTTTGTTCATTGATCACAACTCTGGTTGTTTCATGGATAATACGCACAAAATAATCATGAGTATGCATTGCACGTATTATGTTTTTGAGAAAATATTTGACTGTTCCCGTCCACACACACACACACACACACATACGAACACACGCACACTCCCCTCCTATTGTATGTTTTGTGTAATTTTTTTTTAATATATAAATGTTTCAGTTAGTGATTCACCATAGCATTTTACATGCCATCTCAGAAATCCGGTTACAGCTTTGTCTTGTACTATCACGACAGCCATGCCAATGCAATTAGCAGTGTTTTTTTCATAATTTGTTCGTCCAATTCAATTTAGGCTGCATGGTGGAGCATCGGCTGTAGAAAGAAAGTATAATTTGTCTTTGCTTACCAACATTGGTTACGTTTCGAGATCGTTAGGTAACTATGAATTGCATGTCTGTCAAGAAACTGCATTTCATACTTGAAATAAATCATTATTTTGCGTGCAGCCTGTGACTGCTGGTTGCATCATTGCTGGGAGCATGACTGTGCCGCTGATGCAGTGCCCCCTGTTTCCAGGAAACTGGTACTCATTTTGCTGTTTCCAGGAAACAGGCTGAGTCAACGCATCTGGTGTTATTGTGCGTCATGATAGGGACTCAAACCCAAGACCATAAGATCTTTAGCCAGCCACCTTTGCCGTTGAGCTAACACCAGGTTTATGTGAAATAAATATCCAGATGCTATTCTAATGGTGTCATTAAGCTTATCAAGGTTTCGATAACCCAATTGGTATTTTCCTTTTCCTACCAATTGACATTCCCATTTTAACATGGCACAAAAGGAAGGACTGAAATTGCACGGTTATGTTGTATTAATTGACAAAGAATTAAAATATTCTCATCAACTGATTTACTCAATAAATTATAAGGAATATATGATGTAAAATGCTTTACATTATATTGCAATACAATGTGTATGATTAACATGTCAACCTGAACATATTGTTTAAAAGTAAAGTTTCCTGGATGTAAAATCTTTAAAGAGTATGTTTAAATAACAAAAACGAAGCAATGGATGAGAAAATGATAGCGGACTGAAGGACAAGTTGATTAACAAACGGCCGAACGAACAGACGGATGGGAAACCGCATTGTCTTGTGGTGTGGAGGCTTCATCCTTTTATACTTTTCTCAAGCATTAATCATGTAACAACAGAACCTCCAGCAGCCTAGATCATGAAACTCTTCACAGTGACTTTCAAACCTAAATGGCCTGTCTCTAGTTGGGTCATCTTGGGGTGTTGTAAAGTAATTTTCCATCCTCAGTTTTATTCCTTCTGTTGGCAATAACTGCTGGAGGCAGGTTGGCGGCAAATGAGCTTATTCAAGTCTTTTATTTTTTTTTCCCCACCAGAAAGTTCACAAGAACAAATTATAATTTTTCACCAAGTGATACATTTGCATTTTCCAACTCTTCTTTTCAGCTGGAGCTGGAGCAACATATTTATGATTCGATATGTAGGCTTTTTTTTCGAGCAAGAATGCTTGCAGTGATGCCCAGGAGCAGAGGTGGCAATCCAATTGCTACAATCACTGGTTTTCTAAGTGACTGCTCCATCTCCAGCCTCTCTTTTGTCTGGCCGCCCACCTATCCTTCTCATTGAAATGAAGCAGTCACCAGCTACTGCTGTATGCTTGCTGCATCAGAAATGGAACCATGCTGCCAGGCCCTGTGACATTGTAAAGGTAGTCAGTCAGCATGGGTTTACCAAATGTAGTTCCTGTCTAAGGAATCTTTTAGAGTTTGATGAAGTAGTGTCTGATTGGGTGGATGATGGAAAGGCAGTGGACATAGTATATGTAGACTTTAAGAAGGCATTTGAGAAGGTACCACATCGGAGGTTGTGAGCTAAAGTGAGGGCTTGTGGAGTGGATGGTCAGGTAGCTAATTGGATTGCAAACTGGCTTAGTGGTAGGAAGCAAAGAGTGGCTGTGAGCGGGAGGATGTCTTGCTGGGAAGATGTAAGTAGTGGGATACCTCAGGGATCAGTACTCGGACAATTATTATTCATGACTAGCAAATACAACCCGTCACTTTGCTGACGGTGGTGTGAATGGGAGAGCGGGGTGGAGAAAGAGAGAAGGAGAGAGAGGGGGAGGGGAGGGAAGAGAGAGGAGGGAGAGGAAGCAAGAAGTGGGTGAAGAAGGGGAAGCTCGGAAGGGGAGAAGAGCAAGGAAGGGGGTGGAGGTGGGAGAGCAATGCCTCACGAAACGTTGCTATACACTGCGAGAGGGAGGGATGGGGGAGAGAGTGAGAGACAGAGACAGAGACGGAGCAGAAGAGTAACAGAGGTGTGGGAGGAGAGTGCTACATTTTATTTGGAAATGGGGAGGAGTAAGGAGAGGACAGACAGAGTGGGGGGGGGGGATGAGGAAAAAAAACAAACAGACAGGTGAGGGGTGGAGGTGGCGTTAACAAAGAGAGTGATATGTTATGCTTAATGACTGAACGCATACAAGTAAAAAAAATCTCATGTCAGAATAGTTGTACACACAACAACACAGCATAGTTTGTCATGTTAACCACAGGCACCTCTGCAAAAACTTTGATATCCCAGTTATAGAAAATTTGTGGGAACCTTAACCAAAAGAATGGACTGAAAACATTGAAGTACCTACTGCTCACGTACGACCCAATGATCCCATCGAGCGTGAACATCGAAAACAAAGCATTGCAACCAGATATCATACTTGGGTACAAAAAAAAAGAGAAGAAGACATTGCAGATTGAGGTGTTAATACCGGTAATTTTGGACGAAGTAATGCAGAAATAAAGAAAATGACCAAACACCAAGACCTCAAGAATGAAGTGAAAAGATCCTGGAAACTGAAGAATACCAAAGTTGTACCAGTGATAGTTGCAGCTACGGGAATGATAACAAAGTACCTCATATTACAAACCATCCCTGGGAATATTGTTGTGGGCCAGGGTTTGGTGTCGATAAATGACCACGAGGGGGAGCAGTAGGGTCGTCTCCACCGAACACCCCGGAATTTAGGTCGTGACTCTCGGGTAAGTCCAAAAGGTCACGGTCCCTTCGCGGACCGTGGTCGCCAATATTTTGACGGCGTGGGGTAGGGTTAATTGCCTAATTTCAATATACCTAAGAACCCACGTCGTCTAACTACCGGGGAAAACCACACCCTCAAAGGACCTCGGGTGTAATGGGCCGTTTATCGAGCTCGATCAGGGTGTAAACCGAGCGGGGATTACCAAGATCCGTTGGTCCAAATGAACAATTTACGGCACGAACGGCCTCCCTAATTCTCAATACGCACCGTTGTAAACCAATGAAAGAAAGTGACAGACAACGAGCTGGTACATTGAACAATTGCGGGTTTATTTATCATGGGGCAGGGGAGCACAAAGAGCAGAGTTAAAACCGAATATGAGAAATACAATTTACAAGGAACACAGGCACTTAACAGTTTCTACTTTACAGACGGGGCCCACGGACACACATACACACCCAAAAGAAATGGACCCCGTGGGTCTTTATTCGGCCCCGCAGCCCAGAGGGAAGGCGAGCTGGGGGAACAGAGCCTAGCCGGGTACGTTCCCGCCTCGTGCGGTCACCCCGGACTCCAACCCACCACGCTGGAACTCGAACCCATGTCCTGAACTCCACGGGTCCACGACCCTGGCTGCTCAGCTACCACCACCACGAGGAGCCACTGCAAAGGACCGCAGACCACGACCGAGACCAAGCCACCATGACAGGCCAAAAGCAATCGGCCACGATGACTCCTGTACTCTGGTCCTGACAACCACTCCACTCTTTCTCTTCCCCGGCCACTCGCCTCCTGATTGGACGAGGAGTTCTCGGGCGACCAGTGGCCTCCCCTCATTGGCCGGGGCTTCTGAGGTAATGAGCCTCCTGATTGGACGAGGGGTTGTCGGGAGACCAGTGGCCTCCCCTCATTGGCTGGGGCTTCTGAGGTAATGAGCCTCCCGATTGGATGAAGGGCATGCTCTTGCCCTTGTGGGCGGAGTCGGCTCTGAGGCGATGATGCGAAGAACGAAGGAGATTTGTTGGCGATGTAAAAAACCTGACTATAAAAGAAACCCGCAGCGCACACATGAAATTAAGCCATTAGACAGAAGGACGGGGCCCTGACTATAAACACATACTTATCGAAATAACTGAACTGTGGGGGCTCTGGCTGTTTGTGTGCAAATGGCTGCCAGATTCGTAACAATATTACGACAAACAAACTACAGTTGCAATCTGTCCAGGGCTCAGTGATGATCCTGAAGAGATCCCTCGGCTCAAAACTTTGAGAACAGAAAATTTCCAGAACAGAACAGGATGGACGTTAAACTGGGCATCACATCTGCCAGAATCCCCCCTCTCCTGTCCGCTTCCGTAATCTCCACTCTACTACCTCTCCCCCCTCCCCTCTCTCTCCACTTCCGTCCCTCCCCCATTACATCTTTCAACCCGTCTGTGTGTCTGTCTGTCTGTGTGTCTGTCTGTCTGTCTGTCTGTCTGTCTGTCTGTCTGTCTGTCTGTCTCTCTCTCTCTCTCTCTCTCTCTCTCTCTCTCTCTCTCTCTCTCTCTCTTTCTCTCTCTCTCTCTCTCTCTCTCTCTCTCTCTCTCTCTCTCTCTCTCTCTCTCTCTCTCTCTCCCACCCTCCCCCTCTCTCTCTTTCATCCTTCTACCTCTCCCTTCCATCCCTCTCACCTCCCTCTCTCTCTTTGGATGGACGTAACCCCAATTTTTTCAGAAGTTTTGGCACTTATTGGGTCCAGAAGTCATTAACACTTTGAACGCAAGCTGCCAGCTTGGAGAGCTACCTCAGAGTTGCCGACGAGCTCTTCTTACCCTCATCCCAAAAAAAGGGAGACGCGTTGTGTATTGAAAATTGGCGTCCTATCTCCCTGTTATGTACGGACAAAAGATATTTCCAAAAACCCTGGCATCACGACTTACTCCTCATCTATCCTCGTTGTTGAGGGAAGACCAATGTTACTGTGTCCCAAAACGTTCCATCTATGACAACATCTCCCTTGTGAGAGACATCATTGAACTGTGCAAGGAAAACCCCAAAGATTTAGGACTTCTTCTCCTTGATCAGGAGAAAGCCTTTGACCGTGTTGACCATCGCTACCTTTTTGAAGTATTTGAGTGGTTTGGACTTGGTTCGACCTTCATCTCTTTTATTAATTTACTGTATAATAATATTTATAGTGTGCTTAAGAAAACAATGAACTTGTTCCACCTTTGTCTGTTGACAGGGGAATTAAACTAATTTGCCCTCTTTCTGGGTTGCTTTATGCTCTCTCCATCGAACCCCTCCTGGTTTATTTGCGCGGCACACTCACAGGGTTTAGTTTGTTCCATCTTGAACGGCCATCAAGGTACTGGCATACGCCGATGACGTATGTGTATTCGTGCAAGGTATCAATGATAATAACATCGTTCGTTATTGTTTATCCTTACTTGAAAAGGCTTCTTCAGCCAAAAAAAATTGGAATAAAATGAGCGCCATTTGGCTCGGTCCATTGTGCTACTTGGCACCAAGACTTCCTGCTCCACTGTCATGGGCCAACAATGGCGTGAAATACCTTGGAGTGTTCTTGGGGAATAATAGCACAGTAGCAAAGAATTGGGCTGGTCTGCTGGAGTTTGTTGAGGGTAAACTGCAAAAATGGAAAGGTCTGATCACACAACTGTCATATCGTGGAAGGGTCTTGGTCATCAACACATTGGTGGCTTCTACCTTCTGGCATAGGTTCTTCATGATGCATCCTCCAGTGGTGTTGCTTGAACAGCTCCAGAAGTGCTTCGTGTCCTTTTTCTGGGACAGAAAACACTGGCTGTGACCTGAGGTCCTCAGCTTACCACTGACCGATGGAGGCCAAGGCCTGGTCGACAAAAAGTGCCGGCTAATGGCCTTTCGACTCTCGGTTGCTCTTCTCATGCTATATACGCGACCGTCTCCACCATGGGTCAACGTTGCTTGTCACCTTTTGCAACAGGCTGGGAGACTAGGCTATGACCACTCTCTTTTCCTGATGGACCTTTCCAAATTCAACACATCTCACCTCTCTGGTTTCTATCAGAGTATGCGAAATGCATGGCAAGCTCTGACAATAACAAGAGCCACACATTCTTACACGAAGCAAATGTTTTTGGAAGAACCTTTATTCTCCAATTCCTATTTCCACAATATGCATGCTGGTAAGTGTTTTATTCAATGCTTTACTGATAAGAGCGTAAAATCTGTCGCAGATATTCTCAGCCCAAATGGCAGTTGGATCGGAGCTGATGCATCGGCAAGCCTGGTCGGTGTGCGATCTTCTCGAATTATGGCACGCATATTATGTAGTGTGCTTTGTACATATACACAGCTTGTACTTGCTTGGGAGCAAGACCAGCAAAGCAATGGACAAAATACAGACCAAGTACCTTCTCTTTCTACCTTTCCTGAACTCATGAGCGATTTTTCTCTTGCAAGTTCTCTTCCTTGTACCCCCTTTAACGTAGGCTCCAATGGCCTTCCTAAACAAAAAGATCTCCATTTGGGTTTTGTAAAATTTATTTTACAACGGCAAATAACACAGCAGAGGGTTCGATGGAGAGAACTCTTACCTTGTTCTCCCCCTTACTTTCCGAACTGGAAAGGTTTTTATAACCCTCCTGTACCACCACGACATGGCGACCTCCAATGGAGACGAGTACACTGGATCCGTTTTTCAAATCTTCCTGGAGATGAATGTCCTTTTTGTAAGAAGTCTGAAACCTTTTTCACATCTATGTTGAATACCAATGGTTGGCACCTTTATTTATTTTACTTCGGAATTGTTTTGTGAGGTTTGGTTTGATTTTTAACACTTGTGTG
>NC_140965.1:28075629-28088129 GCF_056783735.1 Eptatretus burgeri
GCAAATAGAGAGTGTGTGACGTGACGACCAGGGAAAAGAAAGAGTGCGATGTGACGAAGAGGACAGAGAGAGAGAGAGAGTGCGATGTGACGACCAGGGCAGAGAGAGAGTGTGTGATGTGGCAACCAGGACAGAGAGTGGGTGTGATGCAACGACCAGGGCAGAGAGAGAATGTGTGATGCAATGACCAGCGCAGAGAGTGAGAGTGCGATGCGACGACCAGGGCAGAGAGAATATTTATTTACATATATACATAAGTTTGTATGGCTCAGCAGTAATCAAGAACAGTTTATCAATGGCAGAGAGAACTGTATAACTGTCATTGCGTGATATCTTCATTGAACCATGGAACCATGGTAGGGTTCAGTGCAATCTTGGAACTGCTTCTCAGCCAATGATGCCAGTAATCAATGCAAAATTGATTACACCCTGACTGCTAATAAGTACAAACCGATTCTAATCCATAATGCCATTATCTCACAAACAGGACTCTTCTGTTGAGGATTCATCTTCCAGCAAGACAAGCATCCGAATTTTTGCAAAGAACTACTTGAATGTTTTCGATTCAAGTCTTTCAACAGCCGGATGGCCAGGCCTGACGTTTGACTGAAGGTGACATTAACTTGCAATTTAACCAGTAGTGGGGCAACTTAGCTAAATATAGCATAAGAATTGTTCATTTTGTGAGGAAAGCACCAAATTTGGCACACTAGTAGCCTGTCATATTATGAAGAGATTTGGATATTGGGCCATCTCAAATTCAGCCGCTGATGGCTGTGGCAGCCATTTTTAAAAATGGCCGCCAGTGGTTACTGTTATGACACATATCTGCTTTACTGGAGAGGAATGCAGGTTGATAGTGAGAGTTTATTTACTAATAAAGGTCCAATAATGGTCAAAGAAAGTAACAATTTGATTTGGTTGAGAAAAAAAAGTTAAAGTGGACTAATTAGTCTTATTAAGACAGATTGTGAATGAAAACCAATGATAAACATTCATAGCACTATTGGCTTGGCACATGGTAGTAGAAGTGGTGTGCGTGCATCTTGACCCCGGAATCGCGCACGGTTGAGTTGCCAGCTTACACTTGTTGACTTGATTCATTGTTATTTTGTTCTGTGCCCATAGAGTTCTCGATGCTGTCCCATTGTTAACCGTAGTTCATCAAGTTGAGTTTTGTTTGCGGGGTGCAGTTTGGTCATAGGATTATCTCAGTCACGGATTACTGGGTTACGAGGTTCTGCATGTATTTCTGTTCTGCCTTCACGGCGCCAGTTCCAGTTTGCTATTGAGTGAGGAAGTTCTCTCTTCGTACCGGCGTGTTGGCGAGATATCTTTACCATGATAACTTGTTCGTTTTCGGGTTATCTTCGTTCGCTTGACGGCAATGCCAAACCATTTGTTTTCCATTCTAGTTTCCATTTTCATGGCTAAGCTAATTTGTTTTGGTCAGTTTGTTGAGTAACCCTTCGGTTTTCTGAAACTGCGTTTTTATTGACTCTTACAGTCAATCGCAACACATCTCAGCACATCGGCTCGAAGTAACCTAAATATGGATGAATTCGGTCGTATTGGGAATGAAGCCATGTAACTCAGATGATGGGTGTGAATTGTCTATGTGCCGTCACCAGCGTCTGTAGAAGATTTTACAAGTGGCAATTATATTTATCAGACTATGGGCTCGGAGAAAACCAGTTTAATTCATCACTAATTTATCCCACATTGTGTCATTGCAGATCCTGATGGTGGTGGTTGCTGGTGAACAGAAGATACCTAGTGTAACATTGAACAACTTGACCATGTCCAAGAGCTTCCAATTGGTTGGCCTTGAGCGTCCTGTCCCATCAACATCAACGCACCCAACTCAGACTAACTGGAAGCTGTGTATCATTTGCCAAGAGGACCAAGCAGAGTCTCTGACATGTCCTTCACAGTCCAAGCGATAAGACTCTGGGAGTGGGTACAGTTCACTCGCAGCCAATTTGATCAGATTCAGTGAGCTTGGACAACTTCCAGGAACACTTCAGTTGGAAAGACTCAACGAAGGGTATGGCATTGAAGCGGCCATGGTTGCAAACAATGCTTTGTACCATCAAATATACAAGCTCAAATATAACAATACAAAATTGCAAAGGGCAGAAAAGCTAACACTCATGACAGAAGGAGAGATCCATGACGTACCAGATGCGTGCAAACGCACCAGATTTCATTCAAGATCATCCAGTACAGAGAAGGCCCAAGAAGCCCAGTGTTTCTTCTGCAGACAACCTGCAGGAACCAATGGTGTTCACAAAGTTGCAACATTTCAAATGGACAGTAAAGTTCGAGACTGGGCAGCCATTCTTGAAGACACAGAACTGCTCGGCCGACTCAGTGCCGGGGACACGGTCGCCCAGGACACCAAGTACCATAAGAAGTGCTTATCAGTGCTGCACAACCGTGTTAGAAAGGTGCAGTCTGAGGTTCCATCGAGAGATTCGTCATATTGCTCTATGACAGAACCAGCACGTGCAACGACATTGACAAGGCCCGGAAGAAACTCTTCGCGAAGAAGAACAACGTGCAGCTGATCCCGCCAACCAAGGCAGCTCTGGAGGAGCATGTGAAGAGGGCGGCCTACCAAGGAGGCCATGTGTGGGGTCAAGCACTGCTACCAATGCCAGAGCTGCCTCCTCCATCCAGCTGGGGCTGGGTCAAGAATGACGAGGGGGTGTACGAGCCACAATGGACGAAGCTACCCAAAGCAGCCCACACCTGCTATGAGCTGGTATCGTGCAAGTGCAAGAAGAGCTGCCTGAAGCGTTGCAAGTGCAAAAAGGCCGCACTTGAATGCACAGCTTTGTGTGTGTGAGAGGGAGAGTGCTCACAAAATCGAGAGAATATTAACAGAGCAGACTGTGTCACTGATTCAGAACATTTAAATCAGACATCTCTCGATCAATTTCTATGAGTGAGATGTCGGTATTCATATGAATGAGACGCAGCCCATGATTCGTTTGCAACCACGCTCAACAACCACTGACTTTACATAAGCGATGTTGGTATTCATATCAATCAGACGTAGCCCGCGATTCGTTTGCCACCATGCTCAACAACCAATTTCTATGAGTGAGATAGTCGTCCGGTACAACAAATAATTAGCAGCCATCTTGCAAAATGGTGGCTATCTTTAAACTTGAGGTGGCTACAGGTTATGTTTTTCTTAATTCAGCTTTTAATAAATGTTCAAACCAATGTTAGAGTGAAATTATAGTAACTGCTAGTGGCCATTTTGGAAAATGGCTGCCACAGCCATCAGCGGCTGAATTTGAGATGGCCCAATATCCAAATCTGTTCATAATATGTTAGGCTACTAGTGTGCCAAATTTGGTGCTATCCTCACAAAATGCACAATTGTTATGCTAAGTTGCCCCACTACAGGGTGCCGGCAAAACCTCTTCATTCCTTACAGAAGGAACTATTCTTTGTGAAAGACACTGTGAGGTCTTTAACATCCACCAACAACTGGTGCTGGCAGAAGAACCTCCAGCTTGATGTCCTTATAATGAATGGTGTACACATTGATACCTCGCCCTGCGTGCTAAACACCTGGATGACAGCTTGAAGCTGTGTCGGGATTCAAACTCAGGTAAGACAGCAAAAATGCGAATATCCAATTCCTCTAGTCAACTATCTGTCTGTCAACAGATATCTATCAACATGCAAGACAACAAGGCTATCTGTCAACATGCAAGACAACTATCTCAAGCATACAGTAAATAATAAATCTGTTGAAACGATATATTTTGATTGTGCAAGAAGCCGAGAAACATCAATGAACATGGCATGGGCTGCAAAAATGCTGATTTGAACATTACTGAGGCTACATAGGTTTATATAAAAACTGAGAAGGTCAGAGAACAACAATGCAACTTTATGAATGCTCGGGAGTAGTTCATACCGGATTTTTGGAACGATAATTAATCAATAATCATATCATTAATTGGTAACCCTTTATGGAAGCACAAGGTAGGATCTTCATCTTATTGTTGTTCTTATTCTTCTGACTCTGACTGTTCTTCTTTCTATGCCTCTTCTTCTTTCTTTTCTTCTTGCTTGGTGTTGCCAAAGGTGGATGGAGGTTATGTTTTCACCCCTGTCTGTTTGTTTGTTTGTTACTTGTGAAATCGAAGATTCGCAAGTTGGTTTGGTCTCTGATTCTGTTTGTCTGTATGTCAATCGCCTACAGGTCACTATTTTTAAACCCATCTCCACAAAACTTCACGAAATGTTGAGTTGGTCATAAACAAGAAGCCAACTGATTGAGGTCAAAAGGTCAACAAATTTCTAAAATCATCAATTTTCATCTGGTTAACTTGAAATTTGAAGGGGATTTGTATATCAAGTCACTGAATTCAACCACCAATTAATTTTGAGGTCAAATTTGTTTTCGGGATTTTGCAAGTGTCGTGCTCGACACGACGTCTTTCATCTTTGTCTCTTTGTCTGTGAACGGTATATCTCAAAAAGTTGTGGACGGATTCGGACGAAATTTGGAGAGGTTGGGTATGTGACAAGGATGAAATGATTAAATTTCGGTGAAGATCTGGATCCGGATGCAGCTACTGGAATTTTATTAAAGTGATTATTCACCATTGAGCATGAAAGGACCAAAAACGACATACATACTGCAGCACGATATCTCAAAATGTTGACGGATTCAGACAAAACTTGGTAGACATGTTGGGTGTGTGACAAGAATGAAACAATTCGATTTGGAATGACAATTTTTTTGATCCAGATACACTATATTTTTTAAATTTTCCAGTGATTCTTCACCATTGAGAGATATGGCCAAGAACGATAGATAGCAGTGTGGTGATAATTCCTTTTAGTGTGCTGGTTGTGATGATGGCATTTAAACCAGAACAAAAGAAATCTCACTCATATTTAAAACGCAATGACATGTTGTAAATTAAGTCTGGTTGATAATTAAATTCACGCCTTTGGAATAAACTCCCTCACTCTACTAAATCCCATTCTTCCCTCCAGGCCTTCAAAACAGCTGTTCACCCACACATCTTATCATCCCCCATCAAAATCCTCGATTTTTTTTTACCCCCATTAATCCACCCCAAGCCCACCTCCTTCAAATTCCCTGCTTTCCTTCCTGAAAGTCCCTGTAATGTCCATCTTGTATTCTGCATGTTCCCCACCCCATCCCTCTCCTTTCCACAGATCTCCTAATGCCTCTGTTCCCCTCTGTTTTGTCCTTCCTACTCCCGCCCCTCTTGTCTAATGCCCTCCTTGCTGTGCATTGTGTGTTAGCTCTCATACGAACCTCGACAAGGTATACAAAAAAAAAATCCTCCGTCGTCTCTCCAGCAGTTAGTGAAGAAGAACAGTCCTTTGGCGGAGAACAACCACGACTTTGAAATTTCGCCACCTGATTACGATGAGAGTAATCAGGAGAGTAGGTTCGTTAGTTTTCATCATGGTTGTTCACCAAATAAGCGAAATACACTTTGCTCAAATGTCTTAATGATGTAGAACAAAAGTCACTATGAAATGTTGACATGTTGAGGGACTTGAGAAGAAGAAAATGTTTGTAAGGAAAAGCACGCGAGCTTCTAATGTGTCGTGATGACGAGACACCATGAAGTGAACCTTCCATTGTCCTCTATGCCTATTGGCTCTCTGGAAAAACTCCACTGATTGACTGCTCATGTTCACACATTTGCTTTGTTGCATGTATTAGCAAGATTAATGTTAGTGTTAAAAAAAATCAAAAAAAATCAATGAGTCACCCCAGCAGGATATCTCAAAAAGTTGTGGAGGAGTTACGACGAAACTTGGTGGATGAGCTGCTTCGGTGATGAGAACAAGCCGATTCGATTTTAGTTCAGGTCCGGATCCAGATCCGGCCCATCAGTGGTATACAAAATATAAGTTGTTCAGCCAGGTGGAGGGATGTGCTCTGAGTGCCATTCGAGTTATTGATGTCGAAGCATGATATATATATATATATATATATATATATATATATATATATATATATATATATATATATATATATATATATATATATATATGTATATATCTTGTTAAGGATTCAGCGATGGAGGGATTCTCAACCCACTCCGGCCGTCTCCAGGATCTATAATGCCGGCCGGCTCGGCACAGGCCTCGGGTCACGCGCCTTCAATCGCGATACCAACGTAATCCTTGTACCTTGCCAGTTGGGGAAATAGAAACCCTGGTTACAGACTGGTTTTGTCAAATGCCGAGCGATTTCTGCCAGTCTGTAACCATTTTTGGTGTTATATGCCAATTGAACGGATCGTTCCTCGAAGCGACACGAATAAATTCATAGCGGCAACTTCATGCCAATTAACCAGATTTATTGGGGAACATCAGGGATCACAAAACAAGCAAAATTCACGACAATGGTTTTATTAACAATCCTCAACCCGTTCTTAACTGGGGAACCACGGTCTACAGGTTTCGAGGGGGTCGCTACCGAAATATGCCTTATACAACACGTGCAGACAAAGACAAACAGCATGCATGCAAGACAAGACAGAGTACTTGGTGAGGTTTCATGGACGAGACGACAGTGTCAAAAAGCACGAATGTCGTTCGTAACAAGCGGATGTCCACGGATTCGAACTCCCAGCTCAAACCACACCGCGTGGCAAAATGGCGCTTGTCCTTTTGGCGCAGACCTCACGAACGCGGTCTCTGTGCGCTCTGGCCCCGCGCAATGTCGACGGCCACAAGTCCGCCAGATTAATTATGGGCCTCAGCTGATCTCTCTTCTGGGTTCAGCATACAAATCCAGGCCTGGCGCGTTCACAAGACAAGGCCCAAATCGAGGTGCCGAGCTCCGCAGGCGGATCGACAACGTGTCCAGCCGTGAGGTGAGTAAGGACCGTCAGAGGCTCCAGCGTCTCCTCTCCTGCCTTCCCGCCTCGAAGCCCGACTTCCGCTTCATCCTCTCAGTTCCTCTCTCTGTCGAATCACCTTTTCTTTCTCGGCCGATGGCAGACTCGACCCTCAGGTTCAGCATTCTCTGCCGGCCGATTCACCACAGCCTTTCCTTTTCTTTCTTGCCTGGAAGCCGGCTGCCGTCCCTGTCATGGCAGAATCCTCGACGTGCAGGCATCATTTCAAAAGCCCACTGCTATTTCTCAAAACTCAACTCCTTCGTTCGCTCGTTTTGAATCACGAGCACGCTTCGAGAGCGACTATTTCCACACACTCGACCCTTTTCACGAAGCCTTCGTTTCCTCTCTCATTTGCTCGCTTCGAAAACATTCGCTCCTCCCCCTTTTCGGAGCTGACCAAACTCCTCCCCTTCGCGTCACTTCCTCCCCTTGGCCACACCCTCCCAGCCGACTTGGCGGGGCCTATTGTCCGTATAGGGGAGGAAGAAGAGGGAGCCCTTGTTTCACCACCACTGTACGAACATAAAAACAGTCTCTTACACCTCCCGACACACATATAACGTCCCTTTTACCACACAACCTAGCTAAACAGCATTTAATGGGGGATCTGAGCTAATCCTATATTTACCAGTCCAATAAGGGCCATTTCCATCACAATATATATATATATATATATATATATATATATATATATATATATATATATATATATATATATATATATATATATATATATATATATATATATGTATATATATATATATATATATATATATGTATATATATATATATATGTATTTATATGTATATATATATATACATATAAATACATATATATATATATATACATATATATATATATGTATTTATATGTATATATATATATATACATATAAATACATATATATATATATATACATATATATATATATATATATATATATAATGCTTTGTTCTAGAGCTGTGTCAGACTCAATCATGGGGTGCTTCTTTCCAAATTGCTTTTCAAACGAAATTCCGAATGAGGTCCACTCTGACAGCAAAATTGTTTTTCTGAAACTATAATTTTGATAAATCAATAGAATACGCTTGTTCGTGTGTGTTTCTGTTACAATTCTGAGCTTGCTGACTTTGATCAACTGAATACCAGACGACAATTCGTGGAATCCACACTTGAAGCCGTACACAGTATTGTCAGAGAAGACCTATCACAAGCTCGATCTTTATGCCGATGCCCCAGGAGGTGCAGGGAAGACATTAGTTTTTAACATGCTGATGAGACACCTCCATTACAATGGCCACCAGGTTGCATGTGCAGCCTGGACTGGAAATGCAGCAGCGCTCTTGACTGGGGTAAAAACAGCACACAGTTTGTTCAAGCTCCCAGAGCCGGTAGAAGAAACCAGTTCCTGCAATGTTTCTCCCACTTCACATCAGACTGACGTCCTGCATAACCAGATGAAGTGTCCATGATACCCACCCATGCACTTCATAACATAGACAGATGTTTGCAAGGCGTTACTCCAATCAGACAGCCTTTTGGAGGCAAACCTATTCTGTTTGCTGGGGATTTCAGACAAGTCCTACGAATTGTACCACTATCCCCACCAGCCAGCGTTATCGCCATATGCCTCAAACGTTCACATTTGTGGGAACATTTTCATCAATTGGTGCTCACTCAAAACATGCGCAATTACCCAGACCAGGAAAACTTCTCAAGATGGCTGTTTCGTGTGGGCAGTGGAATCCTTGTGGCTGATCTCCAGCCACCTGTACGAGATGTCAGAGAAGTACCTGGTGCTTGCCTTGTAAGAGGTCTCCTGATTGAGGATGTTTTTGCAAATACAACCAGAGGACAGACGCACCCACGTCACCCTGTCTCTGAAAACCGACAACTGTCTGGCCATGAATGAAGAAGTCATGCAGACATTACCAGGTAAAACAGTCACTTACCTCAGCACAGATTCAGTTAAGTGTGACAATGTTGAGGAGACAGAGAACTATCCTATATAGTTCATCATTCCATTACACCATCCAGGATGCCACCTCACCACCTTAATCTCAAGGTTAGTTGTATCATCATGTTGCTCTGCAGGCTTGCCCTGCAACATGGACTAATCAACACGGACATGGACTACCGGATGAGAGGTCATCAATTTGCACTAAAATTATGTTGAAGCGAAACTGACTTCTGGGATGAATTCTGGAAATCAAGTTCTCATACCTCAAGTAAAGCTCACCCGAGTGACACCAGCTCGCCTTCACTTTACAATGAATCCAGTTAGCTTACTTAGCTTACTCGATGACAATCAACAAGGCACAAGGCCAGACATTTGACAAGGTTGGCATTTACTTACTCAGCCAGTCTTCACCTATGGCCAACTGTATTTGGCATTTTGTCGCGGAAGGGCTCTTACAGATGTTTGTGTCAAAATTCTTGACACCATAACCCAAGGCAAATGCCAAGGCAAGATGGTCACACATAACATTATCTCCTATGAAGTTCTAGCACAGGACTGGTGTTGGCTTAATGGTTAGGGTGCTTTGTTGAAGATGTTAGTCTTGAGTTCAAGCACCTGATGGGCTGTTGAATTAACACCAGGCAGGTCTGACTCAACCTGTCATCCTTCTGAGGTTGGCAAAATGAAGACCAGTGTGCTGGTAACAGGGGCATTGCATAAGCAGCATAACTGTGCCCCCAAAAACTGATGCAGGCAAGCAGCCACAGGTTGCATACAAATCATCACACCATTTTAAAGCCTTTTTCCCTGAGTAGGGGTCAGCTTCTTGCAGGCTCCAATTATGGTCCCCTTTCTTGTGGCAGTATTTTTACGGCCGACGCCCTTCCTGACACCAACCTTTAGTCGCCTTCGACACGTAAGGATAATTACCAGTTTCCTGGTGCTCATTTTGCCAACCTCGGAAGGATGACAGGCTGAGTCAACCCCCCTGATGTTAATTCAGTGGCCAGCGGGGCTCAAACTCAGGACCCCAAGGATCGCAAGCCACCACCCCAACCACTAAGCCAACACCAGGCTATACAGGTTGCATACAAATAAATGATTTTGAAAATTTCGAGCATGAGGAAGTTACAGGTTCAAAAACAGCTTCTGCATCATTTTGAAACACTCGTTGATGCGACACACAGCGTTATGATTGAAATTGGATGCCACATGATATAACACTGGACATTTTGTGGAACTTTAATAGGATCCTGCTAGATATTATAATGCTGCACCACAGCTCCTCCAGGATGCATATGGTCTTCCAGGTGACCCCCTCCCCCCACCCCCACCTCATTGTTAAACTCCAAAAGTCCATGTGGCTCACCTCAACTCCTTTGTTTCTCTCTTTTATCTCATTGATGGAACTGTGGCTTCTCAAACCCACTCTACCTTTCAGGACTGCAAGCAAGTGGTGCAGCACCATATTATGTCATTGCTGATCTCTCCCGCAATCCTTTCGACCACCATTAATCCATCTAATCCTCTTACTTGCAGGTTACTACGTTTATTCTCTCTCTCTCTCTCTCTCTCTCTCTCTCTCTCTCTCTCTCTCTCTCTCTCTCTCTCTCTCTCTCTCTCTCTCTCTCTCTCTCTCTCTCTCTCTCTCTCTCTCTCTCTCTCTCTCTCTCTCTCTCTCTCTCTCTCTCTCTCTCTCTCTCTCTCTCTCTCTCTCTCTCTCTCTCTCTCTCTCTCTCTCTCTCTCTTATTCATTCATTCCCTTGCTTAATGCATCCAACTGTGGCCCCATTGCCCCTTAGTCAGTTCGTTGTCACTCTTCCACGAGCCTTAATTCTGTGTATGTCTTTTTCCACATGGTTAAACCACTGGGAATTTTATTTTTTTAGGATAGCGCCACACTGCCACTTGCAACACCAAGTTACAATGACACGTAAGAATATTTTTGTTTTCTAAGTTTTCTCAAAGTCACTTACTTTGTGTTAAATGGTACACAATTTCAGTAAATTTCATTAATATTAGGGGACCAAAAGCTATCCTGGCTGGTGACGCGATTGATTTCATTCAGATTATTATCAGTACATTTTTTTTCTGCCACCATTTTGCGGGATTATTTGCTTTTAAATTCGTTTTTAATTTAAACTCTGCAACCTCTAGACCTCAAACGAGTGACAGGAAATTTTCAACATAGGATCCGACAACCGATGGAAATTTTAAAAAGATAATTGTGACATCATAATATGTCCTGTAGGATGGCAGCCATGTTGGCAAAAAGGAAAAACTTTGGAAATCTACAAAAATGCTCAACGAAAAAAATTGAAACTTGGCACATGTCAGGTATTCCCTGACAACGGAAATAAAGCGTGATAATGATGATGTCATCGGTGAAGTGGAATACCAACCATAATTGGATACATCAAAATCCTTATCCGATCAATACAAAAATTTTGGGCTGTTGCTGCTTCATATGCAGCCTGTTCTTGCCGTTTCCATCATTTCTGCAAGTGTGGCATTGCCACTGATGTCGTGCCCCTGTTTACCAGTAAGTTGGTACCCATTTTGCCGACCTCAGAAGGATGACAGGCTGACTCAACCCACCTGGTCTTATTTCAACGGAATAACAGGGACTCGAACTAACATCTTAAAGGGGAACCCAAATGCATTTTTTTTCTTCTAAAAACTATTGAGAATCATTCACCACGGTCCAATTTGAAGGGAAAAAATTTTTGGAATTATTTTTCCAATCACAAAGTGTCGGAAAAAAGACCTGGAGCAGTGATTTTCACGTTTTTGGGGGGGGGGGTGGCACTTTTGCCAATAAGACATCAGTGTGAGAGCCACCACCGCCTACAGGACTATGTAATAGCTGCTATAAGGCTCCACCCCACATACTCTTCTTCATTGTTGTTAACTGGGCTGAAAGCATAATTATTTGTATGTTGCCATCTATTTATGTAGTTATGTTACTTTTATGCTTCGCATTGCAACACTTATTTGAAACCATTGGGTCAATTTGAAAGTATTTATGGCGGAATATGATGGGTATTTTTTCACATTTGCGTATTATCGGCTGCCTGTCAGGGGCCACACTTTAAGCCACCAGGGGCCGCCAGTGGCCTGTGGACCATGCAATGAAGAACAGAGCCCTAAAGTGTTGATTTTTTTAAAATTTTGCCAGTGACGTCACATCTGGAATCCATATTGATCTGAATGGTAGCTTCACATAGAGAGACAATGCAAGTCGAGCTCAGATTCCGATACTGATTTTACCATCATCAGCGACTCTGAAGGTTCTCAAAATAGTGAGACTGATCAGTGGGATTTTGAAGAAATTATTGGAGACAAATTTAGTGATGGAAATACTTTCGGGGGAATTGTGGAGCCAAATCGTTTCAAGCCTAATACGAGCGATTCAGACGATGAAGGCAGAAGTGTTTCTGAAGAAGAAAACACTGGTCACATGATCATTTTAGGTCGGTAGGGTTTGATTTTTCATTCATTTAACGGTTCATAAGGGAGGGATTTTGTATTCATTGATAAATCAGTTTATATGTTACTCGAGCAGAAATACCTGTCACTGCCCGAGAGCACAGGCACCGCAGACAAAAAGGGT
>NC_140965.1:28093129-28108129 GCF_056783735.1 Eptatretus burgeri
AAATGGAGGTGTTCTTGGCTAAATCTGAGCCACTGATTTCAAATCGGTACTCAGAATTTAGCCAGTACGTCAGGTTTTTAAAATTTGTATTTGTATTAATAATACCCAGCATGCTATATTAGATACTTTATTTTTGCAGATTGTCACATTGTACATCAAATATCAGTCCTTCATAATTACTTTTACATCATATTTAGATAACAATGATTGATCTTAGTGTATAATGTGTAGTATACAATCCAAGAACATAAACAAGTTGCAGAAAAATAAGTTAATAAAACATTGGAACATGGTAATCTGAGGAAGGGTGTAAACTTGATGGGAAAATCTGCCCCATTGTGAGTGATTCAGAAATAACACTTCAAGTTTGCACTCTTCCTTTCAATATAGTCAGCGTAGGCACTGATCAGACATGTTCAGAAGTGTGTGGAGACACGTACTCTTGCGCTTGTGTGTGGAATTGGTCTCCCACTGTAGGAACCAGCAGTAATCATCCATAATGTTTGGGTTGAACCAGACTTGATACCTAGTTTCCATGACCGAAATGTCTTGGTGGAGCCTTTCGTCATGCTCATCGCTTACCTCACCCAGATTCGGTGGGAAGAAATCAAGATGAGATTGCAAGAAGTGCATTTTGAGAGACATCCTACAGCCCATTCGCTGATAGGCTTTTAGCATGTTGTCCACGAATTCCACATACTGTTCAGCTCTATGGTTCCCAAGAAAGTTCTGCACAAACAACAAAAATGCTTCCCATGCTGCAAACTCAAGTGGGGTCAGTTTGTTTTTGAACTCGGGATCACATCAGTTCTCGGATCTGGGGCCCAACGAAAATGCCTGCTTTTTATTTTTTGTGTATACATTGTCAACACCCGTATGAGAGCTAACACAAAATGCACAACAATGGGGGCATGAGACAAGAGGGGTGGGTGAGGTAAGGACAAAATATTGGGGAGACATTAGGAGATCTGTGGAAGGGAGAGAGATGGGGTGGGGAACATGGGGTCTACAAGATGGACATTACAAGGACTTTCAGGAAGGAAAGCAGGGAATTTGAAGGGGTGGGTTTGGGGTTGATTAACGTGGGTAGAAAAGATCGAGGTTTTGCATGGGGGAAGATAAGAGGTGGTGGTGAGTAGCTGTTTTGAAGGCCTGGAGGGAAGAATGGAATTGAAGAGAGTGTGGGAGTTTATTCCACCAAGAGACGTGTTAAATAAGTGCCGCGAGTGATGTCACTGGCCTGGGGAAAACACCGGATCTGCGGCTGTATTAAAAGCATGAGCAGAGCATGGATGGTTCTGGTTTAAGTCAGGATGAGGGAGCTAGGATCAACAAGTGCGAGGGGTGCAGGGGTCCATTCTGTCCCCAACTCTCTCTTTCTGTCTTCATCTTACCTCACTTGCCAATCACTTTTCTCTCCCTTCCACATTGAATGCATGATGCTGGATTAATGTAGAGTGCTAAGTCACTGTTAAGGTTGTGAAGGTGGGTATGTCACATGGGGGATAATTTGGGAATGTATACTTACTATGATTAATTGTTGTACATTGTCAGTTAAAAGCTCGATGTTGTGGTATTTGTGAGTAAGCATTCGTAAATGCCAGTAAATGAACGATTAAAATTGATGGTTACATGTTATAAGTTTCGTTCAGCACAGATCGGTAAACTTTCTTGGAAACCCCCTAGTGAGATTTGTGAAGATACTGGAATGTTCTCAGACAACAATTCCAGTATGGACAAGAATCGCAGTTACTGGAAGGCACAAGATCATTCTGTGATACTATATAAACCCATGAGAGGGAGGTGTCGAGAGACGGGTGACATGTGATGAGACGTGTTTTGATCATCCCCATGCTTGATTTAACTCTGATGAGTGAACGAGGTGTTAATGTCCAGAGCGGTTGTTAATGCATGGAGCTAATTATAATCAGGTTGATTAAAACTCATGAAGATTGTGTATCGGAAAGAATGTCTTTGAGCTCCTCAATCATCCTGGACAGGCCAGCGTATGAGAGAAAACACCGTGTCAAGACTCGATCGTTCAACAGCCCTGGTGGACGAGGTGAACACGATGCGCGAGTTGAACCAGCAGGACAGAGACACTGGGTGGAAACAAGTCAACACTGGAATCGGAGTTGGACATTGTATGTAATGAACTTCATTATTTGACTTTTTATCAGCTTATTTAAATACAAGTTTCAAAAACGTTACGCTGTTGAAGTGGTAACTAAACCATCACTCAGAAGTCACAGACCTCAAATGACAAAGATCCATTCCAGTGGTAGCTGACCGGTACGATCGTTCAGATGCGTGAAGTGCAAACCATGGATTGCATTCTTTAGAGAACGTGGTGGGGTCGGCACCACAAACAACATATGTACACTAAAGGGAAGGAAAACCTGAAGGTTTCGCCCCCCTCCCCTGCTCTGTCTGCGATATTTTGTCTGCGATATCCCCCCCCCTCCCATATTTCCACAGGGCGCTCAAGGTCCGCCATCAACTCCCTTCTGGAAAAAGTACCAAAATCACGAATCACTGCTCACCTTCACTCTTACATTCCTCTTATTTCCCGCCTTTGAAATAAACTCCCACACTCTCTTCAATCCCATTCTCCCCCCCCCCCCCGGTCTTAAAAAAGCTGTTCACCACCACCTCTAATCTTCCCCCATCCAGAACCCCAATCTTTTCTGCCCCCGTTAATCGACCCGAAACTCACCTCCTTCAAATTCCCTGCTTTCCTTCCTGAAAGTTCCTTGTCATGTTAGGTCCTGAAAGTCCTCTCATATGAGCCTCAACATTGTATACAAAAAAGGTGCGTTTTCCCCTGACATATTTATATGTATGTGTATATATATATATATATATATAAATATATATACATATATATATATATATATATATATATATATATATATATATATATATATATATGTATATATATATATATATATATATATATATATATATATATATATATATATATATATATGTATATATATATATATATATATATATATATATATATATATATATATATATATATATGTATGTGTATATATATATATATATATATATATATATATATATATATATATATATATATATATATATATGTGTATATATATATATATATATATATATATATATATATATATATATATATATATATGTATGTGTATATATATATATATATATATATATATATATATATATATATATATATATATATATATATATATACATATATATATATATATATACATATGCATACATATATATACACATATACATACATATATATATACATATATATATATATATATATATATATATATATATATATATATATATATATATATATATATATATATATATATATATCACTTCATTGTTCTCTTTCCTTGTAAATACTTGCATTTTGATTACTGCCACTAAAAGCAATTTCCTCAAGAAACTGTTTCCTCATGTAGTCTGTTCTGCTGGCAGCAGAAGACTGCTGAGGTGTTGGCCAGCGCTAGTTTGTTTTCTCGGTTAGATCTTAGATGTTTCGATGAACTTCGGTTCCACTCAGCGACTGACAATGATCTGTGGTGTGACCGCTGGCAGGGTACCCGATCGCATGACTGACTGTGGGATCCCGCAAGAAATTCTTGGACGACTGGCGATTGTGGTCTCTTGAAAAGACACACCGTCCTCTCCGAGTTATCTAGAGGTGATATCAGTCACAATATCTTCTCTCAAATGGCTGAACGAATGGATGCAAAACTTTATGTATATCATTGACTTCCCATGAGGATAAAAGGGTGATAACTAAAACGTCATTGGCCAAGTGGTCTGATAGCCATATTGGATTGAACTAAAACCCCCCCAAAAAATCCTTCTCCTTCACTTGATTGACGTCAATCATTTGACGTGAAATTTCATCAACCTCATCAAAGAAAAAAAATGTCAACCTCATCAGTCACATTGTCTGGCAGCCATATTGGATTGAAGGTAAAAAAAAAAACCTTTAAAAATCGACTTCTCTCAAACCGCTCAAACAATTTATGTGACACTTCATTTTTATGATGGACTACCCATGGGGTATGTAATTTGAAAATGAAAACCTCATAGGTCACGTGGTCTGGCAGCCATATTGGATAGAAAAATAAACCTAATCCGATCAATGTGAACCGTTAAATATGTGATCAATGACCCATTCTGAATTCAGTTTTATAAATATGTCATCGGTCACATGGTCGGTCAGCCATATTGGAGATAAAAATAAACCTTTTCTGATCAATTCAAAACTTTAAATATGTGATCAACTACCTCTGGAAAAAATAAGTTTGATACAAATCACTGGCATACTCAGGGTGATGCTGTGGTGGGGGGGGGCGGTATTCCCGGGTGACAGCCGATGGAAGGGGTGCCATTTGGAGAGTGGAAATACTAGTTTGATGATATAACAATGGTTTTAGTTGCAAGTGACATTATAATATTGTTGTGGTTTTGAGAAACCACTTGTAGATGTGCACTCATGACACGAAGGTCCTTCAGCATAGTTATTTCCATAATAAATTGCTTACTTCAGGTACAGTACTGTAATCCACTTAAAATTTTACTTTCAAACATGATATATGTTTTCTGTGTATGTTTATTTTTTTTAAACTATTCATCTCAGGGTATGGGGAAGTGCCAAAGGAAGGGTCCGCCCCGGATGCCAAATACTCTCGGTATGCCCCTGATAATAATGACGTCATGGGTTACGTGTCGATCAAAGCGGGGGTACTATCAAAGAGGGGGGCTTGGGCCCCGGCATAACTACTCAAAGATATTATTATCATTTATTATTCGCCCGTCCTCCATGCAGCAGGAGACGGGGTTTTGCAACGATTTCTGTGTGCGTCTGTCTGTCTCTGTGTGCCTGTCCGGGCTATAACTTTTTTTTTTTTACCATTTGAGCTTTTGTCATCAAATTTTCAAGAAAGCTTTATGATGAGAATATGGAGAAGACAAATTAATAATTTCGTCGAAAGGTCAAAGGTCAGTGTCATGTAAAATCGTCAGTTTTCATCCAATTAACCCGAAATTTTAATTATCATTTCAGCTTTTGTCATCAAATTTTCAACTAAGCTTTATTATGAGAATACAAAGAAGACAAATTAAGAATTTGGTTCAAAGGTCGAATACCACTATTTAGCAAACAGAAGAAATCCGAAGACAAAGCAGACAGTCTTTGCATTTTCAGATGCTTTCTTTAGTTGTTATTATTACTATTATCATATCATCTCTCTCTCTCTCTCTCTCTCTCTCTCTCTCTCTCTCTCTCTCTCTCTCTCTCTCTCTCTCTCTCTCTCTCTCTCTCTCTCTCTCTCTCTCTCTCTCTCTCTCTCTCTCTCTCTCTCTCTCTCTCTCTCTCTCTCTCTCTCTCTCTCTTCTCCCCCCCCCCCAATGGTTGACGCAGCTTCATTCTTTTCCACTTTGCTTGCTTGTCTTGCTGCCATTTTCTCTCTGCTTGTGTGCCCTCACATTACCTGTTTCCCAGGTGTTGCAAAAACCGCCACACAAAAAGAAACGACGCACAATGCCCTTTAATTGCGCAAGACCTGATGATAATTCGTCAAGCGCTAAATGCACCACGGCCTCACTGGGTGCACTGTGCTCCAGTGGGAGCCCCAGGGGAGGAGAGCCCCCTGGACCGTGAAATGATGTCTCGCGTGCCCTGAATGGCGTATCGACTTGCGCTGGAAATTGGACGCGTTCGGTCGCGAAGTTGGAACGCGATGGCCCTGTGCGCATGTTTTATTTATACGCCTTTTCTGCCCCTGCCCGAGCTCAATTCTGTCCGCCTGCCCGTCTGTCTTCTCTGCTACCCGTCTCTCCACTCTGGAACCGGTATTCCAACTCAGGGTAGTGTTGTTGGTCCCAGTTTAAATCTCTATATGCTATATGTACACCGTACTGATTATGTGTGCTGGGAGATAATGTCGCATCGCTTGATTTTTAATCACATGCTATGTAAGAGCAAGAGACAAATGTGACATGCACAAGTCGGTAACGTCAAGGATATAATCATTTGATTGGGAAATTTTCCATCAGTCTTTTTTCTTCTATACTAGGTCCATGCACAAGTATATTTTCATTTGTTGAAAACAAAGCAAATTTAAATGCCTTCACACACACCAAGCACGCAAAACAAAGTGATATAAAGTTTGACAACATCTATTTATTGAGTCAGCAAAATGGCACAATTATTGATGCCCTCCCTCCTTACCCTTAGTCCTCCTCCCGGTATGCCCATACATCCCCCTTCCAAATGCCCCCCTCCTCCCTTACTCCTATCTCTTTCAAATGTTCTTTCCATTCTCTTCTCATTCCTAAAATTTCCCACCGTTCTTTCTAATAAGCTTTCCACTCCACCCCCCACCTATGCCTCCACTGCCCCCCTTCATGCCCATCCATGTGTGCATATGTATTAAGTAGATGGACTCCTAAATATCTCCTTTCTCTACTTTGCATATTATCCCAAGCAGTCCAATGGGCCTTCCAAATGGCAGAGCAATAACATCACATGTGGACCCACATGTTCTAGATGTGATCTCTTCTCTACTTTTGCAAACCTAGATTGTTTATTCATTCTTTGTTTGCTTGTTGTCCAAGAGACTATTTTAGTTAACTAAATACATTCCAACCCTTATCACTTATATCTTCCATGGATGTCATTTGTCTATGAAAAGAAGAAGAAAAAATACTGACATGCATTATCCAGCAGATTTAACCAAGCTGGTTCGGGTACATGAAGTCCAAAATCAGAAACCTGTGTCAGATTAAAGTCCTTTTCACAAAGGAGTAAAAATGTTGACATAACATTTCACTAACATTACGAAGTTGGCCTTATATTCAGCCTTAAAGGCCATGAGGAAAGATTTTAACAATAGTGCTTAGCTGAGAGCAGAAGCATCTGCTGAAATAATTGGAGGAAGAGAGTGAGATGGATGACAGAGAGAGGAGAGATTGGGACCATACTCTGTGCAGAGCGTTGATGCTGCTTAAGCAGTCTCCTTGGCGATTGGGCACAATCCTGGATGGGTCGCCACTCCGCCACAGTATACCAGCAAGCTGGCACTCATTTTGCTGACCTCGGAAGGATGACAGGTCGAGTTAACCTCACCTGGTATTAATTCAACAGCTGAGCGGGATTTAAGCTCAGGACCCTAGGATCCAAAGCCGGCCACCCAAACCATTAAGCCAACACCAGGCATATGGATGACAGCAGGCAGCCAAAAAGGGTTAAGGTAGTAGACACCACCATTAGAGGAAGGAATAAATATAATAAACCACATTCTACAAATACAAGCGAACCACAAAGCATCATTTGGGCAACTATTCACAAAGAATAATTCAAACATAGTGAGAGAAGGATGACATATTAAGAACTAGCAAATACAACCCGTCGCTTCGCTGATGGGGGTATGAAGGGGAGGGGGTGGAGAAAAAGAGAGGGAGAGACAGGAGATAGGGGAGGGAGAGGGGGGAAGGATAGTGGACAAAGGGAAGGGAAGGGAGGGAAGGATAGTGGACAAAGGGAAGGGAAGGGAGGGAAGGGGAAGTGAGCAGTGGGTGAAGAAAGGAGAGCTCGGAAGTAGAGTGGAGAGCAACACCTCACCAAATGTTGCTATACACTGTGGGAGGGAGGGGTGCGAGGAGGTTGGTAGAGAGAGAGAGAGAGAGAGAGAGAGAGAGAGAGAGAGAGAGGGAGAGAGAGAGAGAGAGAGAGAGAGAGAGAGAGAGAGAGAGAGAGAGAGACGGAGGTGTGGGAGGAGAGTGCTGCATTTCATTCGGAGGGGGTCGTGAGGAGGGGACAGCCAGAGAGAGAGGAGGGGGTAGGAGGGGAATAAAGAAAGAGAAAGGCGAAGGATTAAGGTGGCGTTAGCAAAGAGAGTGATATGTTATGCTTAATGAGAGAACACAAAAACAAAAAACAAAAAAAACATCTCTGAACAGCTGGATGCACGACACAATAGAGTTTGTAATGGTAACCACTGGCACATATGCAAAAACTTTGACATCCCAGTTCCAGAAAATTTGTAGGAACATTAACCAAAACTGAAAGCATGGAAGTACTGCTCACGTTCGACCTCGTGATCCCATCGAGCGTGAACATCAAAAACAAAGCATTGCGACCAGATATCATGCTTAGGTGCAAAAAAACTGAAAATAAGAAATTGCCAATTGAGGTGTTAATACCAGTGATTTTGGACTAATGATGCAGAAATCAAGAAAATGACCAAATACCAAGACCACATGCATGAATTGAAAAGATCCTTGAAGCTGAAGAATTCCAAAGTTGTACCAGTGATTGTTGGAGCTATGGGAATGATGACAAAGAACCTCACATAGATTTTAAAAACCATTCCTGGGAATATTATAACAAATTACAGTGGGAAGCTGTCCAGGGCTCATTGATGATCTTAAAGAAAACCCTCGGCACAAAACTTTGAGAACAGAAAACTTCACAGCTTGGTCCATGAATCGTGACCCCTTACTGAAATTAAGGTGGATGCTTTGAGCACACCCTTGGAGGACTCCATTCCACATTCTGAAACTCGCATTTGCAGATACCAGTCAACGACACACACACACACACACACACACACACACACACACACACACACACACACACACACACACACACACACACACACACACACACACACACACACACACACACACACACACACACACACTGGGACCTGGTAGGTCTCAGTTTCACCTCCTGAAACCCAACCACATGTGGAGAGAGCAGGCGACAGCAACTTGCACGCATACACACACATTCACACACAAAAACACACTCATACGTTGGTAGATACTGTGAGACCTGAGAGGGCTCCATTCCACTTTCTGGAACCCACATATGGAGAAAACACACACACACACACACACGGATACTTTGAGACCTGGGAGGGCTCTGTTCAACTTTCTGAAACCCATGTATGGAGTTAACAATCAACGATCAATAACCAATAACACACACACCGGTGTGAAGTGCCATTGTCGTAGTAATACAGTTTATGTACATACACACGTGCAAATGTGCACACGCATAATGTAAATAAAAACGACAAACACAAAGATTGACCTTGAAGCAGCATTCTTTGAAAGAGGATTTCAAGTGGGAAATTAGTGAAATTCAATTCAAAAATGTATCAAGCAACAGAACACAAAATGTCGGCCTGCATGCTGTGCTTTCACAGCTAAAACAAACATGGTGAACACCTGGTCGGATGGACCGTATTGTTTTTTTTTGTGTATCGATGTCGAAGTGAAAGGTGGATTACTAAAGGAGATCCTACAGAAAGGTTAAACAAAGCAATGTCCTGTTAAAATATAATTGCACGTAATCAGTGGATGAGACACCTCCTGATGCACCAACCACACGGCACCGCGGGACCCAACAAAGGCAGAAACGTATGTATGGTGTTGAATTGAACGCAGGGTACTTTTTCCTGAAACAAACAACCAAACAGCTTGGAGAGCACTCGCCAAGTGGCTTAAGCACTCAAGCAAGCACTCCAACAAAACGGTTGATAATAATCCCCTTGGCACGCAATTAGCAATTACCGGACGTCATATCAAACATACACCTGGAGACGCTTTTCTAGGAGTCAAAACTGCTTGTAAGTTCGATTCTGGAGCTTACATTTTGTAATTCTCCTTAGTTTAAGAGATTCTCATGGTGATTGCATGTGAATAAATGAAATAAAGCAACACGCGCTGACGTCTCCGGGCATTTATAAGCATTGCAATGTACCCAACAATTCGTATATATGATGAACAGGCATTCGATAATATGAGTGAGGAAAGTGAAAAAAAAAACCACTTTCTCATTAAGAAATCGTTGCGGCCTGTTCCAAGTCAAGGGATGGTTGAGCAGGCTAAAAGACATGGCAGCATCAGATGCTTCAGCGACACCTAGGACACGCCTTAAGACCCCATAGAGAGCGGTGATCAAGGATGCACCAGATAAAGGATATAATTAAATCAGGCCATTAATCATCTTTAAAAGGGGTGTTTTAATTAACCCAAACACCCAATTTCTACCAGGCTGTTGTAAGGGAATTAGTTCCCAATTGAGTCTGGAATATTTAGGGAGTTTGCTAGTTTGCCAGAAGCTATTTCCTGTGAAGGCTTTATCTCGAGGTGTTTGTTCAACCCATACCAAATACAAGGTTTGTTTGCATTTTCTGTTAGGGCAACCCTTCTGGAACATTTCTAGGGTGGGTGTCGCTCCAGACTGTGGTATAACTGTTTTTCTGAGTCAATATTTGTAATGGGGGTCAGTTCTTATTGCATCACTTTTTTTCAGAAAATGGCTGGGTGTTAGGGTCATTCATATACTTGTTCTATTTTGATTGATTGATTGATTTATTTATTTAGTCATATGCAGCCTGTGTGGTATGCAGGGGCATGGTTCTGCCACTGATGCAATACCCCCTATTACCAGTAAGCTGGTACTCATTTTTTCCGACTTCGGAAGGATGACAGGCTGAGTTGACCCACCTGGTGTTAATTCAATGGTTTGAAATGGGGACTTGAACTGAAAACCCTGGGAACTTAAGCCAGCCACCTTAAATGTCAAACCAACACCAAGCTTGTTCAGCTCTATTTTTACCTGCGACATGTCGCAGGTCTACCAAGAGCTTTGCACTGCTGCTGTTGTTATTGTTTCCCTTATTGTTGTTGGGGTTGTTGTTGAGGCTTGATTTTTGAAATGTGCACCCATTGGTCGGACTGGACCACACCCACATTGGTTGCTTGACTCCATCCACCATGGCACCCAGACAAAATGATATGGTTGCCATCTTGGTTTTCTGCTGGGCCTAACACATGAAGCCTATAGGCCTCTGCTGATTATACACTGTCTGGGTTTGTTGCGACAGATTTCCATTGGCTTTGTTTGGGTGAAGTGTTAATCATGATGAGGAACCCGAAAAATCAAATCATATGTTGAAAAATAGGACCACTGGATCCGGAGCTTATCTGGGCCCTGACCTAATGGCCTACCCCAAATTTGGTAGCATTCTGACTGGTGGTTCTGGAGAAGAAGATTTTTGAAGGAATTTATGTGATCATTATTTTCACACACTTCTGGTTATGTGATCAGCATGACCTTCACAATTTAACATCAAGACACTCCTAATGTTGTAATCCAATTTGGTAGCATTCTGGCAGGTGGGTCTGGAGAAGAAGATTTTTGAAGGAATTTATGTGAGTTTTCCCAAAAATTGATGAAGGTGGCCATTTTGACACACTTCAGGTCCTGTGATCGGCATGATCTCTGCAATTTAACATCCCTACCCTGGCCTAATGCTGTGACCCAAATTTGGTAGCAATCTGACTGGTGGGTCTGTAGAAGAAGATTTTTGAAGGAATGTAATAAGTCCACCATTTTGATCTACAAAAAGTCAAATGGCTGGAACGAGCTTTGCAATCCCTGTTACCAGTCAGGAGCAAAACCTTGCTGCCAAATTTCAGCCGTATCAGCCCAGCAGTTTTCCCGGCAAAGTCGAACTAGGAGACAGACAGACGGTTGGTGCATGATGACAATACCTTGTCTGGAATTCCAATTCCAGATAAGCTAATAATAGTAATGTTTAATCAAGCCTGTCAGAACGCGCAGTACGTTCGAATGCATGGTAATCAAGCGTTACGTTACATCCGGGTTTGTTACATCAGATTTCCATTGGCTTTGTTTGGGTCAGTGTTAATCACGATGAGGGACCCTGAAAAATCTAATCATATGTCAAAGAATAGGACCACTGGATGTACAGCTTATCTGGGCCCTGGCCTAATGGTGTAACTCAAATTTGGTGACATTCTGACTGGTGGGTCTGGGGAGGAAGATTATCCGGGACCCAGATTAACAAAGCATTGCGACTAGATATCATACTGCTGTCCAAAAAAAGAGAGAAGAAGGCATTGCTGATTGAGGTGTAAATACCAATGATTTTGGATGAAACAATGCAGAAATCAAGAAAATGACCAAATGCATAGACCTCAAGAATGAAGTGAAAATATCCTGGAAAATGAAGAATGCCAAAGTTGAACCACTGATGTTTGGAGCGAAGGGAATAATGACGAAGAACCTCAGACATATTAAGAACCATCCCTGGGAATATTACCACAAACAAATGATAGTTGGAAGCTGTCTGGGGCTGAGCGACGATCCTGAAGAGAACCCTTGGCACAAAACTTTGAGAACAGAAAACTTCACAGCTTGATCCATGAATCGTGACCCCTGACCAAAATAAAGGTGGAGGCTTTGAGCTCACTCTGGGAGGACTCCATTCTACATTATGAAACCCGCATATGGAGATACCAATCAACGGCACACCCACATGTAGATGGATACTTCAAGACCTCATCGGTCCTCTTTCACCTCCTAAAACCCACCCACTACATATGGAGATAGCAGGCAACAACAGCAACTTGCACATGTATACACACACACACACACTTTCAGACCTGGGGCGGGAGCATTTAAAACCAAATGCTATCTTCTTTGCAAAGGTCTGCCCACATGCATGCATGCTATTACAAGCAGTGACATTCGCACCCCACCAGTTGGCTCACTCTGAATCTGATTTGTGCCTTCCAGTAGCCTCAACAGAGGAGGAGGGGTGGTGGACCAGGGAGAGGGTGGGGAGAGTGGGAGGGAAGACGAAAAGGTGGGGGAGGGTTGGAGAGAGAGTGGGGTCAGTGCCAGAAAGGGGGAGAGGGGTGGGAGAGAAGGGGTAGGGTGGCAAGGGAGAGGGGTGAGAGGGTGTCAAATACTTTGGAAATGGACAAATGAACACTTTTCTCGGAGTCAAAACTGCTTATGAGTTTGATTGTGGAGCTCAAGTTTTGTAATTGTGCTTCGTTTAAAAGATTCACGCCATGATCAAATCTCAGGAAACAAAATAAAGCAAAGAACACTGAAGTCTTCGGGCGTTTATATGCATTCCAATGTATCCTGCGATTCGTAGCTATGATGAACAGGCATTCGATAATATGGGTGAGGAAAGTGAAAACAACAACTTTATTTTTAAGAAATCGTTGCAGCCTGTTCCAAGTCAAGGCATTGTTGAGCAGGCCAAAAAAAAACTTGGCGGCTTCAGACCCCAGCGAAGTTACCCAGGAAACGACTTCAGACCCCAGACAGCGAGGTGGTTGAGGATCGCCCGATGAAGGATATAATTACATAAGGCCGTTAATTATCTTCAAAAGGGGTGTTTTGATGAACCCAAACACCCAATTTTCACTCTTGCACTTCCTTGGAGTATTCATAGGATGCATGCTAAGTTTCAGGCTGCTATGTTTTATGGTTTTGGAGTTATGCAAGAGACACACACACACACACACACACACACACACACACACACACACACACACACAAACACACACATTGCCTTTTATTGGTATAGATATCATATATATATATATATATATATATATATATATATATATATATATATATATGTGTACACATACAAAAACATTAAAAAAAAAAAATATATATATATATATATATATATATATATATATATATATATATATATATATATATATATATATATATATATATATATATATATATATATATATAAATATATATATATATATATATATTGTTGTGGTTACCAAATTCGCAAACCACCATTCAGGTCCCTTAGGTGAGATATCTCGGTAAGTGCATGTGTAGTTAGGCCCAAACCCGTTGTCTAGTGGGAATACATGTCATTTATGCGTGCTGCGACTCTTCAGGATAGCCGTTTTTCTTTTACTATCTTTATTTTGGACCAACCGCCATGATTACCACCACAACCACAACATCACCACCAACCACAACGCCGCTTCACCACAACCGCCACGACCTTCACGTCACACCTCACAACCGTAGCATCGCCACCGTTCTTTCCCCGCTGTGGGTACCGGTGTTGGACTCGTGCAGGGCGCGCGTCGAACAGCGTGTACAAAATCACGGATTTTGTGCTTCAAAAACGGATCAAAAACGACACACGCCCACTTTTTGCCGTCCAATCGGTGAGCGAGGGGCGATTTGGCCCCGCCTCCAGGACGATCGATATATGCAAATTTGTGGATCAAAAAGCCTTCACGCCCACTTTTTCTCGGGCCAATGGGGAGCGAGGTGAAAGGTCAAAGGGAGGGGGTCAAAGGCGAAGCTACGGGGGGATAAAAGGACCGTGTTCGTCAGTCAGGAGTCGAGAGTAGGAGAGTCCAGAGGCGAAGAGTAGGAGAGTAGGAGAGTCGGAAACAGAGGGTCAAGACTTCGCGGGCGGTGGAGCTGCTCGTCGTGTGCGTTGGAGTCGGAACGGAGGGGACGAGCTGTGGAAAGGCGGCGACACCAGACGAGGGGGTGCTCGCGTCGTGCAGGAAGCTGCACCCGAGGGAGGCCGACAGCGCGACCTGGCCGAGGTGGAGACGCTCGTCGCGGGATAATAAAGATCCTCTATACCCCGAGCATCAACAACCCCCTCCTGTTTCCCCCCGCGCTGAGTTAGTGCGACCAAGGGGGCCCCTTTCCCACCCCCTACCAGACACTCCGCGGGGCCCGCGGAGTTGAGGCGCCATCGCCGCTCCGCGTCTCATCACCAGACGGGTAGGCGCGACCCGGTCTCGGCCTCAGGCCCGCCTCATCCTTGAGGGTTCTTTTCCTTGGTTTTGGGTATGTGTTGTCGGCGCCGTCTGTGAAGTAGAATTGTATAAGTGTTGCCGTGTGCTCGGTAGTCGGTATTAGCTCTGCATTGTGTCCTCGCATTGTCGCATTTGCTTTTTGTGTAAATTGAATTGTGTTTTTCTTTTTTGTGTGCTTTTGGTGGAATTGAATATGTGTGCTTTCCGTTCGTCGCGAATAAATGTGCTTTATTATTGAACTGTTCTCCCGCTTCGCTTCGTCTTTTCCTCTATTGAATCCTCATCTTGCTTCACGTAAAGGGTTGGTAGTGGGCTGAA
>NC_140965.1:28113129-28143129 GCF_056783735.1 Eptatretus burgeri
GCTCGGTTGAGAGGAGAGGTGATGATTTTCGAGCAGCAATATGGGTTTATGCCAGGAAAGAGGACCACTGATGCGATGTTTGCTTTGAGAATGTTGATGGAGAAGTACAGGGAAGGCCAGAAGGAGTTACATTGTGTGTTTGTGGATTTCGAGAAAGCTAATGATAGGGTGCCAAGAGAGGAGTTGTGGTATTGTATGAGGAAGTCGGGAGTGGTCGAGAAGTATGTGAGGATGGTGCAGGATATGTATGAGGACAGTGTGACAGTGGTGAGGTGTGCGGTAGGAATGACGGACCGGTTTAGGTAAAAGTGGGATTGCACCAAGGATCGACTCTGAGCCCTTTCCTGTTTGCAATGGTGATGGACAGGTTGACGGACGAGATCAGACTGGAGTCTCCATGGACTATGATGTTCGTGGATGACATCATGATCTGTAGGGAGAGTAGGGAGCAGGCTCAGGCAAGCCTCGAGAGGTGGAGGTATGCACTGGAGAGAAGGGGAATGATAGTCAGTCGGAGTAAGACGGAGTAGATGTGCATAAATGAGAATGAGGGTGGTGGTATGGTGCGGTTGCAAGGAGTTGAGGTGGGGAAGGTGGATGGGTTTAAATACTTGGGATCAACTGTCCAAATTAACGGAGAGTGTGGTGGAGAAGTGAAAAAGAGAGTGCAGGCAGGATGGAGTGGGTGGAGAAGAGTTGCAGGAGTGATTTATGACAGAAGGGTAGCTGCAAGAGTGAAGGGGAAACTATATAAGATGGTAATGAGACCAGCTATGTTGTCTGGTTTGGAGTCGGTGGGGCTGACAAAAAGACAGGAAGCGGAGCTGGAGGTGGCAGAGTTAAAGATGCTGCGATTCTCGTTGGGAGTGACGAGGATGGATAGGATAAGAAATGAGTATATTTGAGGGACAGCGCAGGTAGGACGGTTTGGAGACAAAGTGAGAGAGGCGAGATTGAGATGGTTTGGACATGTGCACAGGAGGGAAGCAGAGTATATCGGGAGAAGGATGCTGAGGATGGAGCCGCCAGGTAGGAGGAGAAGAGGAAGGCCAAAGAAGAGGTTCATGGTTGCGGTGAGGGCGGACATGCAGGTGGTTGGAGTGTCAATGGAAGATGTGGAGGATAGAGCGAAATGGAGACGGATGATCCGCTGTGGCGACCCCTAACGGGAGCAGCCGAAATGAGAAGAGAAGATATATATATATATATATATATATATATATATATATATATATATATATATATATATATATATATATATATAAAAAACTGTACATATGTAGACATATGTATGTATATATATATATATATATATATATATATATATATATATATATATATATATATATATATATATATATATATATATATATATATATGTTGTTGTTCGTCTTTCGGCTGCTCCCGTTAGGGGTCGCCACAGCGGATAATCCGTGATGATCCGCATACTGATTTGGCATAGGTTTTACGCCGGATGCCCTTCCTGACGCAACCCTGGTCGCCTCTGACGACACAGGGATAAGGATTGGGTTTCGCCATGATTCCGGGCTGCCCTACACCCTCTCATAGCGCGGCCCAGTGCAGTGCCCCTGTCTTCAAGCGATCCTCCAACCCAAGCCTCCGAGTAGCCGGATTACAGGCGCATGCCACTACGCCCGGTTATAAATATATATATATATATATATATATATATATATATATATATATATATATATATATATATATATATATATTTCAATACATATGTATATTATATATATATATATATATATATATATATATATATATATATATATATATATATATATATATATATATATATATATATATATATATATTTCAATACATATGTATATTATATATATATATATATATATATATATATATATATATATATATATATATATATATATATATATATATATATATACATACATACAGGATTTTCCTGTACTTTGCAACATCCATTGTCCATTCTATCCTGAAAAGCTTGCCAGTCCCTGCTGATGAAAAGCAGCCCAATAACATGATGGAGCCACCACCATACTTGACAGTAGGGATGGTGTTGACTGGGTGATGTGCAGTATTCGGCTTACACCAGACTTAAGGATTTGAATTTAGACTTTGAAGAAGTTAAATTTTTGTCTCATCTGACCACAAAATTTTTTCCCCACATGTCTGCACTATCATTAACATGCTTTTTTGCAAACTCCATTTGAGCTTTCAGATGGTCTTTTTCAGTCATGGCTTCTTTTTTGTCATCTGTATATATAAACCAGCTTTGTGAATGGAACGGGATATTGTTGTTTGATGAACAATGACCCCCATCTTGGACATAGTGCCGAGCAGATCTTCCAAAGTCATTGTTTGATTTACGGTGGTCATTGGTCTTTCTGTCTTCATCTCCTTTCCAGCCTCGCACCCCTCCCCTCCCCCCCCCAACTGCTCTATCTTTGATCTGTGCCCCCCATATTTCTGCAGGGATCTCAAGGTCTGACAGCCAACCCCCTTCTGGTGAAATTACCAAAATAAAGAATCACTGCTCACCTTCACTCTTTCATTCCTTTCTCCCACAATCCCACTCTTCCCTCCAGGTCTATTTTTCAGTTCCCCGCTGTTTTGTGCTTCCATCTCCCACCACTCTTGTCTCCTGCTCCCTTTGTTATATGTTCTGTGTGTTCTCTCTTCAATCCCACTCTTCCCTCCAGGTCTTCAAAACAGCTGTTCACCACCACCTCTCCTCTTCCCCCATCCAGAACCCTGATCTTTTCTTCCCCAGTCAATCTACGCCAAACCCACCTCCTTCATATCTCCTGCTTTCCTGAAAGTCCCTGCAGTGTCCATCTTATTTACCCCGAGTACCCCACGGCATCCCTCTCCCTTACGTAGATCTCCTAATGTCTCTTCCCCCACTGTTTTGTGCTTTCATCTCCCACCACTCTTGTCTCCTGCTCCCTTTGTTAAATGTTCTGTGTGTTAGCTCTTATTTGAGCCTCGACATTGTACACAAACAAAAGTAACCCCAAACCAGTTCCCTGCTTGCCTGGCTGCTCAGTTTGGATGGGTGACCTGATCTGGGTGAAGTCTGGGTGGAATGATATGTCTTCCACTTCTTAATGATGGATTTCACCAGACTCAAAGGAAAAATGAGCGACTGAAATTTTCTTATAGCCCTCTCCTGAATGGTGCTTCTCCACCACTTTATGTCTGACTTCCTTGGAAAACTCCTTGGTCTTCATGTTTCTCTTGTTGGTTGACCAAGTGAGTTGCACCTTAAAACTTAGATAAGTGGTGGAGCTTCATTTTTAAGTTAAACCACTGATTATCTGCAGGTGAAAACTATCACACTTATTTTCTAACCTTTCAAACAAATAATTTGCTCCTGAAGTGATTTCGGCAGTAGTTTGTGAAGACTATATATAAAGTTTGATTTGAAAGCATCATGAAATAAGCTCAGGTGGCATCAAAATGGCAAAACTTTGGAGGGGGGTGAATACTTTTGCAGGCCACTGAAAAGGGAGACTTGTACAAACAGTATCGGTCCATACATGTCCGAGATATGGTTATGGACGCACACATGCACGCACGCGTGGACACGAAAATCGAGACCAAATCCATGTCCCCGTTTCAGACTAAGTCCAACGGGAGCTAATAATGGGTGTGGGGAGGAATGAGAAGGTAGGGGAGGATGCATGAGGTGGAGAAGATGGAAACAGAAGAAGGTCGAACCGAAGCAGGATGAAAGCAGGTTGGTGATGAAAGTGAGATTGCAGACTTATAAAATAGTTATATTGCTTCAACACATACACAAGGATGGTGAGTTAAATTACCAGTAGCTAAGATAATCCATTGAGGAGTTGAGGAACAGCTTTTAGAGGAATTACAGGTCGGCATAGAGGAAATAAAGAAGCAGCTCGGAAAGCGAAGAGAAGATAAAGCCCCTGGGCCAGTTGGTATGCATCCAAGGGTGCTGAGGTAGGTGGCAGCGCAGATAAGTGTGATGTTCACTGATATCTTTAACAGCTCATTAGAATCAGGAGAGGTAACAGAGGATTATAAGGTAGCAAATATAACACTGTTATTCAAAAAAATATCCAGATAATAATCAGAGAATTATTTAGATGTATTATTTAACTGCAGTTGTTTGGCAGATGTTAGAGACGTTAATTAGGGATCAGATAGAGAACTATTTTGATAAATTAAAGGCAGCAGTATGGGTGTAATATGAAGCATTTTCTGATCGTGTGGAAGAATGAAGTGCAGTGGATATAGTATATACAGGGTTTCAAAAGGCATTTGATTAGCCACCACATGAAGTCTGTTGGATAAGAGTAAGACTTGTGGAATGGCTGGTCGAGTAGCTAACTGGGTTGAAAACTGGCTTGGTGATAAGGAAGGAAAGAATGGCTGTGAGTGGGAAGATGTCTGGCTGAATATATAATTTACATCATTGATTTAGTCATTGGGATTAAAAGTAGGCTTTCTCAATTTGTAGCTGACACAAAGCTTGGATGTAAGGTATATAGGAGAGGGTGATGATAAGATTCACGAAAATCAAGATACTTATCCAGAATGGATAAAACATTGGCAGATGCAGTTTAACATTTGGAAATGTAAGGTCTTGAGGATGGGTAAGAATAATGAAAATAGGGACTACATAATGCAAGGGGCAGCCTCGGAGCATGTGATGCCAGAGAAGGATCTGGGGTTGGTAAAAATGTGGGGGTAAGCACACAGCAAACTGCCAGGCAGCTACAGATAAAGCTAATTGGGTTTTAGTTTGTATTTGCAATGGGATAAATTTTAACTCAAAAGATGTGGCGTTAACACTGCATAATAATTTAGTGAGCCAAGTGAGGGCATGTAAGAACATTGCTACTGGAGAGTGAATTCAGTGTAGGGCTACTAGGTTGATTCCAGGGCTAACTAGAAGGGCACTCGGAAGAACGCATACCTCCACCACGTAATGCCTGATCCACAAGAACATATTGGGCCCAATGAATACATTTTTGAAATAACAGGCTATGTATAGTTTTTGGCCCAATCTCTCAATGGTGAATGTAATCACTTTAAAAATTAAATAATTCTCGCATCCAGATCCGGAACCGGATCTTCACCAAAATCGAATCAATTTGTCCGTGCCACACAGCCAACTTGTCCAACAAATTTCATCCGAATCCGTCCATAACTTTTTGAGATATCGTGCTATATGTCGTTTTCGCCTGATCTCTCAATGGTGAAGAATCATTTTTTTTAAATTATCAGATCCGGATCCGGATTCGGATCTTCACTAAAATCGAATCAATTCTTCCTTGTCACACACCCAACATCTCCACCAAGTTTCGTCCGAATCCGTCCGCAACTTTTTGAGATATCGTGCTATATATCGTTTTTGGCCCGATCTCTCAATGGTGGAGAATCACCGAAAAATGATTGTAGTCGGATGCGGATCTTCACCAAGATCTAATCAGTTCGTCCTTGTCGCACACCGAACATGTCCACAAAATTTCATCCAGAACTGTCCAAACTTTTTGAGATATCCTGTACACAAACAAACAGACAGAAAGGGGTGAAAACATCACCTCCTTCACCTTCGGTGGTGGAGGTAGCTGGACCAAGCTCTGAGAAACAGAGCAAGGAGACAGAACGTTTTCTGCACTATAAAACGAGTCACGCATGTGTGCGAGTTCCACCCATTGGTTGAACAGTTCGCCTGACTCCACCCACAATTTTGATACTATGGCTGCCAATTTAGGAACCCTTTAGAACCTTTTAAAATTACCCTTTAACCATTAAGCCAACACGAGCCTTGCAAACCTGCACAACCTCTGCAGTACAAGCGATGCTTGAGAGAAAGGGTTTCAAATGGCTAATTCTAAAGGGTTCTATTAAGATGGCTGGCTTAAAATCTTAGGGTCTTGAGTTTGAGCCCGTCGGACGTTGAATTAACACTCGGTGGGGTTGTCTCAGCCTGTCATTCTTCCGAGCTCTGTGAAATGTGTACCAGTATACTGGTAATAGAGGGCACTGCATCAGTGGCATAGCTACACCCCCTAGAACCAGCAGCCACATGCTGCCCAAGATAGCTAGCTGTACAGGTTTGCCATTGTTTCCGATAATTTTCTCTTAAAATTGTGATGGTTTTCTGTGAAGTCGGTAATAGCATGATAGGGGAGCTGAAAGCATTACATATTCCGCTATTTCAATGTGGGAATGCCCATTTGCTTCGAAGAGCAGGAGGAGGGTGGGAGTAAAGATGGGACAGCTTTGGAAGGGAGGGGAGTTGAGGACTTTCAGTATGGGAGGGTCTGAAGGCTTGAGTCTGGGGAGGGGAACGATGCCTGAGGATTGGGAACTCAGGGTTGGGGGGAAGGGGAGAGCAAAGATGGGACAGAGTTTGGTGGGGGAGACTGAGACTTGTTTTTTTGAGATATCAGAATTCCATGCATGAGTTTCCTCACAGTAAAAGTGTGTGTGTGTGTGTGTGTGTGTGTGTGTGTGTGTGTGTGTGTGTGTGTGTGTGTGTGTGTGTGTGTGTGTGTGTGTGTGTGTGTGTGTGTGTGTGTGTTACGAGGGGATCTGATAGAGTTGTTTCAAATAATGAAGGGTGTGGACAAGAAAGGTGCAATGGAGTTTTTCAGCAGAATGGACAGTGACAGGACTAGCAGCCATAGACTGAGAACAAAGAAAAACACAGTTTGGATGATAGTATAGTAAGGTAGGGGTCGAAGGTGTTTCACTCAGAGAGTAGTTAATGCATGGAATAGTCTCCCTGGACATGTAGTTGCAGCAGAAACAGTGGATCGGATTAAACTGCAATTTGATAGGTACCTAGAAGTAATGGGATAGATGGGTACATGGTCATTGGCAGGACGGGTAAGTAGCTTATCGGTAAGGATGGGTGATTGTACACCTATGTATTGATTGTGATGTCTGTGAGACGGTCTCGTCAAAAGGTGACGGTTCTCCCGGTGTTTGTCCGTTCCTCACCTTCAGCCTCAGCCTCCAAAAAAAGAAGAAATTTAATGTAAAAAAGTTTAAAAGCACATTGTGGCCTCCTCCTTTGCCTGGCTGCTTGTTCTCCTCCGCATTCTGACTCTCTCCCACCCCTCACCAAGTGAAATTAACGAAGTAAAATGGTAGATTGATTGAATGTGGTGTTAATAGAGCATAGGCTTGATAGACCTGCGTCCAAGTTCCTTGTTGGGGTTTATAGTGTTCGTCCTTGGTCAAAAATAAACAAACAAAAAACAAGCAGTCATAGACTGGTACTTACGAAATCGTCAACTTGACCTCTGACCTTGTCTAATAAAAGCTGTCTCTAGAGAAGGTAACGACGCAAACCAGATGTTTCTACGATGATTCTGTACCAAACCATCAAAAATCGAATGTTTGACCTCACTGTGACCTTGACCTTTGACCGATTTTGACCAAAATCTAATCAGCACTAGCCATCGCCCTCCGAAATCACGTGGTGTAATTTGACATTGGTAGCTTCTTCCGTTCTCGAGTTATCGTGCCTACAAACAAACAAACAAACAAACAAACAGATGACGGAAGTCATCAATATACTTATGAAATCTTTAGATTTCGTAAGTAAAAATGATGGCTTGTGTTCAGTTAATGGCTTTATGCATTAAAACTATTGTTAATAACTGGGCACTACGTGTCAAAAACCCCAAAGTGGTTAAGCTCTAAGAATACGCGTCAAAAAGCGAGCAAAAAGAGGATGATGGAAAGTTTCGAGAAAGGCATATATAGATCCCAAACAAGATGGGGAGATAGGTCAGAAAAGACGAAAAAGGAAGGAGAGAGACAAAGGCCAGAGAGAGAGGGCGGAGAAGCCGAGACCCCGTGAGCGGCTTTGAAGGTCTCGACGTCGCCACCCCTCCAGAGGGGGAGACACGCCGTGCCAAGAACAACAGCAGTGCATCCGGCGCGGCCGCTCCGCATCCGCACGGGCCTCCGAGGAGGAAAGCCGGTGCCTGGAAGGGGTGAGAAGGGTGGAGGGATTAAGACTCGGGCTTGGGAGGGAGAAGGGCGGATCACGGGTGATGGTAGAGTAGAAGCAGAGAGGAAGAAAGTGCCAAAACACGGAAAGAGATTGTCGTGATGTCGGAATGGAAAACGTTTGTTTTTCTCGGCCTGCATGGGAGAAGGGGGGTTGAGGGTGGACTAAAGGGGCAGGGTTTCCGAGAAAGCACCTTGGCATGCTCCTTCGCACCACCAGGTTTTCCATCCTCCAGTCTTCGGGCCTCACATCGCACCTGCAGCCCCTTCACTCACCCAGTGGGGTTCGTTCAAGGTGCGTTCTCCACCACCAGTGGGATTGAAAAACAAAAAAGATTACTCACCCATGCCATGCTGGGTCTTTTAGTTAAAACAAGCATGATGACAAAGATTGTATATAATCACACACATCACAGCTTTCAATGTGTTGTTGTGTTGTTCAAATTCAACGAAAATGGGAAAGAAGGTCCAGCTGGACAAGTAAGGATACAAAAGCAAAATATAGTGGACAATTGAGATCGAGTTGGGGTTACCTCTGTGATTATGTGCTGGTTGTCTGACTTGGACCCCAAGGGTTTGATTTGACATCTCGTAGTGCAGGAGTCTAAAGGGTGGTGCAGAAGTGGAGGAAGGGGAAAAAAAAAAGAGACACACCTTTGAGCTGTCTAGTCTGGGTTTGATTCCTGACTGGACTATACAAACTGTCGGATTGATGCTTCCCAGGCAAGCAGGGCGTTGCATCGCAAAGGGATGAATGAGGGATGTTAAGCCGGCTCTCCCATCTGCTGGCATTAGTCTGGAGATTTTAATGATCCCACGGTGTGTTTTGCAAAGAGTAGACACCATTGTGTGCTGTCACCCTGAACAAATTCTAAACTCTTTTCCTTGGTTGTATATATGAGTGCATATAGAGGTAAAGGCAAACCACCAAGTATAGTCCTTTCCATGATGCTGCTTTGTCAGCACATAAAAGACTTTGGGGAGAAATAGGGGAGAGAGAGAACAGTTGAGTTGGACATTACACTTTTTTGACAGGAGGTCAAACTACTTGGTATATTGAGCAGGCCATATTGGGCCTACTGTACTTTCAACAGTGCAAATATTCTGCTTTGTATGTAACCTTGAATGTTGTATTTGAAGGCTAACTCATTAACAAGGCCCTTGCAGTGTCTCCTGTCCATTTGGCTTGGAAGAGCCTAGCTATGGTATGTTTCATTTCTCATTTGCAAAGTATTTATTAGGAGTCCAAATCAGTTGTACTTTGAAGTACTTGAGTTCTGAGGATACTTTGTAGGCTTTTACTCAGTAATGGCCTTGCCATCCTCAAGGAGAAAACAGTTGGTTTGTTCGTTCCAAGACCAGTCGAAGCCTCGACCTCCAATCTCATTTGACAAGATAGGAACCAAGAAACAATTGGGAGGGGGTTCCTTTTATTTTCTACATGCATGGTTCTCCATCTGGAAGCTCATCTCCCACGTCCCGTCCTCCAGGCCTCTTAATCGCCATCTCATATCAGCACCGCCAACGCGTTACGTAATGAAACAAACGCAAACCGGCGCAGAAATGAAGGCCTCGGGGTAGTAATTGATGCTTGCGCGGTGAGCCAAATCGTTTGGCGTATTTCTGGAGACGCCATCGGGCGCATGTCGGTGCGAGGGCGCGCCTCTCCACGTCGGCCCAGGCAAGCGTGTGTTCTCTGCGGCCTGCTGCCATTTGCCGCGGGCTATGACCCTGAAAAGGCCGCTCCCCGGTGAGGGAGTTGAAGCGGGTGGTGGGGAGGGCAACCCAAGAGACGTTTCACGCTTTGAAGCCTCCGCGCTAGTGAAGATAACGGAGGGAGGAAAAAAAAATGAAAGGCTCCCTGCGCCGCGGTCTCTTCGTCTCCTTTATATAATGATGGCGTCACCTGCACTGAAGTGGTGTTTCATATTCCTGAGACACACGAGAGCACGACGTAGCACAACGAGGAGGGATCTTTTTTTTTAGTCTGTTCGTGGGGTTCAAATCGGCTCTGACTTCAAATCGATGATGTGAATGTGTCATCATGGCTCTCTTGACCATTCACACCTGTGGGAAGGGGTGGGGTCCATGATTAATTGTACATGCCGACCATCCTGCCTGCACACTGCGCTGGAGAATCTTCGGAAAGCTGTTTCGTTTCATGGAAACCACACACACCATCCCTAAAGTTTTTGACAGCAGCAGTTGCAGAAAGGTGGAAGAGCCTTTATGTTTCATAAACTAGCAAATATCCTGTCCTTACAGATGGGCTAATTATAATTCCCCCACTTTCTCAATGTATATGGCATTTTTTAATACAACTTGAAATTCCAGTTTTTAGCAGATGGCTACGTCGAAAAATATTGGGGTCCTCCTCTTTTCTTTTACCCTCTAAAATCTTATTCACCCTGTGAGTACAAGCAGCAGTTTTCAATTCATCATTTAAAATCGAGATACAAAAGTATGATATTTGTATAATAATACATGTTCACAAACATGGAACTTCAACATTGGAGGAGATTATTAGGTCCATCAAAGGTTGCACAGTGCTTGCCAGCTTTGGGTTGTTTGTCCTTGCTCTATCTTTCCAAACCAAGTGAACAACACATTCCCATTTTAATATCTTTGGTATGATTCAGCCAGAGTTCGAACCACCGACCTCCCAGCCTTGGAGCAGAAACTCGAACCATTACACCACTGAGTCTGGAATGATGCATATGCCTTTGCTTTGCCACTAAATGGGTGATGGCCAGAACATGCACATTATCATTCAAAGGGTAATATGAACATCAAAAAGTTGTACAACCTTTCTGAACAACATTATAAGAAATTCTTTGTTCCTGATGTCTATAGTTTTTGAGGTCTATGGTTTTCATGTCGCAAATTGGTGCATTTTATTATGATTTGTCGAAGGTCTATCCACATCCCCACCAGAAACGGAGCTATATAATACACATTTTCACGAGAATCTGCATCCCTGCCCACCCTCCCTCACCCCCAGGGACTATGAATTTTTTATCACCTGAAAGCATCCCGTGCACTCCCCGAGTACAACCTGCAGCTTTCAACTTGTTCTGTTAAGCAGTTTAGGAATGCATGTCAAACCAAGAAACCCACAAACAGACACTTCTCAAATTATATATGGTATCCAAGTGCCACCATGACGTACTCTCCAAGTCCCTGTTAAAAAAAATGGATTTATAAGAGTAAATACTCCCACTAATTAACACTCGGAGTGCATTGTTATGTTATGGTGAATGTTGTGTGTTGTGTCGAAGCACTTCCTTGACTGTTCATAAATGTACGAGTGTAATTAAATCCCTGCATTAAAATAATATTTTCCCGACAAACAAAATGAAGCCAATGTGAAATAAAAGAAAATAAAAGGCCACCGACCCCATCCCTTAGTGGGTGTACGGAACTGTTTTAGGCCCACGTGAAAAAAATAAAAAAAGAGAAACAAGTGGAGGTACATTTAAAGTACACCAACCCCATGTCAAATACACAAATAACAAATCCTCCAGCACGCGACATTGCTGGGGCACCTTCCGGCACCCAGCAATGCTGCCGTGCAGCACATGGAGATGGAATTGGGAGGAAGTTGTGTAAATAATTGATTGATTAATTTCATATTTAAATAAATAAATAATTGATTTCTTAATCAATTGGCTAATAGCATAACAAAACCACCACTGTTTCATCCCAATCTGGAATTTTTTGAAAAATATTTAATCAAAAAAATGAATAATTAATCGATTCATCAATCAATCAAAAATACCGTTTATAGCCAAATCACTTGGTCACTGTCATGTCCAGATATCAGTTTCCTAGCTCAAAAGATGCCCGAGGTAATGCCAAGATGAGAACGGAAATAAAAAGGAATGAATAAATCGATAATATTTAGGTAATTAATCAATTAATTGATTTATCAAAAATTATAAAATACTGTTTTTGCCAAAACACATCTTCACTTTTGTCGCCAAATTTCAGCTTCCAAGCTCAAAGGATGGCTGACATATCACATGGAAAAACAAGAAAACAAACAAAACAGGGTAAAAACTGAGTACTCCCTTCCTTCAGTGTCTGGTGGTGACGTCACGCATCACCGATATATGGAATTGGGAAGGAGCAGTGTACAAAAAACAAAATTTGATTTCTTCAAAATGCCAACAAGGTTAGAACATCACTGTGTAAGCATACGAACCGTGCTTCCCCATTGTCTCAGGTCACTCACCTGCATTTGATTTTTCATTTACGGATGCTTTCTGATGGTTCGGTGATTTTTCTTTGTGTATCGGCTTCGATGTCCGGCGGCACGCAAAATTACCCTGCTTCCCCATTGTCTCGGCTCGCTCACCTGTATTTATTTTTTCATTAATTTTTCATTCATTTTATATTTTCATTTACAGACGCTTTCCAATGGTTCTGTAATTTTTCTTTGTGTATTGGGTTCGGTGTCCAGCGGCACACAAAATTACCGTGTTCCCCATTCTCTCGGGTCGCTCAACTACATTTTTTTTCATTTTTTCTATTTTCAGTAATGGATGTTTTCCGATGGTTCTGTGATTTTTTTCGGTGTGTCAGCTTTGATGTCCATTGGCACACAAAATTTCAGCTTTCTACGTCACCCAGAAGGTACCGATCTTTAATATCAATCAGTCAATGAGTCAGTGGTGAGAAAAAACTTAAAAAAAAAATAAAACATATATATATATATATACGTATGTGTAAATATATATATATATATATATATATATATATATATATATATATATATATATATATATATATATATACACATATATACACACACATATACACACACATATACATATATACACACACATATACATATATACACACACATATATACATGGAACGAGGAAGTACAGGAAAGTATAAGGAAGAAGGGGTTGGCAAAAAAGAAGTGCGACAATCAGAGAGATGAAGAAAGCAGACAGGAGTACAAGGAGTGGCGGCAAAAGGTGAAGAGAGAGGTGGCAATGGCTAAGAAAAAGGCATATAACGAGCTGTATGAGAAGTTGGATACAAAGGAAGGGGAAAAGGATTTATACCGATTGGCAAGACAGAGGGACCGAGCTGGGAAGGATGTGCTGCAGGTTAGTGTGATAAAGGACGCAAATGGGAATGTGCTGACGAGCGAGGAGAGTGTGTTGAGAAGGTGGATGGAGTACTTTGAGGAGCTGATGAATGAAGAAAATGAGAGAGAGAGAAGGTTGGAAGAGGTGGAGATGGTGAATCAGGAAGTGGGGTGGATCAGTAAGGATGAAGTGAGGACTGCTATGAAGAGGATGAAAAGTGGAAAGGCGGTTAGCCCAGATGGTATACCAGTGGAGGCATGGAAGTGTTTAGGAGAGATGGCAGTGGGGTTGTTAACCAGATTGTTTAATAAAATCTTGGAAAGTGAGAGAATGCCAGAGGAGTGGAGATTAAGTGTACTGGTTCCGATTTTCAAGAACAAGGGTGATGTCCAGAGCTGTGGAAATTACAGAGCGATCAAGTTGTTAAGCCACACCATGAAGTTGTGGGAAAGAGTATTGGAAGCGAGGTTGAGAGGAGAGGTGACGATTTGTGAGCAACAATATGGGTTTCTGTCAGGAAAGAGCACCACTGATGCGATGTTTGCTTTGAGAATGTTGATGGAGAAGTATAGGGAAGGCCAGAAGGAGTTACATTGTGTGTTTGTGGATTTAGAGAAAGCTGATGATAGGGTGCCAAGGGAGGAGTTGTGGAATTGTATGAGGAAGTCGGGAGTGGTGGAGAAGTATGTGAGGATTGTGCAGGATATGTATGAGGACAGTGTGACAGCGGTGAGGTGTGCGGTAGGAATGACGGACCGGTTTAAGGTTAAACTGGGATTGCACCAAGGATCAACTCTGAGCCCTTTCCTGTTTGCAATGGTGATGGACAGGTTGACGGACGAGATCAGACTGGAGTCTCCATGGACTATGATGTTCGCGGATGACATCATGATCTGTAGAGAGAGTAGGGAGCAGGCTGAGGCGAGCCTCGAGAGGTGGAGGTACGCACTGGAGAAAAGGGGAATGATAGTCAGTAGGAGTAAGACGGAGTACATGTGCATAAATGAGAGGGAGGGTGGTGGTATGGTGCAAGGAGTTGAGGTTGCAAGGAGTTGAGGTGGGGAAGGTGGATGGGTTTAAATTCTTGGGATCAACTGTCCAAAGTAACGGAGAGTGTGGTAGAGAAGTGAAAAAGAGAGTGCAGGCAGGATGGAGTGGGTGGAGTAGAGTTGCAGGAGTGATTTGTGATAGAAGGGTAGCTGCAAGAGTGAAGGTGAAAGTATATAAGACGGTAGTGAGACAAGCAATGTTGCATGGTTTGGAGGCGATGGTGCTAACAAAAAGACAGGAAGTGGAGCTGGAGGTGGCAGAGTTAAAGATGCTGCGATTCTCGTTGGGAATGATGAGGATGGACAGGATAAGGAATGAGTATATTAGAGGGACAGTGCAGGTAGGACGGTTTGGAGACAAAGTGAGAGAGGTGAGATTGAGATGGTTTGGACATGTGCACAGGAGGGAAGCGGAGTATATCGGGAGTAGGATGCTGAGGATGGAGCCGCCAGGCAGGAGGAGAAGAGGAAGGCCAAATAAGAGGTTCATGGATGCGGCGAGGGTGGACATGCGGGTGGTTGGAGTGTGAATGGAAGATGTGGAGGATAGAGCGAAAATGGAGACGGTTGATCCGCTGTGGCGACCCCTAACGGGAGCAGCCGAAAGAAGAAGATATATATATATATATATATATATATATATATATATATATATATATATATATATATATATATATATATATATATATATATACACGAGTGGGGTGTGCTTACATATTATGTAAGCATATGAACCACGTTTCCCCATTGTCCCGGGCCGCTCACCTGCAATTTGATTTTTAATTCATTTATATTTTCATATATGAATGTTGTACGACGATTCTGTTATTTTCCCTGGTGTACTGGCTTCGATGCCCATCAGCACAAAAAATGTCAGCTTTCTACTTCACGCAGAAGGTCCCGAACTTTAATATCAGTCAGTCAGTGGTTAGAAAGAGCTTTACATATTAAACTAGTGGGGTTTGCTGACACATTGTGTTAGCATATGAACTGTGCTTCCCCATCGTCACATCATCGTCGCACCTGTGGCACATCAGGCACAATAGATTCATTGTGCCCGATGAAGCCGGCTGTGAAGCCAGCAAAACATTGCCCTGAGACCGGGTCTGCTCTCGCTTTTTTGCTCAAATTACTGGAGTCGATCTTGTTTTTACTTTTGGTTGGAAAAGCCTTCTTCTTCTTCCTATTAAAAAATATATACATATATGATGGTTCTAATCTCTATTATGTGAAGGCTTTCACAATAACTTTCTATAAAGTCCTTGATTTTAAACTTTCTTTAAAGCTTGTGCAATTGAGAACACCTTGGAAAAAATGGTTTGTTGCAAAAAAAATAAAATAAACAATATTATTTCATTCTCAAACTTGTGCTCTTAAATAATTCAAGTTCTTGCGTCGTCCATTATATCGTCCTTTTATAAGTCGTGTTGTTAGTGCTGCTGTATGAGGTCACCAGAAATGTCATGACGTGTTCTGCAAGCCCTACTAGTGTGCTGTGTCAATTTTGAGAGACAATCCAATCCATTTTTCATGCTGCAGGCCCATGTTAAGGTGTGGCTCACGTTTGCGGAATGAAGGGCAGACCGGGATGGCTTTGTGAGTTCTTGCTTGAGGCTGATAGTGCAAACAAAGTATTTCAGGCACGTGCACAAGTGGTGCTGGGCTGTGCTCAGAGTGTGAACGGGTGGCAATGAGAGTCTCCTGGTTCGGCAGAAGGTAGACTTTTAACATGATTGAGTTTACATCACCATGTCATTCATCATCTAAAATCATGTATCAATGATGAAGTACCAGACTTGGTGTAATGGCTCGGAGCACCTGCTCTGAGACCTGCTCTAAGTTTTGGAAGTTGGTGGTTCAAATTCTGACTAAGCATAGACCAGACTTTAAAAATGGCATGTGCTGCTTCCTTGCCTCCTTGCTTAATGCTCAACATTTCAAGAAAAAGGATTGAGTATGCCCAAAACCCCCCCCCCCCCATAAATTGGTAACAATAGTTGGCTTTGATGTGCGTTATGGCCTCCTGTGTTGAAGTTCCTTTTGAGGAAACTCGTATTAAATGTGCACTTTTAGATGTGTCACAACTGATAATGCAGTGACAATACATTGTTTTGTGCAATACATTTTACTTACGCAAGTGCAGTGTGGAGATATTTATATACATGCAAGATGAAAATGGTGGAATTTTTACTTCATATTTCCCATAAAGTTCCTTTTTTTCTCTTCACTTCTATCTCTTCTCTGATATTTTTTTCCTTCTTCCTTCCCAACTCCTCCAAAATCCTTCTGACCTCATATTGTTCTCCCTTCCCTTGGTTTTCTCAATTTTATTTTTCTGAATATATGTTATTCTCTCCCCCTTTGCCTTGTAAAAACATATGTTTATGGCCCTTGGGCTAGAACCAAATCCCACAGATAATGGTCCATGTTGATTTGTCCATTGACCCTCATGTAACTAATTTTCTATTGTCCTTTGTAACAAGCTTTATCAATATGCTAAACACAGGTGTTGAAATATATGACAGTGATTGCTCAGCTTCATTCACTCACTCATATGCAGTATTTGGTTGCATCACTGCTGCATGGGAGTGTAACTGGGCTGCTGATGCATTGCTCCTTGTAGGCCACTGGAGAAATTTTCAATTCGTTCAGGGTACCGGTGATAATCGCCAACTATTTGCGAAAAACACCGTGGGATATTTAATAGCAACCAGCAACCGATGCTGGCAGACGGGTCCCTAGCACACACACTCATCGATTTATCACGTTGCCATTGGAGCACTGGGGCTGGGAATCGAACGAAAATGAGACCGCTCAAAGGCAAGTGCGCTACCTCTGAATTATCCCTGCCAAACCATTTTCAGTTTGTAGGTTGAAGTTAGGAACAAAAGAACCTGAAAACATCACCTTTTCGATAATGACAGATATTTTGATTGTTTATTTTTGACTACAGACTTACTGATCATTCCCTAAATCTGTTCAAGCACTTCGCAGACCTTTATACACTAAAATGGCATTGGCTGACGAGGTGGCACACATTTTTTTGTAATTTCCACTGAAGTGTCAGCCAAGACCGATCCATCCCTCACACACAATTGTAAATCACAACTTACTCAGTCTTCAAAGGAACATTTATCACAGCAAGGTCCAAAAAATATTGGCATAATCTTAGGTCTGATGTAGCTGTTGCACAGCAAACATTCATATATGAAGCAGGTCTTTGAATGTGAATTAATGTGAAATAACTGTCATCACACGACTTATTGTTGAACTATTCAACGATCAACCAAGAGGAGGCACCAGCTGCTTCCCGTCTTCCCCCCCCCCCGCCCCACCCCAACCCCATTGGGGGATAGGGTCTGAGGTCCTCCATGCCATTGGCAGATCGTGATAGGAGTCTGTGCCACACTCAGGGTTGGTGTGACAGTCAGGAAATCTCAGAGTTGGTGCACTCACCATTGAACTGCCATCCTGGTGGTTCTGGGGCATGGCATTGTATCAATGAGTATGCCATCGTTCAGAGAGGAGACTTTAACTTGGCTGTCCCATCTGCGAGCATTCTCTGGTGGACTTTCACGATCCTTCTGTACCCAAGGGCCATCAAGATCCAGCGGTACGAGGTACCAGGATACAGGCCACTGTATGCTGATACCTCGTCCTGTCTAAGGTACCAGGAATTTCTAATTCCTGTCCTTTATGGGTTTATTGTATCAGCAAAACAGCCTTGCCTCAGGAATGATACAACACGTAGACCGAAAATCATGATTGCGTGTTACCTCGTGATCTCTCCCACTTCTACCTCTGAACATTTCGACACACACTGAGACCCTGCTCAAAAGTTCTGTCACTCTACTTGTAACTTTGTAAAAGGGCAAGGTAATTACAAAATTACATGTATAAGTCTCCTTATTTAATGCAATGTGACCTGGTAATTATGAAGTTTCTCACACATTATTGTTCCAGGTCGTAAAAAAATTGGCATCTACCATCTAGTATCAAGGATGTGGGGATGCAAGGATGGCCATGAGGTACACACACTTGCCTCAAAGCAGTCTATCATCGGCTTGAATCCTGGTCCAGCAATAAATTGCCGTCCCGGTGTTTAACAGGTAGGGCAATTTATCAATGTATGTGCTGTCCTGCGGATGGACGTTAAACTGGGAAACCCATCTACCAGCATTAGTTGGTGGACGTTAAAGGTCCCATGGTGTTCTTCGTGAAGAGTAGGTGACATATCGACAGCACCCTGGCCAAATTCCAAATTTATATCCTCACTTCAGTCGAACGTCTGGCCTGGCCAGCCCATTCATGAAAGACTTGGATTAAGTTTCCCCCAGCCAAACCCCACAAGAATGTGGGAATGATTGTGGCAGTTAGAGCAGAAGAGTACCAATGATGTGGCAGAAAGCTTCAGTAACTAACATTTATAACTAACTATAAGTTAGTTATAACTATAACTATAAGTTACTTAACTTATAGTTTATAACTATAAGTTACTTAACTATAAGTAACTAACTAATATCAGCTTCAGTAACGAAACTGTTACATTTATGGTGATGCAGAATAAACAAGTGCCAAACCCCCCAAATAAGAATTAGCCAAAAAAAATTCAGGTTCATGGAAGACATATTGCATCTGCTGAAGATACAGCTATGTGTCCACTGTGTGAAGGAGATTTCAGAAGGAAGGCTTCTGTGCAGGATCAAAACCTTCGTCGACTGCTTATGGGTGAAGTTTATTGAATACATGGGAGATTATGCACAGCAAGCAAAAGTACCCATCCCCAGTGAAGGGAAAGCAAGCACAAGTACCAGTTTCCAGTGACGGGAAAGCAAGCACAAGTACCCGTCCTCAGTGAGAGGAAAAACAAGCAAAGTATCCAAGTACCCGTCCCCAGTGATGGGAAAAGAAGCAAAAGTACCCATCCCCAGTGATGGGAAAAGCAAGCTTAAGTACCCATCGCCAGTGATGGGAAAAGCTATCAAAAGTACCCGTCCCCAGTGACAGGAAAATAAAGCACAAGTATCCATCCCCAGTGATGGGAAAAGTTTAAGTTAATCTATCTATTTAAATTATTTCACGGACTTTAAAATGGTTAATTGTGTTGCACTCTTGGTTTCACTCAGAGCCAAATATCTAAGCTACTTATACCACCCACTGCAAAATGGTGGTGCAACGTCGGGCGGCGGAGGTTGGAATTGTCTAAAAAGAGGGCAAAATATATCTTACTAGCAAATACAATCATGTCGCTTCGCTGATGGAAATATTCAGGGGAAGGGGAGTAAGAGGGAGTGGGCGGAGAGAGGAGGGATAGAGGGAGAGAGGAGGGCAGGGATGGAGAGATAAAGAGAGAGAGAGAGAGAGAGAGAGAGAGAGAGAGAGAGAGAGAGAGAGAGAGAGAGAGAGAGAGAGAGAGAAGCGAAGGGGTGGGGGGGGTGTTGTGGAGGAGGAGAGAAGAGAAGGGGAGTATGCATGCAAAGTTTCAGGCTGCTAGGTTTCATGGTTTTAGCGTTACGGAGGAGACATTATATGGACTGATGGACGGACCTTCACCTGCAGGAACTCAACGATGACAACGGAAGGACACACACTGACATTTATTAGTTTTGATTTTAAATAGTTAATGTTGAGCATTGCCTGTGTGTGCAGCTTTTCAAATTCAGCACAGGATGAGGCTGCCAACAGGAGACAGACGAACACATGGACAGACACCACTGTTCGCAATATGTAATAGATAATATGTCTTTAGTCATGTTTGTCAATGGTACACCATCTATTAGGTAGGTTAGGGTAACTGACATTTTGGGATGACCCTCAGAAAATAACGATGTAAGTTGCAATTCAAAGATGCCTGCTTTTATGATTTTTATATAGGATCGAGGCTCATGGAAGAGCAAGGGGACATAGGGTAACAAGGCAACAAACTGTCAGACAGTGGGGCCACATTTGGATACAAGAGCCAGTCTCTGCTTGTAACCCACTTCTGGTGAAACTCCCAAAATCCAAGCACACTGCTCACTTGCCCTCACTATGTAGCAAAATGAGTTTCCGTGGGATTTGCATGTTGATTCTTCCATACTTAATTTTGTAGAGGAATATTTTCTGATTCGGAAATTATGGCGTCATTTTTTTTTAACCAATATGAGTGTTCTTTTTTTTTTCAGGTCATTTGTGACACCCCCCTAAATGGCGAGATACAGTCTTGTAAATGTTTCAAACGTTTTTTATTTCAGGGTAAACCGAGGCATGTAGCATATCAAATTAAAGCTCTCACCACTGCATGAACTAATTCATGAAGGAGTATTGCATAAATGCTTCATTTCGTGACCGAACACATTAATGATGAAAAATAATTATTTTTGTTCGCATCACTCCCATTTGCGATCAAGTACAGTATTCCAGTACCAGGAGGTAAATCCATGCAGTGTCGATGTATTTCATGATACATGTATTTCTGATAATCTGTCGCTTCCCTGTGCTAACTTATTTGGCCAGCTTCTGCTCTCAGTATGTTGTTGAAGAATTTAGTAAAATGAAACATCATGTTCAGGACGAGGACAAACACAATCAGTGATGCCAATATTGTAATCTAAAGTTTTAGATCGCTGATTTAATGTATAGATTTGTTTCCTTGCATGTTCAGGAACTCTTAGTGATCAGGTGATGGGATTAGTAGCCAAGCTATGTAAGCATACAGATATATAATTTGGGCATCGGAAGTGGTGGTGGTGGTGGTGGTATAAGCAGCACAGACACTCACACAACAGATTAACATATAATTATGGCAGAATCCACAAGTCATTCTGACTCTGCTTCGGCCAAAAAACGGCCTCGCATTGAGATAGACCTCACCCGTTGCCTAAAATGTCAAAGTAATGGTGGAACATTGGTGATGAAGCCAAAGATGGACTCGTATGAACGATTCATGAATTGCACAAGAGAACGAGCTTTGAATGGAGATTCTGACTTTATTCCTATAAGCGAAAGACTTCAAGGAATTTCTAAGGAGGATCTTATGTGCAAACAGGCATCGTGGCATATGATATGTTACAAACAGACAACCAACCAGACCAAAATGGACCGTTTGAAGACTAGATATAAAAAGTCTCTCCCCACTGGAAATGCTCCCAAACCACCTACAAAAGGCCACGCATCAGCCTCCTCAGATTGTCTGCTTCTTGTACCAACCATAGAATCCAGTGACTCTCATTACCATCGTTCATCATCTGTTTCATTCAATAAAGAAAGGTGTTTATCTGTCAAGGAAGTGAAACGAAACAGTTAGACCAACAAAACAGTTACACCAGGTGAACAGCTTTAATGCAAGTTCACAACTCAAGCATGCCATTGAAGCTTGTACCAATTGGCAATGGAAAGTACAGCGGAATGCTACATCGGACCCAAATGATGCGAATGCTTATGATTTCAAATATCATCTGTCATGCTGGATGAAGTACGTACAGCGGTCATCATTGACAGAACAATCAAAAGATGATGCAAATGAAATGTGGGCAATATCTGCAATCAGAAGTGTCTGCCAAAATCAAATTACATAGTCTTTTGAATAGGCTGATCAATTCTTGGCATTCACTAGACACGGAAGATGTCCACGAAAGATACCATGTACTGATGTAACTTCATCATGTTACCGAACAGTATTTGACCCGAAGCCAACTAAAGGAAATATTCTTCAACATTTCCCGGATATACAATTTTGTAAGCCCCCTTGAGTCAATGAACATGAACGTCAGTACTCTAAGCAAACAGAAACTAATGCTATTCATGACAGGGTAGAACACCATGAAGAAGCAGACATTGTACTGATGCTACACACCCTATACACTTCTCAGCAAGGGAATGCTGTACACATCATGTCCCCCGACACGGATGTCTTTGTTGTTGCTGTTAGTAGACAACCACAACTCGGAGAAGGGGCTTGTAAAAATGGCACACTGGTGTTCTCAAGCCAATATAGCAGACCATTGGACAGAACGTTGCACAGAGCTTGCCGGGATTCCATGCTCTCACAGGTTTAGATCCTACCAAATGGTTTTCAGGTAAAGGCAAAAATAACATGCTGGAATGTTCTGTTAAAAGCAAGCAAACCAGTTCTCGATTCCATCAAAAGCCTCGGTCGAGTGGATACCCCATCGCAAGACATGTATTATGGTCTTGAGGAATATGTATGTTTACTCTACAGCCCATGCTCAAATATTACTGACATAGAGAAACTGAGATGGCACCCATTCACGAAAAAACAAGCAGAGGCTGAAAAACTGCCACTTACACGTGCTACCTTGAAGCACCACATTCTCAGAGCCCATTACCAAGCAATGGTATGGTGCAACGATTGTACGATGAACTCAGTTCTGCAATCGCCATTAGATTATGGATCGACACTGGAAAATGAACATTGCATGCCTGTGATTTCCGACTCACCACCAGCAGCAGAAGCTGTCATAAAGCTGGTGAAATGTGGATGTGGTGCAAGAATGTGTGCTTCATCCTCCTGATCCTGCAGGAAACATGACCTGGCGTGCACCGAAATGTGGGCATGTGATGCAGAGGATGAAAATTGCCTAAACACGTCCGATGAAACATTCCGTTCTGAAGATGAATCTGATGAAGATGTGAATGATGACAATATAGTGACTCCGTATAGTAACTGCAGAACCTACACAGTAACTATGATGAATATGCCTTTAATATGATAACAAAACGTACAAATGTTTGATATATCTTGTGCCACCGCTGACGAAGTCGATGGAGGCATTATGTTTGTTGGATGTTATTACAAAATGTCCAAAAACATAGTTGTCAAATCTGTGATTTTTAAAAATTAAATACAACTTGATTGGTCGATGTCGACACTCAATATACCTTCAGATACTTTATAACTATTTCATTCAAAAAAATCTCACAAAGTTTATTTTCTTGATATTCCACATGCCTACAGTATGTTCCAGTGAATTTTGAAGATGTCCACTTGCATTTGTTGGCCATTTTAATACACGGTTAAACAGACTTCACATTTTTGATGTACATCAGAAAAAAACATGACACCATGTACTTTTCACTCTACATATTATCTATACTAAGAAAAGGCTGTGTACGTGTGCGTGTGCGTGTGTGTGTGTGTGTGTGTGTGTGTGTGTGTGTGTGTGTGTGTGTGTGTCTTCCACAACTACAAAACTATAAAACCTATCAGCCTGAAACTTTGCATGTACACAAAGAAAACTCCAAGGAAGTGCAACAGTGAAAATTGTGTTTGGGTAAATTAAAACAACCCTTTGAAGATAATTGACCCTCTTATTTAATTATATCCTTCATCAGGCAATCCTCGACCACCTTGCTGTATTGGGTCTTAAGCTGTACCCTAGGTAACCTCGCTGGGGTCTGAAGCTGCCATGTTTTTTGGCCTGCTCAACAATGCCTTGACTTGGAACACGCCACAACGATTTCTTAACTATAAAGTTTATTTTTCACTTTCCTCACTCATATTGAATGCCTGTTCATCATAGCTATGAATCATTGTGTACATCGCTTTTATAAGTACTATAAGTTTTCAAATTAGGAGCTTGGAGCAATTTCAAGAATTCGAACCAGGAATAACAAGGATAACAAGGAAATCCAACACAGGTTGAGTCCATTCAGCCCATCATGCCTGCGCAAATACCACACCAACCCATCTATACAAGATCCAAGGAGTAAAATGCAAAAAAAGTTTTTAATTTATGAAATAAATGTTTTTGTTTTTTTGTTGTTGTTGTTTCTTTTATTTTTATTTTTTGTTGTTTTTTTATTTGTTTGTACTTTTTGTTTTTTTCCCCCTTTTATTCCCCTCGGAGAGGGGGCATGGGCTTGGTTAAAAACACAACATCAACCATACAACCCCCTTTGACAGGACCCCCACCAACAGCACTCCATGCACAATCACCCATCAATGCTCAAACTACCTATAAGTCTTATCAACTTCCCCATACCCCTCTATCTCCATAACTTCCAGGTACCCATCTAATTCCAATTTAAATTTATCTACTTTTTCTGCTGCCACTCCCTTTCCAGGGATTCCATGCATTAACTACTCTCTGAGTGAAAGTCCCCTGCCTTACTACCGTCTTAATTCTCCTCTTCTTTACTCTCAGGCTATGGTAATGGCCACTGGTTCCACGATTATGTGAGAATTTTTCACGATCTACTCTCACAGACTAATTAAAGAATATCATTGAAATATTATTTCGGTTTTGGGGATCGGATATGAGATATCGTCCGGACTAAATAAGTATCGAAACCTGTTGTGAAATCTGATAATTTAAAGAAATAACGAGTCTTATAACTAAGCCCATATACGTATTCATTTTAAGCAAGCAAGCCGATGTTCCCTCCTCCATACATACACAAGAAAATCTGAGATTTCCAAAGCATTAAATTTATCTTTTCAACTATTTGGAGAATTATATTGAGGTAACCAAAAATTAGGAACGTAACAAAATTAACGAGCTTCATTGAGTTATAAGATTTAATGCATTCACTGCAAGACTCACGTTCTGTCCCCGAGAGGGACTGCCTATCCATAGAGTCTGCCAAATCTGTCTACATTTTCGGAGGTTTCACGAGGTGTTCTTCAGGGAATCAAAGCAAATCTGATTTTTAAAAATAATAATAAATTACGGATTTTCTACAATGTTTATTTCACAGATGACTGAACTTTGCAACGTCTTCAGGGTTGCACTGCATTAAGCTGCAACTCTTTTGTGGATAAAGACATTTTATTTCATTAACTGCTAAGTGCGTAGTGAAGACTGGCTTCAAAGTTAAAGGTATCCTTTATGGTATGCAGCAACAACCTGGCCAACCGTTCCTCATCAACCATTTCATTTGAGTGGTTGCATGAGTGCTTAAGCCACTTGCTGAGCACCCATTGTCAACAGTGGTACCGTGCTCCATCATTCTGAGTGAATCGTTCACTCTCTGTGGATGCTTTTGCCGTGCCATGTCATTCAAAGTGAGTGGTTCGTGCTCCATCACCCTGAGCGACTGGTTTGTGCTCAGTCACCCTGAGCGACTGGTTTGTGCTCCGTCACCCTGAGCGACTGGTTTATGCTCCGTCACCCTGAGCGACTGGTTTGTGCTCCGTCACCCTGAGCGACTGGTTTGTGCTCCGTCACCCTGAGCGACTGGTTTGTGCTCCGTCACCCTGAGTGAGTGGTTTGTGCTCTGTCACCTTGAGCGAGTGGTTCATGCTCCGTCACCCTGAGCGAGTAGTTCGTGCTCCGTCACTCTGAGCAAGTGGTTCGTGCTTCGTCACCCTGAGCGAGTGGTTTGTGCTCTGTCACCCTGAGCGAGGCCCTACACGAGTGAGGCAGGGGTGCCAGCCCAGAGGGGAGAGCAGTGCTGCAGATGGGATCAGAGTTCAGGTGTGCCATGGAAGGATTTTGCATGATGGAGGATGCCCAGTTGGTGACTGGCTTTGAAGGTCAACATAGAAATGTGATTTGCCGAAGAAAGATCATTGCCGATCGTGAGACCCAAGTGTTTGAGTGACTGAACTTCTTCAAGATGATCAAGAAAGCAGATTGGAGGGTTTGTCAGATGGTCCTTTCAAAAGGAGAGACAGACAGACAGACAGACAGACAGACAGACAGAGAGAGACATGTCTGGATTGAAAGACATATTCCAAGTGTTTGACGATCTTGAGATTCTGTCAAGATCTGAAGAGAGGGAAGAGGCTGCTTGCAGGTTGCCTATCTCAAGAATGAGGGATGTCACAGCCGATGGTAGAGTCATCATCCAAGAGGTAAGTAGGATTTTCTAAAGAGTCAGAGAGATCGTTGATGAAGATTAGGAATATGACGGGCCCAGAACACTGCCTTGGGGCACTCCAGCCTTGACAGGGAGAGGAGAGGAAAGGATTCTATTGAGAGCCACACCTTGACTCTGAGAATAGAGGCAGTCAGTCACCCAAGAGTGGAGTTGGCCTTAAGGCAGGCAGGTATGTTGAGGTGACTGAAGCAAAGGCACCAGGGTTTGCAAGCAGTGAGGGTGACCAGCCCAAGAGGCACCAGGGGTTGCAAGCAATGAGGTCATCTAGCTCAGAGGTCAAAATATGATGTTGATGGTGGGGACGGTCATCTTGACTTAATTTGAATGAAGGCATGTGAGCTTTCCTCGGACAAGCGTCCGAGTGATTGTACCAGTTTGGAAGGTACAGCAAGAAGACAAAGCAGGAATAATTCTCTCTATGCTGGTGGCTACCCCTCATCCTCCCATTACATCCCTGACCATTACCTTCCTTCTTTCTAAATCTTTTTTTTATTGTCACTAATCCTTTTGCATCTATCTGTTTGCCCCGCCCCCCCTCACATTGTACAACCTAATTGGGCCGAGCTATTCACTATCTTGTGATCGATGCTTAACTTCTAATCTGGCAGCCACGCCTGCCCCATTTTTCTAATACTGTCACTACCACGGTTTCTGTCTCTGCTTCTATCACTAATTCTTCTGTTGTTGCTGCTATTTAGTCTCTCTCTCTCACACACACACACACACACACACACACACACACACACACACACACACACACACACACACACACACACACACACACACACACACACACACACACACACACACACACACACACACACACACACACACACACACACACACAGGCCAGTCTCTTCTTCCACTGCCTCAGGGTCGGTTTCAGTCTCCAGCATTGTCACTGAGACAACCACAAGATGCTTCCCTGACAACATGTCTCAGTTCTCCCTCGGCAGCCCAACTAATTTATCCACTGGCAGATTCACCAGCCAAACCACAGTCTTCTCTTTAACCCCAGCATCAACTCTGGCTCTACCTTTGACCCTACCTCCAACATCGATCAAAATCTAAAATTCTTCATCCTTCCTTACCCTACTGTTGAACATATTGTTGACCTGACCTTTGTTAAACCTACCTTCATAAACCCTAACTCCTCCTTTACCACATGTTTGGGTGCAGTGACCAACTTACACATCTTGTCCAAATCATGTTCTTGGCAGGCGCACCTCCATGTGAAGTTGTTGTGCTTCTTCAGGGGAACGTCCAGGCATTACTCTGTCATGCAAAGCAATGTCTACATTTATTTTAAATACCATGGCCATCACACATATCCATCCTGAGGTGGATCATGTCCCTCTGGATCTCTTTATTTTATTACAGCCATAACCTTGTTCTGGTGTTCAAATTTAGGATACATGTTCACACTTGGCCAGGGTTGCTGTTGTTCTAGCCACGGCCACCGCTATTTTGTTCTTCAATTTGCCTGCCCAGCCTCCAATTTAATTTGTATTGGTGTCATGAATACATTTATAATTTACATTGTACCTGGGGTAGTTGCTTCCTCTGTTATGTTACCTCTTGTTCCATCTCACCCCCCTGATGGTGATGACTTCTCTATTGTTTGCTTTACGTATGGGAAAAAAACAGTCAAATTTAGACACTAATAATCACAATTCTCCCTTGACTAACATGGATACAATACCGTGACCTGACTCCAAAGTTGTGTCAGAATCCACTCAATACAATTGTAGTGCATACTTTATTTCGAGATAAATAAATGATGATAATTTTCCCCAGAGGAAATGCATTTGAATCCCACTCCTGCTCAACAAATGTCAATTTGGAAATGCTTGGGTCTGAATTCTCTCTTGGAGTTTTAAATGAATTTCCACTGATACCAGATGTCACGTGCACAGAATTCAAAACCTCACTCGCACACTAAGTGTTCGCTTGAGTAGCTCTGAAACCTCACTCACATGGGGCTACATTCCTAATAGCTGAGCGTCTGTTGGTTGGATGTGACCACACACAGGAGATTTCCCCACACTTTTTAGCTCTTGTATTCTTAACGAGCAAGCCCGTGGACACCAAGCCCACTTTTTGTTGTATCGTTTCTTGTTCTAATTATTTTCGTTTTTGACAGTTATGGTGTATTGACATCTCTTGCCATGAGCCAATCACAATGCACCTCGCCTTGCACAGCCAATCAACAGCGTCTTGGGACTTGCCGCCCTGCCGCATGAAGTATTGTTCAAGGTTTCATTGTTTGGGCATTTTTCGATGTGAATAATGAAAATATTTTTGTCCAAATCAAAATTTTCTTGACCCTGCACTGCCTGGGTCCTTGACGGTTCATGTCGTACCATTTTCAACTTTTTGTGCAACCAGTAGTATGGGAAGATATGTGAAATGACACACAGATATTAGATATTGTTATATGTTAACAAAAATGGACTCAGGGGATAAAGGGGGTTAATTAGCTGACATGTTACTGTATATCCGAATTTACATGTTTCGAGTAACCCCACACACACACACCTCAGTATAAGGAGGAACCAGACCTGTGAGCCCGGACCGGTCGGAGACCCACCTCACAACACGTCATTTATGGGAGAACTGAAGCCTGTTCGTCTCATCAAGTCCAAGCGGGGGCTCAACCAGGCCTGAACCACCACTTCTTTTATCCTCCCCACATCTTCTAACCCTTGGGTTACGATGTGTAAATACAGGTGGAAAAATTCTGAGTTAATGCAGTTTAATTCCAGGCGACAAGGCAACAAAAGGTGAAAATTTGGAAAGGAGTTACAGAATATCTCGAGACAATGTATTACATGCTCACATATTATACGTGACATATCATACCGCACATCATAAACACACGTTATACATGACATATCCTACTGTATATTAAATGCACAAACGTTATACTGCATATTATCTGCACACATATTATATTGTAAATTATATACACATATATATTATACTGTAAATTATATACACACATCTTATACGTGTTATGTTGTACAGTATATTATACTCCACCAGTCTAAAGTTTTAGAACACCCCCATTTTTCCAGTTTTTACTGAAATTTAAGCAGTTTAATGTTTCAGTGTACTCTGAAATTAAAGCATAGAACAAATAAACAAATGCAGATAAAAAATAAATCATGGAATCGTTTTGCTGAACAAAATTTAATCTAAATTTTTGACTCATCAAAGTAGCCAACCACCTTTTGCAGATATAACAGCCGAACATACTCGTGGCATTCTTTCCACAATGGAAATCAAATATTGTTTGGAAAGTTCTTCCAAACACTGTTGCAGAAGTTTCCACAAATGTGTTGCACTTGTAGGTTGCTTTGCTTTCAAAGAAAGTTTCCTTCTGTCCAGTTCATCCCAAACCAGCTCGATGGGGTTTAAGTCTGGAGACGGTGCTGGCCATTCCATGATTTGAAGCCTACTGTCTCGTTCTTTTCTTCTCAGGTAGTTCTGACATAGCCTGGAGGTATGTTTTAGGTCATTATCTTGTTGTAGGATGAACCGCTGACCAGCTTGGTGTAGACCAGAGGGTGTTGCATGTCGCTGCAAATTGCTGTGGTAGCCCTTTTGGTTCAGGGTTCCAGTCACTCTGTGCAAGTTGCCGACTCTGGATCCAGCAAAAAAAAACCCCAGATCATCACGCTTTGACAGTTGATGTCACACACTGAGGAACCATCCTTTCACCTACTTGACGGCGTACAAAAACCCTGCGTGATGAACTGAAGATTTCAAATTTTGATTACTCGGTCCATAAGACCTTCTTCCAGTTTTTGGTAATACACTGGTGGTGCTTCATGGCCCAGGTAAGCCTCTTTTTTATTTTGCCTTCTTAGTAATGGCTTTCTTACTGCCACTCGACCTGTCAAACCTGCAGCTCGAAGTCTTCTCTTCACAGTTGAAACTGAGACTTCCTTACTTCGACCAGTGTTAAGCTGTGCTTGAAGCTGCTGTCCTGTGAGCTGCCTATCACGCAAGCT
>NC_140965.1:28148129-28185629 GCF_056783735.1 Eptatretus burgeri
GCATGAAATGCTCCAAGCTCCTAATTTCAAAACTATAGCACTTACAAAGGTGATGTACACTGATTTGTAGGTACAGTTAAGCCCAAAATTATTCATACCCTTACCAAATTTGGAGTATTTTGAATCGTGTTATTTGAGGAATGAGTTTCTTCTGGCTTAAATTACATAAGAATGTGACAAACAGCTGAAAGAATCACTGCAAGAGACATTTCAAGAAATACATTGTTTCTGGGGTATTTTATTGATAGCTTTACAAAAAAATGTCATGTCCAGAATTATTCATACCCTTGCTTAAGGTCCTGTCACACCTTGACGATTTAGCCAGCGTATGCCTCACGTATGCAAAATTTGGCTAAAACGCTGGCACACGTCGAATACGTTCTGGGTAAGTTTGTATACGTTAAGAGCACGCTGGCAAACGTCGTCGTACGCCAAGGTGTTAGACAAATTTTCCATGCTTGAAATTTTCCGACGTATGCCAGCATATGACTCACACATTCCGCATACGCTGGCATAAGTTGTAGGCACGTTACGCGATCGTTGACACACGTCGACCACACGTTACTTATAAGTTATTCATAAGTCGAAACATGTCGAGGTAATGTCTTACTTAGTGGTTCTCAACCTTTTGTAGCTGCAACCCCCCCCCCCACCAAAAAAAAATAAATAAAAAAAATAAAGAAGAGGGATCTTCTTCCTCTTCACAGAAGAGGGGGAGGGGCGTCTCCATTGTGTTGGGATCGCTCCCTAACTATTACATTTAATCACAGCGCATCTAATCGATTTCTTACAAATTAAACAATGGAAGGTGAGCTATCTAGGGAACAAGCACTTATCGACATAACTGACTAAAGGAACCTCAATGTTGTGTGCAATCTAATTACCAAATACGAAACAATATATTTGTTTGTTTATTTGTTTGGACAACCTGCCCACGACCTCCAAAAACAATGTCGCCACCCCTCAGGTTGAGAACCATTGGTCTAGCGTACCCGAAACTTATTTCTAACCTATGAGTAACGTGCTTTGAACCTATGTGTAACGTATCTCCAACGCACATTGACGTATGTAGACGTATTTGACGTCTTCTGGATGACCACAGAACTTACTGAACGTGTTTCTAACTTACAGCTACCGTATAATGGCAGCGTTTAGGGGGATTGCTTTATAAATATGGGGTTCACACAGGAGGAACCCATCAGTGTTTCAGACTCCGAGGTGAGTACATGTCCATGTCATGGGAGAGATGGAGGACCCGGCAAGGCTGAGACGACAATACCTACCTGTCCTCCAACATCAACATGACCTCATCGATTTGACACTTTACCAGTTGCGTGCCAATAGAGCCAGAAGAAGAGCTGAACGGAGGACAAGGAACTGGGTGAGACCATGGATCGGGAGGCGACGGCAGTTTAGCATATATGACCAGCTCATGGTGGAACTCCGTAACGAGGATGAAGCATGCTTCACCAACTTCCTGCGTATGCCCCCAGCGATGTTCGATGAGCTGCTAGCCAGAGGGGGTCCAAGGATAACCAAGCAGTACACCTTTTACAGGGATCCGCTTGAGCCTGGCATGAGGCTGGCACTGACTTTGCGTCACCTTGCCTCTGGCAACAAGTATGCCTCCATGAAGTTCGGATGGAGGGTCCCTCATAACACCCAGTCCCTAGTGGTCAGACAAGTCTGTAAAGCCTTTATTGACGAATACGTGGATGAGGTGCTGGTTTGCCCAAGTACTCCTGATGGTTGGCGCGCCATAGGTGACAAGTTCTTCCAACGATGGAACTTTCCCCATACATGTGGGGCACTTGACGGGAAGCACGTGGCCTGCCGCTGTCCTCCAAAGAGTGGGTCCCAATACTACAACTATAAAGGATTCTACTCTATTGTTCTTATGGCGCTTGTTGATGCTGACTACAAAATCATTTGGGCAGATGTCGGCGGTACTGGATCAGCATCAGATGCGCAGATATTCAATGACTCTGAGCTGAAGGTATGCACTGAAGACGGTACCCTTGGCTTCCCTGACCCTAGCCTCTCTCCAAATGACAACCAGGACGTACCTTACTTCTTCATCGGTGACGATGCCTTTGCCTTACGACCAACCATGATAAAGCCATACAGCCTCCGGGGAATGATGAATGAGCAACGCATCTTCAACTACAGGCTTAGCCGAGCAAGGAGGGTTGTAGAAAATGCATTTGGCATCCTGGCTAACATATTCCAGGTTCTGCTAAGTACCATGCAGCATCACCCCTCCACCGTTAAGCTAATTGTAAAAACATGCGTGATCCTGCACAACCTCATGAGGACCAGGTAATTCATGTTTACATAGCATATATTATACAGTATACAATGCAATTTAACTTTTAGCCTATGCTTATAAAAATTATATGCTTTACCTTAAATGTTATATGTATCATTATGTTACTTTTTATTGTACAGCGCATTCGAATATATGTTTTTATTATAGGTGCGCTTTATAAGTAAATTAAATAAAATTCAAATTCCAGGTACCCCGGACTACAGAACCAGCAGCTTGACCGGGCAGACAATGAGAAATGCGACCTTGTTCCAGGAGCATAGTGAGAGGGACATCACTTGGAGGATACACAGACAGCTACTGGCCACAACACTGCCTCCAAAGACGGAAAGAAACAGAGGAATCTCCTCAAGCACTGGGTTAACTCCCCAGCTGGTGCAGTTCCGTGGCAAGATAGGATGATTTAGATATTTGTATTACTGCATTGTTCAGTCAATAAAGGACCTCAGAGGCAGTAACATTCCTCTTGAAATGAACATCGTTTCATTGATTTATTATAAAGGATAAAGACATAAGGGATAAGGCCATAATTTATTGGCTGCTCTTAGAGCACCCTTATTGTGGACTGTACCAAAAAAAACAATACCTCTGAAACTGGACCTCCGAGGGACTTGTTTTTTTATGTGCCCAAGGAGAATGTGTTACAGCATAATATAAAAAAGGACAATGTGTCCAAGAACAGCATCCTAAAGGTTTTCTCGTCTTGGAAAAAAAAAAAAACACCAACAACAACTACCAGTATTTCGTCACGTGACTTGAGCCAATAGCGAGACCCGTCATACTGTATTTACATATTTACGGAAAATTTAGTATATTTAAGAAATAAATAATGAATTTACGGAATTACAATACATTACATGGAATAATCTTTAAAAAGTAATGTGTACTTTTCGAAACTTTAAAACAAATGTCCGAATATATTTAAAAGTTCATGATAGACGCTCTCAAAAGGCACCCTCAATGCGAGGATGTGTACAAGTGTTTAGTATTTAAGCAGATCCGGATCGTGTATATAAACGAGCCGAGTCCTAACATAAAAGTTTTGAAAGAAGAAGAAGAAGAAGAAGAAGAAGAAGAAGAAGAAGAAGAACAAGAAGAAGAAGAAGAAGAAGAACAAGAAGAAGAACAAGAAGAACAAGAAGAAGAACAAGAAGAACAAGAAGAACAAGAAGAACAAGAAGAACAACGACAACAACAACGAGCTCTCTTTTTAAATTAAATCTTTAGCGAATAGATAAATGTGATTACCACGGCCGCCATTTGTTAAAGTGCCTTTGGAAACATGCCTGAAATTTTGCAAGGCAGGTTTGTGGGTGCAAAATAAGAGGGCTGTGATCATCATATTTATTGTGCTAAATTGATTGATAGCATGTACATGAATATCGGCGAGTCACATCGGCCAGCTCTCCATCTAGAGCGAGCAGCCATGTCGCCTACCGGCTTGTTATTGTTTATTAATTAAATATTAAAAAAAATAACATCAACAAACATCAAGAGTTTGCTCAGCTTTTATTCAGTGCTCTGAAAAATAATGGAACAAAACACTGGTCAAAGGTATATTAAAAATGCCACAAACATGGCCAAAACAATGTCTCTGCAAATGTAGAGAAGTACACAACCAAGCTGTCACTGTACGTAGTTGTTCTTCTCTGGTGGTGGAGGTGACTTCACCTCCCCACACGGGGTGCTTGCAGCAATAGGATCGCTGGACAGGTTTAGCATTCCTGAGAGTCCAGAGATGTTGAATAGACTTTGACTGCTAATGTCAAACGCGCTTGGGCTCTGGATCGGTACATGCTCAGCCGAGCCTATAGCAGCAGATGCAGAGGCAGAGGTTGGCTGGAACCCATGTTGAGGGGGAGGAGGCATCATCGACTGGCACTGTGGCTGCTGCATGTTTGGGTCCACATGCACAGTTGTCTGTGAGCCCCAGGATGACGCAGGCGGTGGGTGCCTTTTGTCTGCACATTTGGTGAGGTGGCTGGTGCGTAGCTGGTGCCATACATGTTCGCACCGAAGCAGGAGCAAAGACGGTGTGGACTGTGGGAGGTTCTTCCTCATCACTGTCGTAGTCTAATACCTCACTGAGGATTGGGGTGAGGCGTGACCTTGCCATCCGGAACCTGCGTTTGGACATGCTGAGCAGGCTGTCACGCATGTAGTTGGCGAAGGCTACGGTGGCTGTGATGGGCTGAGGCTGCGCGAGAACTTTGAGGACTTCCCCAGACTCATGCACCCTCTTCTCGAGTGACTGCAGCAACTGGTCATCGTCATGGCCACGCTTCCCCTTGCCCTGTGCAGATGAATAGGGGACAGGGGAGGGCGTGCTGTCCTCACCAACCATGAGCTCTGCACAGGCAGCCTCGCAGCCCCCGCTGTGTGCTGCAATGGTTTCCGAAACCTGTAATTATGACAATTGATTAGTAAATTACAAGGCAAAAATAAGAGGAAAATTCAATGATTTGTAGTAATCAATGAATAATTTGCTTAGAGATCTGTAGTACAGTAAAACTAATATAAATAAATATTAGTATTGATATTAATGTGTTTATACTTACACTTTTGATGGGCTCAGCACGATGGCGGACCACAGTCTTGAGGTAGCCGAAGTTTGCCTTCACCTAATACTCCCTCTCTGTCAATTCCGGGGCGCCGTCACCGCTCTTGTTCTTGTCAAGACGCGTGTGTGTGTCTCGCAGGGACTTGAACCACCCTTGAAGGTGCTCGACTGACTTCGCCATGGCCTTGCATTGATCCTCCCAGAGCATGCCTTCTTGTCCACCCTCCGGTAGTCCGTCTTCTTGATGTCCCAGATGCATGCGTTCTCACGAAGGAAATTGCACATGAGCTGCTCCTCTTTGAAATCGAGACAATACTGTGTCTTCTTGGCCCTCTTCTTCGCAAGGGTTGGCTGAGAGGAGGCCGAGGCCTCGCACGCAGCTATCGATGCCCCCGACGATGCCCGAGAGGATTGGAGATGCCCGAGAGGCATCCTCTCCGTCAGAGGGTGTCCGTGGTGGGGAGGGTTTTGGTAATGATGGATCCTCCTTGCGTCCGCATCCACAGCCAGGAAACTTCTTGCCAGTATTCTTTCAAGTTTTCCTCGGCATGACGATGATATTGATAGTTCGATGTCTAGCTTGGTTATGATTAAAATGTTCGAGCGCCAGCGTCCATTTTAAATAGTCGAGCGGCAGCGATTTAAATCGATTGAGCGGTAGCCTATGAATAGCCTACGCCACGTGATCGTCGACGATACTTTGCCGCATGCTATGCATACGTTCGGCTATCGTTGGGCATACGTTATGAACGCCGACAACACGCTAAGCAATCGTTGGTATAAGTTATCTATAAGTGATCGAAACGTTTTGTGTATGTTAGTAATACGTTATGCATTTGTCCAACTCGTTATGAATATGCCAAAAAGTGGAAAAAACATCAACACTTCAACGAAAAATTAAAATAAATAAATAAATAAATAAAAACATGGAGTCTGAAACACTGACGGGTTCCTCCTGTGAACCCCATTTTTATATACCAATTCCCCTAAATGCTGCCAATACGCCATTATACGGTAGCTGTAAGTTAGAAACACGTTCAGTAAGTTCTGTGGTCGTCCGGAAGACGTCAATTAAATTCGTCTACATACGTCGGAGATACGTTACACATAGGTTCAAAGCACGTTACTCATAGGTTAAAAATTAAGTTTCGGGTATGCTTAACATTACGTCGACGTGTTTCGACTTATGATTAACTTAAAGGTAACGTACGTCGACGTGTGTCAACGATCGCATAGCGTGCCGACAACTCATGCCAGCGTATGCAGAACGTGTGTCATACGTCGAGAAATTTTCAACATGCTGAAAATTTCTCGACGTACTCGGCGTATGACAGAAAACTACGACGTATGCCAGCGTGCTCTTAACGTATACAAAACTTACCCAAAACTTATTCGACGTGTGCCAGCTTGGTTCGGCAAATTTTTCATACGTCGGCATATGCTGGCTAAAACGTCAAGGTGTGACAGCGGCTTCACACTTCGATGTCTAGTGCGGTTATGATTTGAATCAGAGCCGCAGCCTATGAATAGCCTACGCCACGTGATCGTCGGCGATACGCTGCCATGCTATGCATAAGTTAGACTATCGTTGGGCATAGGTTGTGATGGCCGACAACACGCTCAGCATTCGTTGGTATAAGTTATTTATATGTGATTAAAACGTTCTGTGTACGTTATGCATACGTCCAACACGTTATTATATGCCCAAAACTTAAAAAAAAACATCAATAGTTCAGCGTACGCCAGCGTTTTACATACATTTTGAGACCTTGCCATACGCTGGCTAAAACGTCAAGGTGTGACAGCCCCTTAAGCATCTGCTCTTTGTCTCTTTCCTGGCATTTTGATTGATTTTGCTTTGAAATTCTTTATTTACCGCAGCAAATAAAAAGTTCTTTTTATTTATTTATTTTATTATTAATAAATTATTTGTCGATTTCCAACCTGTCCGTGTTTGTCCTTTCCTTCATTGGTCTAGCATTGTCTGAACCAAGATAGACTGGGAGGTAATCATCACAGATTTGACCAAAAAAATCGTCGGCATGCACGAGCGGTTGAAACACCCGTCCGCCCTAATTAAAATCTAATCAGATAATATTGGTGCTTTGCGGAGGGCGCACTCTCCGCTCAGGTAACCACGTGACCTCTAGTTAAACTGTATAATTAGACGGCGGACACTGGAACTCGTGGTTGACTTGGTGGTGTTCGTGGTTTTAAAATAACCCACTGTACCATAACGTTAATTGTAAGTGGTGGCACCAGGTCCGGCTCTACCGAGGACAACCGGGATTAATCCCCGAGTGACAAGCTGGTGTCTTGGTAACCGTCACCTCAACAATATATTTCTACTTCGCCATTCATCTCTAAGCTTTGTGTTAAAAAAAAGATATACTGTAGATATATACAGTATATATTTTTCATTTATTTTTTTTTAAAAAGAAATTAAAAAGGAAACTTGGAAATAGTTTTTTAGAAATACGTTTTTTTTTTTTTTTTTTAAATAAAAAAAAAATTGGGGTGTTTTTTGTTTTGAATTTTTTTATCTTTTATTTTTTCCTTTCATGTCTTTTGGTTTAGAAAGTGGGATTTTTTTTGGTGATTTTTATTTTTTTATGTTAGGGATAATGCAGAGTTTCAAAGAAGCCACATTTTAGAGGATTTCTGTCGAGAGTTATTCGGTGCGTTTTTAAATCGGCCTTACAAAATCAAAACAGCCCTCGATAAGCACTGGACTAAGTGTCAGTCATTGATCATAAACGATGCAGCTTTATTGTGATAGGCTTTGATTTAATGGTGTGTTTTTAAATCAGTTTTATAAAATCAACATCCATCTTTAGATACATGCAGTGAAGAAATGTTACACTGGGTTTTTCCGAACATTTATTTGACAGGCATGATTTCAAACATCGCAAGCATGAAGGCGAATTCACAATTAGCGATTTAACAGACACTCTAAAATTCTTCTCATCAAAGAGTTACTTTGACCTCAGCATTACAAAAGTATTGGTGCGTGTTATACATGGTAACAAAGAAATTCCATCTATTTCAAAACAAATTTGGGGATGCGTATAATATTTTGGGCTTATTATATGCGGAAAATTACATTATTAGTAAAAGCACCTCATAAAATGCTAAATTTTGGGAAAGTAGTATAGAGGGTGCTTTGCCCCAGAACCTGTATTTTCATATTTGGAGACTTGCTGCAGATATGGTTATAGCTCAGAGTGAAATTCTGTCTCTGTCACCTGAATGTGTCAACCTCAGGCAAGGGAGAAATATTAATCCTATTTAAATCCTTCTTTTTGGAGCCAAAGTAAAATAATTTTTGATTTTCCCACTGGCTTCAATGTTAATTTGATGCACCTTTGAACCCCCATTTTCCAACTATTTACATCATAGCAGTTGAGGAAATAACCCACTCATAAGGACAGGTTATTTGCTCATAAATAACAAAGAAGCCCAGCAGAAATAACACGTGATAACTACACAAACCTGTATCGCCCAACAAGACACACAGTTCCTAAAGAACCTCACAAGACATATGCAGAGAATAATAATCTTACTCTAAGTACTGCTGAAAGCCAGTTTTATGCACAAAGGATGAAATCTCAGAGGATGGGGGTAAAAGTAACAATGTAATTTCCAGTGGGGTGGGGGGGGGCAGGGTTGGGTTGGAATGAGACAAGGTGGAGCTGAAGGTCAGTGAGATGGTGGTATTTCGCCTACCCACTTGTGGAAAGTGCAGCTTGCTGACTTTGCAATGAAGACACGTGCAAAATGATGGAGCACAAATAGGCTGGTACTGGCTGGTGTCTGCCCACTTCCTCATTCAACATCGTTCATATACTGTACCAACTCTGCAATAATTCTAGTAGCATTCTCTTACTACTCTAACTGTTGGGGCCCATGCATGCCTCCACTTATTTAGCCACACGTGGGGCAGAGTCATCTGCAACGCCTCGAATGGTGTGACCGTTCTGCGTTTCAGTGACTCTGTGCTTGGGGGCGAAGGGGGCAGGGTGGATGGCTCAAGCAGCCCGGTGGAGATAGAGAGCCCAGCGTCAAGTAATGAGAGGTTATAATCATAAAAAGGAGGGGATGGGAATCAGGTAGATGTGGGCTTGCTGGACGGACCGGCAGCTTGTAAATTTATAGTTCGTCTCACACATGTACAAGATGAAGGCCTTCCCACCAAGATGGGTCAAATGTAAATCTTCATCTGCCATGGTTCTTCATGACAGTTACTCCCCCCCCCACCCCCTTTGTTCTTTCCTGCAAGCAGTTAATAAATAAATGTATGTATATATATATATACATATATATTTTTTCATACTCCTCCCCTTCCCCCTCCCCCACCCCAAACATTTCTAATTAATAGCTGTCCCCTCACATGCTTTGTTCTCCCACCCTAGTCCTTTACAACTGCCTATACTCCCACCTGTTTTTGCTCGTCGCGAGAAGCGATTAGACCACAAGGCACAGGAGATGCCGCGGGCAGAAAAAAACGCAAACAAGGGCGGCATTTATCGTCAGCTCCACAACTATATTTTATTCTTTTTTACAGGAGGCACTGATACTGACCGCAGTTCAGCAGCCTCTGTCTCGATGGAGGAGGGAGAAAGGCAGCTTGGGTGCTCATGAGTTATTTGCCTTCCACGGTGGCATCGAAAGGCGTTCAGGGAATGAGACGGAGCCTTGTTTAAAAAAAAAAAAAACTGTGCCTGAAATGGTCAAAGCAGCGTGTAGTGTTCACAAAGACCAACGTGATGTTGCGTAGACAGCAGCAACTGCCAAAGTCAGATGATGCACGAAGTGTGAAGAATATTAAAACTGACACAATTGCATAAAATTTTCATTGTCGTGACTTGACAGATTGGACCATGTATTAAGTAATGTCCTCAAAAAGGTTTGCAATCTTGTATTTTTTAAATCTCAAACTTTATTTTAATGCCACAATTATATGGATTGTAATTGTCAGTCATTGTTTAAGGTACAATGGTATACAAATACACCCCACAGTTCAAACTTGTTTCATTCAGTCGATATAAATTATTCGTAATTTTAAATTTGTATTTCAATATTATGACTTTCTGAATGACACAAAGTTGATTCAATGTAAATCGGTGAACCACTGCATTTTAATCAATTATTGCACGAAAAATATCTAAGCAATTGCCATGACATCATTAGTGCCTTCATTATCAATAAACGGGAGGGCGTTTTAGCCGATACCACGATAAGCTTGTGCTTGCATTTTCAATTTCTCTTTAAAATGCCTTTAAAAAAAAGTAAATGTGATGTTTCAGGTTCAAGGGTGGAAAGCTTCGTGCTTGTAGCTCTATTTTTTACGTTTTGCTCACCGATGATCTCATCACACTCCGCATGTTTTGGAGGTGCTTGTTAAGGGATTGTCAGATCTATCTGGGATAGTGAGAAAATAAATTCTCTTTGGTTCAAGTCCTGTGAGTGTCGACAAGAAAATAGGAGATAATTTCATGGAGTTGCGTGCGTTGGTGATGGATTATGTTTTTCCAAGAATGCAATAAATACATACTGTATTTGGTTTGTGACGTCATCCATACCATAACGTTTGACATGGCCAAAAGGCAAAGGGATATATTTATTTATATATGAATATATATATATTTATTTATTTATTTTGGGGGGGGGGCATGCAAGCAAATAATCGGAAGTGCCCTCTGCATACATAAGTATAAGCATTCGAGATTTGATAAAGTGTAATGTCCTTGTTTTCTGCAAGCAGCTACTTAACTGAAATAAATTAAGAATTGGTGAATAGAATGAGCTCTATTTAAAAGTTTACAGCTATTGTAATTTAAATGTAGATGTGGTAAAAGTTTTAAAATATGAGGTGGAAGAGGCATGTGTCACCAAGAAAGTCACCGCTCACCAAGAAAGTACTCAACATCCATATCAGTGAGTGAGTCAGTGAGTGGTTAGAGAGCTTTATACATTGTAAAGGATATCCCAATGGGCATGGCTGTAAATATATTGAGCCTTCAAAGTCATTTTCAACAGCGATGTTGTGAGGCACGGATGGGTATCAGCCGAGTTCACAGCAGGGTCCACAAGAGTCTTTTGAGTTACAACGTGAGGTTAGATTTAATGGCAAAAGCATGAGCATTGGTTTGGCATGTACTGGGATGGGCGCTGAACTGTACAAAACCGTCGAGGGACGTCGTTATAACGGAGGTTGTTTGCACGATAACGTAAGAGAAGGTTCGTCATGCTAGTCTTCCCCCCCTGCCTCCCACTCCCTACCCCTCGCTTCACTCACGCAAGACATAGTCCGAATGGCATTTTAAGATAGTGGTTTCAAAAAAGGCACAAAAGCCTTGCTGAGGTAGTGGCCAGACATTCCTAAGATTACTCACATTTAATACAATAACAATCTCTGGAAGATGAGACAGATTGCATCTTGCGCATGGACGGCACAAGACCTGTAATTCTGAGACCATTGATTCGTATGTACCATCATGTGCATTTATTTATTTATTAATTCATTCATGTATTTTTTTATTATTATTTTGATATATTATCTGCTTTTCAGGGTGTTGGTTCTGCCGAAGCAGTTTCTTGACAAGGGTTATACTGGGTGGTTTGCCATTGCCTTCCAGCATTGTTTGGCCATACTCATCCTTTTAAATGCTGATTGTGAAGCAAGCAAGGAAGAAGCACATATCTTTAACAAAACAAAAAAAAAAAGACTTTGGTTTGACTCGGACGGGGTTTGAACCAACAACCTACCAGACTCAGAACAGACACTCAAATCATTAATCCACCACTGAGATTGAATACGCGCAAAAAAAATAAAACTACACACACACACACACACACACACACACACACACACACACACACACACACACACACACACACACACACACACACACACACACACACACACACACACAATGATTTCCAACAGGAGGATCCGAGGCCTCTAGAATGGCCTGGGAAGGACGAAAGTCGGTCACGGACGGGATCAGAAGCTGAAGTTTCTCTCCCGGAGATATTTACTGTTATCGCCATCGCTTTGCTCATTAAGGCATTATTGCAGATGTGCGTTTTGAGGTTTTTTTTTTCCCCCCGCGTAGTTCGGGTTTATGGCAATTGCACACCAGGGGGATGGCGGTTCCGTAGCTCGGGCGATTAAAAATCCACGCGTAAACACAGAGCGCGCTTCTCGTGTCGTGCGACACCATGCACGCATTTCACAACCCCCGCCCCCACCCCCAATTCCACCCCTCCCCTCACATCCCCCAGCCCACCCCTCCCATGCAGCTCGTTCCAGGGCGGATATCGACTTGCGCAGCCAGAGTCGCCGAGGACGAAACCCCAGCAGCGAGCTCGGGTTGCGTTGGCAGCGATGCGAGGCCACACTGAAAAAGATGGGCTGAGATGGAAAGATGGTGGGGGATGGGTAGGACAGAACCAGGGGTGGGGTGGGAAAGCTGTGGGCTGTGGTGCGGAGAGTGATGGGCCAAGGCCATGTCGGGGGGAGGAAGGAAGGGGAAGGTGGGGGAAGTTGGCCCTTTTTGGAATTGCAAGGGCAGCAGGCAGACAGACCGGTTGTGGTCCCAAGAGGGATAGGACATAGAAGCGTGTTGATGGTAGTGGACTGTGGTGGTGGTGCTGGGGGCAGGGGGTGCAGTAGTTGCGAAGACAGAGGGACGGCGTGGAGGGGAAAATAATGCGGGAGAACGACGTACGTGGGGCGAGGAAGGGCGGGTGGTCGGAGGCCGAGGCGGCTTAGCCGATCGATTTGGCGTGGCAGAGAAAAGACGAGCCGCAGTGGAGACGAGTGATGGAGGATGCCGTGGCCGGCATGGGGTTAGATGGAGAAAAAGCGGAGGGGGTCGGGAAGGAGGACGTGGTATAAACGGTACAAGAGACGGGCAGACACGACAATAGAGCAGAGACAGAAAAAGCATTAAAAGTGCAGAGAAAAAAAAATAATAAAGCGGGGGAGCGGGAAGTGCTGAAAGCCCGAAAGAAGGATGTTTCGAAAGATCGCGTCCAAAATTTCCAATCCGCCTTGCGGAGATAATCCTCGTTAGCACTTATCAGGGCGAGGGACGGCGGCAAAATGTCACCATCTCCACGCCCCCGCCTAATCAGACTGCGTGTTGCTAGGAGACGCAGCGGCCGCACTCCCGGCGTTCCCGCCTTCTATTCATGCTCGCTTTAATTCCCCTCTCCCGGGTGCGTCTCGCTCAGGCGCACACGCACAAACGCTTCCCCAGGCCTCGAGCCAAGCTGTGCGCTGCGCGACGCTCTCCGCATGTGCGGATCCTTGTCTAGAAGAGAGGTGTGGTGGGGTGTGGGGTGGGGGGGGGGGGGAATACCATTTGCCTACATTCAATTTTCGTTAAAATCTTTCCCCACCACACAATATATTTATACCATACCTACGTCCCACTTCACTGTGTGTGGATGCTTGGCTACGACGAATGATTTATTTTACGACTACAGTCAGTTCCCTCCAGGTTTGAGTCTTGCTGACACGCAAACACATTTACAGTAGGCCTAGGTCCTCGTTTTCATTTTCAACTTATCGCAATCAAATCCTATTATACGCTCTTAGGGGCACTTACATTCTGCCGATTGATTATATATTACACTACCTGTCCTATGTGGCCACGTTTGCTTCGTGAAGACGTGACTGCATAATGCAGGGTTTACTGTACCGTGTGCCTTTACAGTAGAGGCCTGAGAAACAAAAATATCGTTGAAGGGGGGAAGAGAATTGTGCAGCGATCACGTGTTGTCGCTCAACGCTGCACCTGCTCTTGGCTGCCCGAGGTGTGTTCTGAAGTTCGAACAAGAAGTCCTTGCCCTAACATCAGCAAGTGATCCCCCGTTTCATCCACCTTCGCTAATATGCTGACAAAAGTATCCCAATGGTGTTTGGCAAGTGTGATTTATTCACGTACGTGCACTGTATCCTCAAGCTAGACAAATCAAATTACGGAGCCCTCTTCTCCTCGACATATTTACAAGGAACCGGGTGAAATGATGCTGATATTTGGGCTTAATGCAGCCATCTTGTTATTCTGAACTTCAACCGAAGCGGCCTGATCAAGCAAGTCACGTGATATCTCATAAAACTACAAAGCTACAATCAGGGGTAGTTGGACGAAACTCAACTGTAGGAATATATGTTTCATTGCATCAACTGAACGAAGTTTGGATGAGGCCACGGACCTCATCCAAACGCTAATAATGATCAGGTAATGAGATGTTCACTCATAGTAGATACGTCTATCAGACTGATCTGACTTTGGAGGTGTTTTCGGTTTTCCAGGTTTCAACTACCTTTTTGCACACATTTTATGGAAACTTGTTTATTCAGAAAATTCTAAGCAGTAACTGGACACATCTAGAAGTCGATTATTAAAATGAAGTACTGCACTTTCCGATAGCACTGTACTTGCTCGCACCTGAGATTCCCATTTATTTTCTATCATAGGTAACTTAAATTACCCGAGTCCCAAAAGGGTCAAAGAGAGACTAAAATCTCTCTTGTACCTCAAATATCTTTTGATGTTCCTCTGACACACACACGGTTATCCAAAATGATGTGCAATTGTTTAACCACAAAAAATTTTATTTTCGGTTGTTTGTTTTCATCTCATAATGCACAGGATTAGTTAAATTTTTGTTTATTATTTTTGAAAATAAATGCTTCAACAAGCAGTAAGGACCGCGATATAATTAGTAGTTGATGAAGTGCTCAATTCAAGCTCTGCACCTCTGGATGACAGCTGCCGCACAGACACTGAAGTTGTCGATGACTTTTGTTCACGTGGCCACTGAGATGGAAGTGGGCCTCGTCACTAAAGACGATTGTTGTCTTTAAGCTCCTGATCTTATTCAATCTGCTGGGAAATGGCGGTACAAAATTTGAACCTCTCTCTGTTATTTCGGTCTGGTGCTGCAGTAACTGTGCAAGTCAGCGTGTCAACTTTTTTTTGGAGAAACCTGCAAAGCTTCTCTTATGACCTTGATCTTGTCAGGTGTTCTCACTGAAGTTTTTGAACCACTATATCCTTCAAGTTGGTCTTTCACACTTCCAGTGTCTACACTTTTCAACATGTTTGATGGTTTTGTACTGTGGAATTATCTTGCATTTCAATAGACCCTACAAAACTGCTTTTGTGGAAAATCATACGATTTCATCACAAGAAACAGCTCGAAAATGAGCATCGGTTGGGGCACAGATTAATTGTTTGACACTTCTATGGGATAAACTTTAAACCATGTTCTTTATGCCACCTGAACAAAAAAAAAGCTCAAATGAGCTAAGATCCTCGTCCTCTTAATGATGACGTCAGAAAAACGAATATGATGTCATTGTGATGTATCAGGTTTGCGATAAATTATCTGTGCTGATGCCCGGCTTGATTCCCGCAAACAAAATTCAAACAGCTTGCCTAGTTTCGGAGATAATGGTATAGGTGATTTCCATTAGCGGCGATATTATGACGTCAACTTTTTTTCTAGGAAGAATTTCCAAAATTGGAGATGGTTACTGTCTGCACGTGGGCTTTCTGCATATACATGGCAAGTTTCACGAAGATCCGATGAAAACTCTGGGTTGTGAAACAAAAAAGGACAAAAAATAGGAATGACGTCATAAACATTGATATGACATCATAGTGATGTATCAGATGTGCGGTAATTCATCTCTGCTAATGCCCTGTTCGATTCCCACAAACAGAATTCAAAAAGCTTGCCTAGTTTTGGAGATAACTTTTTAGGCGATTTCCATTAGCGGAGATATTTTGACGTCACAACCTTTTTTCTTGGAGGAATTTTCAAAACCGGAGATGGTTACTGTCTGCGCAGGGTACTTTTACATATATATGCCAAGTTTCAGGAAGTTTCGATGAAAACTGTAGGCTGTGAAACAAAAAAGTCCACAAGAAGAAGATGAAGAAGAACGTGAGTAAGACTTAGAGATCCTCCACGAGGATCTAAAAATAAAAAGAGGGTCCATAAAATTATGACTTGTTTTAAAAGTTGCACATCATATTAGACCAGACACCACCATATATATATATATATATATATATATATATATATATATATATATATATATATATATATATATTGTTGTGGATTTTCAACTGCCCGGTGTGCAGGTGACCGCCTTTAGCTAAATTGCGGCCGTGCGCGCCCACCAGACGAGCAATCTAGTCGCAGCTTTTCGGATCAACGCCGAAACCCAGCTACGGATGTTGTTATCCACACCATAAATCAGCCAACTCTTCTGTCCGCGCTACAGGTTCGATCGCCGAATTGTCGATGTACCTAATTATTCGCGCAGACAGAAATGCTGGGGATTTACACCTCAACGGAGCCTGCACGAAAATGAGCCGCTTTAAGCAGCTCGTTTCGTTTGCCGAGCGGTTTTATATCGCCAAGCCCCGTCGGACCAGATGTACGTTTTATCGGCTATTAATCAGCCAGCTATTTATTCCGAACGCAATTATGGCAGTCAATGGCAGGAAAGGACACAACGAGCAGGTGACATTTTGACAATGGGAACATTTATTTTTACACCTATGCAATGCAATGCAATGAATGGGGGATAGTGGACAAGACACGAGCAAAAACCTACAGCCGATATCTATTTATTACGTACATGCACTTACAACAATTCTACTTACGGCCAAGGTGCCACAGACTTTCATGCAAAAAGCCCAGAAAAGAAAGATAGAACTGGGCTCGCAAGCCTTTAATGTTCCTCGGAGCTGGGATGACCGAAGGAGCTCCGCGAGGCCTTGCAGGTTACCTTTGTCGCCCTTGAGGCGACTCGATGGTCTTTTTGTTGGCGACCCTCCGTATGTCTCTGTTGTCAAAGCGGCAGCCGTTGTAACGGCGGCGTGGTTGGTCCAGGGCCTAGCAGCGCGGCCTGGTCGATCGGGCCTGGCCGACGACGCTTCAGAGGAGCGAACAGGCCTTGCTCTTTTAGAGTTGATGCTCTTCAAGAGCCCGCTCACTCCTCAGCTTGCTCGACCGACTCGGGGCTCGATCCCCCGGACCGTTATGTAGCGGGCTGGCAACCTCTCTCCGGCTGGCGACTTCGCTGCTGACTCCAACGGCCAACAACTTGGTGACTTGGCTGGCTCCAATGACGGACGAACTCCACTCCCCTGAACAACAACCACCGTTTGGACTCACCAACTTGACTGCCTCCCCTGACCAACTCCCCCAACCACGACCAACAACGCCTCCAACCACGACCCGACCAACTCGGCGTCGAAACGCGCCTTTTCAAAGCCCCGAGGGGAGGGGTCGCTCTGGGTTTCATCGCCCAAAATCAGCGCCCTCCCTTCTTTCACCTTTGAACTTTCACCCCCGGCTGGCTCCGCCCCTTTCATCGTTTTGCAAGTCATGCACAGCCGTGTTTGAAATCACTCTGTCGCTGTCGAGGATGCCATCATGCTCGTTTGTGGAGATGTCGTTTGTTGGGGATGTTGTTGTTGATGAAAAGGTGGTGGCGCCGTGGAGATGTTCGTTTAAAATAAAGATAGGAAAGAATAACACTACCTCAAGATTCACAGCCCGGCACACAAATAATTCCTGTTATACATCGGTGGGGAAATCTAACCTGGACACACATTTATCGACATAACTGATCTTCGGGGAACCTGAATGGCGTTCTCTGAATTTCCACAACCGTAACGCTATATATATATATATATATATATATATATATATATATATATATATATATATATATATTCAACTAAAGAAGCACACTGACTGTGACATGGCGATGACGTCATGTGCATGAATGACACCAACATAATGATGACGTCATAAAAAAACAAGTGAAATCCTTCAATGCAGCACGTGTGGTGAAGTAAATGAGTACACTAATGTTAAAATATTCTATTTTTGCTTTTTCAGTTGAAAAACAATTAAAAAGCGGACTTAATATTTGAAATGTAAAAATCTTGTTATTATTGTGGAGTATATATATATATATATATATATATATATATATATATATATATATATATATATATATATATATATATATATATATATACACATATATATACATATATATAACAGAAGGAATGAAATCGTTCGATACAGCGTGGCAGGAGGCCGAAAAAGAATGATGTAAAGCCAGGACGGCCGTTCACAGTGAGATCACATTCCCACGGAAATCAAATTTTCACAAATATCGATGAAGACTCGCGGATGAAGAAAATGTCGAAATCCGTCACTAAAGCTTTTTAACGTTGATCAAAAAAAAAGAAAATCGTAGAAATTAAAATAAGGAGAAAAATATTATTATTAATGACGCAGTGAAGTGATTCGAGTTATGAAACAGATACCTGTGTGTTGCAAGTGGATCCGAGGAGAAGAATTCCTTCCGTTCCTCCACGTTTCAACCAATCAAAAGGACGCATCGCCTTTCCTCCTTGGTCATCACCATCCGTCAGAGGTTATCGCCACCTCTCCACTACTTTGACCAATCAAAGCTCGCTCCGATCCAGAGCTTGTCAGAATGCAGCACGAGGTACATCGCCGAACGTGATTGGTCCAATGGTATCACGTGCCGCCGAGGATTGGCGATGCAACATGAGGACATGTTCATGAGCTGTTCATGAGCTGTTCATGAGGTACATGATTGGTCCAGTCCTGTTCGCTGGAATCCTCGTGCATAACACCGCCCACACAACACACGTGGTGTCCTTTGACCAATCAGGAGCAGTGCAGTTACATTATCGTTTCCTTCAGCTCGATTGGTCTTGTCCTGCTCGTGATGTTTTCGGGGTCTTTTTTCGTTTTTGAATCTGTGAGGAGATTATTTTTTCGATCTTGTTGAATCTGTGAGGAGATTATTTTTCGTTCTTGTTGTAAGTAAATTTCAACGACTAATGCATGACGAAACACTTGTTTATGGCTAATATTAAAGAGAATGATGGCATAAGAAGAACTTAGCTTTCAGCGTTCGGCGCGAAATGCCATGGTGGGGGGAAATGACGTCTTTCGTTCGTTCGTACATGACAGGTGAGCGTTTCTTGGCTTTTTTTCCGTCAAGCAATAAATTCAATGGTTTTCACATATATAACATTAGTTTCACAAATTTCCATTGAAATGCTCGGGTATTTCCGTCAATTGTCGCCATTTCCGTCTCGGTTACGCACTGCCATCTACCGGAAGGCCGTCATTGGCTGTATTGAGGCACGTGGGGAGGGGGGGGTGGACATCGGGGACATTCCAAACTCGTGCAATTGTATACAGCGGGTATGTGCTGTCATTAGGAAAGTGAAAAAAAAAATTATCATTCAGAAATCGTTGTGGCTTGGTCCAAGTCAAGGCATGGTTGAGCAGGCCAAAAAACATGGCGGCTTCAAACCCCAGTGAGGTTACCCAGGAAACACCTTTCGACCCAGCAAGCGAGGTGGTCGAGGATCGCCTGATGAAGGATATAATTAAATAAGTCCGGTAATTATCTTCAAAAGGGGAGTTTTAATGAACCAAAACACCCAATTTTCACTCTTGCACTTCCTTGGAGTTTTCTTCATATGCATGCTAAGTTTCAGGCTGCTCGGTTTTATAGTTTTGGAGTTATGGAGGAGCACACACACTGATGCATTGATGCATGCGCACGCACGCACGCACGCGCGCGCACGCACGCACACACACACACACACACACACACGCACACGCACACGCACACGCACACGCACACACACACACGCACACGCACACGCACACGCACACGCACACACACACACACACTTTTCGGTTTTGAGGATTGGATATCGTCCGGACTAAACAAGTGTTGAAATCTGTTGTGAAATCTGATAACTTAATTAAATAACAAGTCTTATAACTAAGCCGATATGCCTATTTACTTTAAGCAAGCAAGGCTATGTTCCCTCCTCCATACATACACAAGAAAATGTGACATTTCCAAAGCATTAAACTTATATTTTTCGACTGTTTGGAGAATTTTATTGGGGAATAAATTTTTTTTGAAACGTAACAAAATTAACCAGCTTCATAGAGCAATTTGATTTAATGCATTCAGTGGAAGACCTCATGCCCAGTCCCACAGAGGGGCTGCCAATCAATAGCGTCTGCCAGAACTGTCAATATGTTTGGGAGGTTTCGTGAGGTGTTCTACAGGGAATCGAAGCAAATCTGGAAGAAAGAAAAAAAAACGGACGTTTTAAAAAAAAAGTTTTAACGTTTGGTGGACCCAGAACCAATGTACCACGTGACACATGCACAGAAAAGCAGGCAAGATGCCAGATTTTCTGCAATGTTTATTTCATGGGTGATTAAACATCGCAATGTCTCCAGGGTTGTTCTGCATTAAGCTGCAAATCTTTTGTGGATAAACTCATAATACTTCATAAATTCATTTTATTTCATTAACTGCTGCGTGCATGGTGAAGGGCTTTAAAGTTAAAGGGATCCTTAATGGTGTGCCGCCTCAACCTGGCCAACCATTCCTTATCAACCATTTAATTAGAGTGCTTGCGTGAGTGCTTAAGTCACGTGCCGAGCACCCATTGTCAATAGCGAAACTGCGCTACGTCATTCTGAGTGAATCGTTCATATGATTGCTGGCCCTGAACGAGTGCTTCGTGCTCTGTCACACTGAGCGAGTGGTTCGTGCTCCATCACCCTGAGCGAGTGGTTCGTCCTCTGTCACCCTGAGTGAGTGGTTCATGCTCCGTCACTCTGCTGAGTGAGTGGTTTGTATTCCGTCACCCTGAGCGATTGGTTCGTGCTCCCTTGCCCTGAGTGAAGGTTTATGCTCCATCACCCTGAGCGAGTGGTTCATGCTCCATCGCCCTGAGCGAGCGGTTCGTGCTCCGTCGCCCTGAGCGATTGGTTCATGCTCTGTCAACCTGAGAGTGCTTCGTATTCTGTCACACTGAGCGCGTGGTTCGTGCTCCATCACCCTGATCGAATGCCTCATGCCCTGTTGCCCTGAGTGAGTACTTCGTGCTCCGTCACCCTGAGCAAGTGGTTCGTGCTCCGTCGCCTTGAGTGAGTGTCTCATGCCCTGTTTTAAATATTTTTGGACAGCTCTTGGAGTTCAACCAATCAGCTCAACAGCCATAAAATAATATGGTCTGAAGAGCCCAATAGGAAGAAAGAGGAAAAGAAGTTTTCAGTCCAAATGCAACAAGGAAAATTTTCATTTTTCTTTTATGTAGCCGAGTATTTGACTGATTGTTTGAGGCCAGCTGCCAAACAAAGGGCATTGACTTTTATTGTTCCAAGGAGTATGTTATTGTTCTGACCCTGAATCATTTAGCATGATGGTATTTGAAGTCACTAAAAATTAATTAACACAAAAAGAACAAATAACTCAGGTAGGTATAGAGAAACGGTAACAGGGTCAGGTATGGGAGCATGTGCCAGAACAGCGCGTCGCTGCGTCCACTTTCCGCCGGTACTCCAGGGGCCTCCGTCTGGCCATCCCCCAGGCAGATGCCAGGCCCATCCCCATCTCCTTGAGATGATGGTCAACCTGCTGCAATCATGAGGCACGTGGTCGGCCCACTGGCCTCCTCCACTCATGAGACTCCCTCGCTGAGAGAATCTGGTGAGCAGGATCAGCGTCAGGAAAACGAGCCACATGTCCATACAGCCGCAACTGACGCTCACGGACTATGCAGGTAACAAATCTCATCCGAGTCTCTCTCAGCAACCACTCGTTGGACACAAAATCCGACCAGCGATAGCCAAGGATTCTCCGAAGAGACCTGGTACCAAAGGAATTAAGTCTCCGTCTCAGATCCTTGGTCAGAGTCCAAGTCTCGCACCCATAGAACAAGACTGGAAGTACCAAGGACCTGAAGACTCGGACTTTTGTCCTCCCGCACAGGTACCGGCAGCGCCACACCCCATGATCCAGTGAATCCATGACTCCCCAGGCCCGACCAAGACGTCTATTGACCTCTGACTCGCAGCCAGCAGAGACATGAATATCACTGCCAAGGTAAGTGAATCTCTCCACGACCTCAACATCCTCACCACAAACAGACACAGACAGGACAGCAGCATCCAAGATGTCACCGAAAGCCTGGATCTTCGTTTTGACCCAAGAAACCCGTAATCCCAACGGCTCCGACTCCTCATTCAGCACCTCGAGGGCCCCCAAGAGGATGTCTAAAGTCTCCGCAAAGATGACTGCATCATCTGCAAAGTCAAGGTCCGAGATCTTGACATTCCCAAATGACGCACCGCAACTTGATCTCTCCGACATCCTCCCTAGAATCCAGTCCATACAAGTGCTGAAAAGTGTGGGGGCAAGTACACATCCCTGACGAACTCCAGTAACAACTGGAAATAAGTCAGAGATGGCACCACCACACTTCACAGCACTCTCAGTACCAGAGTAGAGTTCAGACATCAGATCGATCAGTTTTGGTGGCACCCCACGAAGACCAAGAATCCTCCAGAGGACATCCCGATTCACTGAATCGAACGCTTTACAGAGATCAACATAGGCTGCAAGCAGCCCCTGCCGAAACTCTCGTCTGCGTTCGGTGAGGACACGAAGTGCAAGGATACGGTCAATCGTTGACCTCTTTGGTGTAAAGCCTGACTGCTCTGGACGCTGGTGCTCAAGCAGATGGTGGCGAACCCTATCAAGAGTTATCTGAGCAAAGACCTTGCCCGGCACTGAGAGCAGCGTTACCCCTCGGTAGTTGTTGCAGTCTTGGCGATCACCCTTCCCTTTCCAGAGAGGGACAACAAGGCCCCTCTTCCAGTCAGTTGGGATGATGCCTGTGTTCCAGGCAGAGCACAAAACTGCATGCAACGACACGAGTGCAGCATTTCCACCAGCCTTGAGAAGTTCAGCATGGATGCCACAGATCCCTGGAGCTTTGCCCCGTTTCAACTGGTTCACCGCAGCCAGTGTTTCCACAAGCGAAGGTGGACCACAGTTGATTCGAGGGTCAGCAACAGGGATTGTAACACCCTTGACGTTCAACTCGACAGCTGGGGGATCAGCCTGGTACAACCGCTCAAAGTAACCGGCCCAGCGGGCCTTCACTTCAGACTCCTCTGTCAAGAGCCTACCACTCTATGCTCGAACTGCAGTGCTCCGAGGGATGGGCTTGGATGAACGTAATGCGCGAATTCCCCTGTAAGCGGGACGAGAATCACCTGTCCACAGGTGATGCTCTACCCCCTCACAGATTCCTCGCACATAGGCCTCCTTGTCCACCCTCAGTTCACGTACAGTTTTACGCCTCAGCTCCCTGAACAGCTCAGCTCTGCCATTCAGCCTGGCCCTGCGACTCTGGTCAATGGTATCCAGTGTCCCTTGAGAGACAAAATTCTTCTTTGCCCTGCAGTGAGCTCCAAGGCATCCACCAGCAACATCAAGGACGGTGGTCTTGAAGGCGCTCCACAACTCTTCAGGACCCCCCAAAGCACCCAGACCCCCCAAGTGTCCACTCAGCCTGTTCGCAAACTCCTCAGCTACTCTCTCATCCTTGAGCTTGGCAACATCCAGCCTAGGCTGGGATGGTACCATTCTCCAGGATTTAAGGTGCAGCTTTAGAGTTGCTACAACAAGCCTGTGGTCAGTATTGAGGAACTGAGCACTCCGGTAGACCCTGCAGTTCTGGATCATCCTCCAACGACCATCAATGAGGACATGGTCAATCTCCTTTGCCACACCGCCAGCGTTGGAATACCAAGTCCAACGATGAGCTTGTGGACGCTGAAACCATGAACCAGCCACCCTAAGTCCATGACTTCTTGCAAAGTCAAGGAACTTAGTGCTATTCTGGTTCATAGTTCCTGACCCATGGGGACCAACACACACCTCATAACCATCCCTATCAGTTCCAGTCGATGCATTGAAATCCCCCAAGACTAGAAGTGTATCTCGTCTGGGGCACTGATCAACCACAGACTTGAGTGTGGCGTAGAATGCATCCTTCACGGTGAGATCACTCGCCTCAGTCGGAGCATAAACAGAGACCAGGGAAATGACACCTAAGGAGTGACGAATCCTTAATCTCATAATACGCTCGTTGACCGGTGTTACCTCAATTATCATTGGGGTCAGCTTATTGGACACAGCTACAGCAACTCCTTGGGTATGGTAACCATCAGAGCGACCAGACCAATAGTAGGTGTAACCACCCACCATTATCTCGCCGCAATCCGGTCTCCGAACCTCAGAGAGAGTTGCAATCCAGATGTCCAAACTCTTGAGCTCAGATGATAACAGAGACAGGTGATCATCCTCTCAGGGATAGGACATTCCAGGCACCCACCCGAAGGGACCGCCTCAGGTTAACCCAAGGAGACCGCCGTCTGGTGGACGACACCTCAGCACCACTCTGACACACTCTCCCGCAATCTGACCCAGGGATGTTACCCCGTGGTTTCCCTCCTATCATCAAAGATTGGGGGTCCCGAAGGCTTTGCCCCAATCCCGTCATCCGGTGAGCTGCCCTGCGAAGGGAAGCTGCGCAGGACCATCAATACTCCCACGGAGTGGGTTTTCAGATTTTTTTTTGCGTTTTTGCGTTTTGCGGAATGAAGGGTTTTACAGTGGCCGGAGTGCAAATCCTGCCACCAACCTCCTAATAAGAAGTAACCCAACTGTAGGAGGACGTCCGCAGACACAGTTGGGCACTAGATATGGATGGCCGTTGGCTCACAAGGAGCTCCTGCGCCCTTTGACAGGTTTTGTTTTTAATCCTGCTGGGTGTCCATATCCAAACACCCTCCTCACCAGAAAACCTGGTGGGGGAGACGGTTTAGTCGCCGACAACCTGACCATGGAACAGGTTAGTACAGGTTTACATGGTACCTGTAGCAGGTCCCAGATCGAACCTGATCTGACATGTAAATGATAACCTATATACTGAATGATATCAATACCGTTCAGCTGATGATAGAAAATTTGTGCAGTAAATCATTAATTCCTGCTTCGGCAAAACCAGTGCTCTCTCAGAACATTGTTCTACTGAAGCAGTTTCTTGGCTCGGGTTACAATCCTGGGTGAGTCGCCACTCTGACACATGAAGTCAAGGTTGGAATTTGGCTGGAGTGCCAGTGATAGCTCACTTGCCTATTCTTCATGAAGGACACTGTGGAATCTTTAACATCCACCAACTAATACTGGCAAATGGAACACCTGTTTAACATCCATCCAAAGGATGACACATTGATGAATCATCCTGCCTGTAAAACACCAGGATGACAGTTTATAGGTGGGTCAGGATTCAAACCCAAGAAAGACCACTCAGAGGCAAGTGTGGATACCTCAAGCCATCCTGCCATCCCACAATACATCAACAGAAACAATATCACAAATGAGTTTACAAATTAAGTTTACAAACGAATTACACTCAAACATTTTTGGAAGATATGGTCGCAGAAACTCCTGAATGCAAATGATGCCACATCCAATAATGCAGCTGAGGCCTATGAAGATGATATAAAGAATAGTTGAGGTGGGAAACGAATGAGCCTTGAATTTCTGGACTGAAAAATGTCTCGATTGAACAGATATCCAGATATTTTGCTGTTACATTACATTCAAGCTCAATGAGATTATATTCAAGACCTCTGTTTAGGTTCCATAAGAGTCATTTATGGAGGAGAGTTATGGCTGAACTAGTGGTGGGCAGAATTAAATGAGAGATGTTGAAGGGAAGAAGAGGGATTTGGGAAGGAACTAAAATTAAGGTGTGTGTGATGGCAAACATACAAATGTGGATGGCTTGTCAGCAGTAGTGAATATTATCTCTTCCAAGCCTGAGGGCTGTAATGCAAGAACAAATCTCTTTGGTGAGATGTAGGAATGTATTATTTATAGAGTGTAGAGAAACAGAATTGTAGAAACAGAAATGCCAATCGTAGGTTTGTGGCAATGCTGGAAAAGAGAAGGGAAAGAAGCAACCAAGGGATATAGAGTAGTGAAAGGCTAATGGAAAAGTGAAGGGGATTTTGGTATAGTGTTCTTCCTGTGGGAGAATCCAGCAGTTGAGCACATACTGAAATGACCGCCATTGGGCAGGTATAAAATGGCTCATGTGAAGATAAAAAGAGAAGAAAAGATAAAGAAGGGGAAATGAAATGAATGATAAAAAGAGGAGTAAAGTGCATAATTATGGGAAACAGAGGAAATGGGGAGGGAGGAGGTGATGAGAGAACAGATATTGTCGTGGAGGTAACATAAAAGCCCCTTTGAGCTGCTTGCTACAAAGTACAATAAATGTATAAATAGAGGCAATGCAGACATTGGGGAGAGGTGGGGGGGGTAAGGGGTGCAAGCAAAGCAAGGAAAACTTTGATATAAATGAACATCCAAATGGTAACTCAGATGAACAAAAAAGTGATACACCAATCCTTAGCCAAGAGACCTTGAGATAAAAGGACTGGTTGAGGCAAACCATTGTAACTCCATGCTACGATAATCATTGCACACCCCACTCCCCTCTTTGAACATAGAAATTGCCAAAGTAAATTCGTGAAAGTTGTACATTTTGCAATGGGTTAAATTCTGAGACTTCCCAGAATGTACTCCTTCCTCTTTGTTGCAGAAAGTCTTTTAAAATAGTCCACCAGAACATGCTTAATGAGATGAAAGTGAACAATGTCACACTATTCCAATCCTGTTGAAAGACAAAAGCCAATGACCTGCCTTATTGATGCCAATAATCGACTGTTCACACCAGACATATGACAAACAACAAAAAAATGACTGTAAAATGGTTGGGGTTAGCATCATAGCACTGGCATTAACACAAAACCACCTCGAGGTCAAAGACATGAGGAGACATCAGTGTACTTTTATGTGAATTACAAAGACATCAATAGATAATGGACAAACAAATATGGTATATGTGATTATTATATAGGATTTGAACCTAGGTTCCTTGTATCATGAGCCAAGAGTTCAGATGGAAACACTAACAGGCCAACCCTAATTTATAGCAGTCTTGATAGGCAATTTTTCGATCGTATCAGGGCTGAAACTGAAGGCAGATTTTTGGGTAGGCCTCCAAAATTTTTTTTAGGTAGGCCAAAGACATACTTTTAAAGCTTTGAAAAATCAAAGAATACTCAAAATCTGTTTCTGAATAAATATCCCTTATATACCTTATTAGAATAAATATACCTTATTAGTAACACAAAGCAAAGTACTGCATATTCATAGGCTCTGAAATTTCTGGTAGGCCTACTCAGAGTTATGGCCTCAGATATAATCCTGAAGAAAGACCTTTTTATTCCCGCGCTTTCAAAGAAAAGCGGGAATATTGTGATTGTCTCCGCCGTCCGTCCGTCTGTCTGTACGTCTGTACGTCCGTACGTCCGTCTGTCTTACCCTGTAACTCCTCTTACACCGTTTGAAATAGGAACTTTAAACTTTGGGACATAGTAGATATATGTATGGGGAAGTTCACAACACATTCGGAATTTTGATATGACCCCTAGGGGCCGGGCCAGAGGGGTTGGGGTCATGGGGGTCGATTTAAAAAAAAATTGTCTTATAGCTTTTTAAAATCAAACATATTCATGAGTTATACATTTAACAACATATTTTTTTTAAACACATGATGATCAGAGGGTGCTTGGGGGGTAGGGGGTGCTTACCGGATAGGGGGTCAAAATAGCTCCTCCTACACCGTTTGAGATTGGAACTTGAAACTTTGGGACATAGTAGATATATGTATGGGGAAGTGCACAACACTGTCGGATTTTTGATATGACCTCTAGGGGCCGGGCCAGAGGGGGTGGGGTCATGGGGACTGATTTTTTTAAGTGTATTTACCATTGTACATGGTAAATTATTTTATGAAGAACTTACTTATGTAGCCCCCATGAGTGACAAACAGTCACAGGTTTTACTGTATTTATCTAATTGATTATGAATAATTATAATTAATATTATACACAGTTCATTCCTATGATTAAATTGATGCACAGTTCTATATTGCTGGACAGTGTTAAATTAATGTTTCATGAAATGTTGACATGCTTGCAATGACTTCTGATTTAGTAAACATAGTAAGTCTTTGGTCATAAAGCACATCAAATAGAAAAGAATAGTCAATCCATTTTGCAAGATAAAATTTCACCAAGCATTAATGGGACAAAGCAGTGCACGCAGGAATATGCGATGGTGTGCCATCGACAACGTAGTTCTAGTTATACAATGATATAAAAATAATCAATTGGAACAGCAAAGTAAGAGACAGAGCAACACAGCGAAATCATGCTGAGGCTTTCGTCCGGCAGTAGCGTGAGAAATAACTGATGATGATTAAAAGAAACAAAAACAACATTAAAGCAAGTAAGCATAAAGAGAGCAAAGTACAAGATCATACGAAGCCATCACATCAACCTCAAACTCAGGTACACACATTAAAAAAACTCAAGTACACACATAAATTGACACATGCTTTTCACAGAGTTGACATGAACTTCTCACCATCAACAAGATAAAGGTTCGTGTTGTAAGGTTTGATTGTAACAAAGCCAAATATATTGTCACAAACAAGAGTGCAAACCACTGGCAGCTTCATTATTAGAGAAGGAAAGAGGCAAAAGTAGAAGTAAAAGTTAAAAAAAAAATTAAGTTAAGGCAAAGGGGAAAATAAATAAAGAACCAAGACCAGCAAAGATAAATTAATTTATGTAGCACCTGCATATGATTGCCATTCATGGACAGTGTGCATGCATTTGATGAAGTATGTGCACAAGTTGTCATTTGAAATCAACAGTGTAACGACATTCATCGTGGTGATCAGTTCATGTACAGTGTCATCAAAAAGTATTCACACCCCTTGACTTCTGTCACATTTTGTTGTTACAGCTTTAATTTAAAATGGATTAAATTGAGATTTTTTTCACCAATCTACACAAAATTCCCCATTTCACAAAAAAGTGATTCATCAATACTTATTAATGCAATACATTTCAACTTTTCATTTCTTCATGAAATTGTAGGATTTTCTAAAAACATGTTTTCACTTTGTCCAATTTTTTTTTAATCCATCACAACAAAATATGACAAAAGTTGAGGGGTTTGAATACTCTCTGAAGGCACTGTACATGTATAAAGCAGCAAAGAATGACAGATGAACACAGTGCCGGACACTATCTCAGATAGACCATTCGTTTCATGAATAAATTAACTGTAGAAAATAATATTTGTTTCATGACATAGTGTACACAATACGAGCAACAATAAACATTCCAACTAAAATCACAATCCTATGAATGATTGAAATCAGTCATTTCAAAATGATGTAAAAATACAAATGGTCATTATTATTTTCTATGTAGACTCAACTTGATTTGACTTGACTTGACTATCACTAGAAATTGGTCAATGCCATTTTCAAGGTAAACGACTTGACTTGACCAGTCTACTGCAGGATGAAGGCCTCCTTAAAGCTGTTAATTCATTGCAATTTGAGGCCTAAATTTAATTTTCCTTAATATCCATCTCCACCACACTAGATTTTTATACCTCAACTGCATCACACCACGATTGTATGTAAATCCTTTGCTACGATGAGTGATTTCTTTTATGACTACAGTCCATTCCCTCCAGGTTTGAGTCTTGCTGATACAAACACATTACAGTAGGCCTAGGTCCTCGTTTTCATTTTAAACTTATTGCAATATAATCCTATTTAAAACACCTCACGGCCGAGCACAACACTCTACTTGAGCTGATTAGCTGTTGGCGTGGTCAAGAATTATCCAAATAAGTTTGACTTTTATTTTATTGAATCTGAATATTTTCTTTTTGTGTTCTTGGTAATAAGGTATTGTTATGAAATGGCCGAAATGGATAATGGGGAATTGATTAGGAGAGCTAGTTATATCCTAAAATGCATGCTCAGGATTAGTAATTACTCCCTAATTAATGTTGTCATCAAAGTCCAGGAAAGTTGTTAGCTGTAGTCAACTGTACAGATTAAAAAGGAAAAAGACTTTCTTGAATTTTGTGAAAGTAGTATTGGGGGGAAAATTGCTTGGACATAACTCAATGCATCACTAATGCAACAAGCCTGGTGTTGGTTTAGTGGCTCAGGTGGCTGGCTTAGGATCTGAGGGTCCTGAGTTTGAGCCCTGTTGACGACTGAATTAACACCAGTTGGGGTTGACTCAGCATGTCATCCTTCCCAGGTTGGTGAAATAAGTACCAATGTACTAATAGTGGGGCACAGCATCAGTGGCACAGCTGTGTGTACAATAATTGATAGCTGCCATATGCAAGAACAGAATATAATCCTATATGTACATTTAATCTCTCTTCATTTGATCGTTGGTCTATCTCTGCTTCTTCCAGAGCTTGCAAAAATCACGAGGGTGCCAGTTTGGATTTCTTGTTGTCCACTGATTGTTTTTCTTGCTACATGCCCAGACCAGTTTATAGGTGTATTATTTGTTATTCGATACTTTTCTGTAGGAAAAATGGTAAATTTTATGTAAAGTACAATATCTCACTCAGTCCACACCTGTCTTCTCTCTTTCTCCTGCTGCAGACAGATTTCCCATGTTGGAAAATGTTGCACTTTATCTCAGCATCTGTGGTCCACATACTATTCTCAGCCATGGCTCATGTGGTGCATAACTTGTTATGAGTGAGTTATTGAGTTGGTCTTTGGAGGGAGAAGGGGCAGAGGGGAGTCATGCCCATGTAAAATCACCACCAGAGGTAAATTATTGGATGGATCATAATTTGGGAAATACATGGTGGGGGGAGAGGGTAACAGGAGAGGTAATAGGATTAAGTACTTTATGCAAGAAGTTCTGGGACTGTCACAAAGTCCAAGAGATTCTTTAATCGGTTGATGTCCAAACCGGCAGGTAGGTGAACTACAAACTCATTTATTTCACAGGTAAAGCACAAGCGATATACATGCAGCACTCCAACTTGGCACTTTACAGAGCAAAGCAACTGATGGCTCGCTGTTCTTCGATCTCCCTTCACTCTCTCTTATTACTTACATATAATCTGCCCAAGAACTTTCATGAAAGCCCCTCCCTCTATAACCGACTCGCACTTACTAGGTGGTTCATCTATAACAAGCAATTATCTCATTCATCCGAGACAATTCACTCTATCCAGAAGTACCCAGAAATTTGTCAAACTCTCCATGGCGATCTTTATGCACGGCTTAGAGTCGAGTTACAATATTATAACTTCTCCAAGCATCTAACCTTAACAAACCCACCCCATCCCCCTGCCTTCCACAAATCTCCTATTGTCTTTATTCCCCACTATTTTGTGCTTCGCTCTCCCATCCCTCCCTATTGTCTTTTGCCTTGTTCTATGTTTTTGTGTATTAGCTCTTACACGAGCCTCGACATGTTGTACAAAAAAACAAAAACATTGCAGCATCATATATAATAAACAATTTGTTCTGGATATGCCTGGCATTGGCTTAATGGTTTGGGTGTTGGGCTTGGGGTCCAAGGATCCTGAGTTCAAATCCAAGTTGGCTGTTGAATTAACACCAGGTGGGGATTACTCTGTCTGTCATCCTTCTGAGGGTGGCAAAATGAGTGCCAGCTTGCTGGTACCCTGTTTTGGAGTGGTGACCTGTCCAGGAATGTGCCCAATAGCCAAGGAGACTGCTTCGGCAGCACCAACGCTCTGCACAGAGTGTGGTCCCAATGTATGGAATAGATGTTCCAAATTATATCGTAAGCATACATGTGTTAACCATCCACCTAAACAAGGCACCATTTCACAGTCATTAAGAATTTGTGATGCACAAAAAGTGTTTTTTTTTTTTTAAACTGCTGATAAAATGGCTGCTTTGCACAGCCTGTTGAATCTCCTTACATGGTTGGTAAAGTCTTGTTTAATAGATGTTGATCCCCATTCTACACATTTTTCCATTTGACAGCAGTTAAGATTATTTTAGTAGTTTGCTACTTGGCCTTGTGATTTAAAAGAATGGGTGCATGTATTTCATTTTGGGGGGACAGTGAACACCTTGTAATATGAGGGGTGATCAGTAAGTTAATGGCTGAACAAAAGAAGAACAATAAATGTGATTGTACATTTAAAAGGTGAAATTATTTATGAGGGCTACATAGAAAAATTATACAAAACTTTTTGAAAACTAAAGAGTGTTTCAAAATATTTTCAATTACACTCTTGATTAATTCAATCATTTCCTTCAGGTGTGAACATTATGTCTGTTTTGTTTCCATAGTATTTTTATGTGCACCTTTTAAGGGAGAATCAAATATAGGTTTGGCATTTGGGGAATATGAACCATAAAAAATTAATGGCCATTGAAAATACACTTTATATGTATCATTGAGTGTATTAATTTGGGTCTAGTAAATATGCGTATTATGTTTTTCAGTTAAAAATAAATTTACAAATAACCCATCGTGTTCAGGGGAGTTTGGAATAAGAAAGGTCTTTAAGGGGTTCACAATAACCTATTCTCGGTTGAAATAGTTTTGACTGAATTTTTGTACCGATGAGGGGTCCTTTTACAACAATTCTAATATTTTAAATCATTGATTAGCTTGATGGTGGCTTAATGGTTAATGTGGTTGGTTTAAGATCATAGGGTGTTGAGTTTGAGTCCCCTGTTGTGCCGTGACATAACACCAAGTTGTTTGACTCAGCTTGTCATCCTTCTGATATTGGCAAAATGAGTTACAGCTTGCTGGAAATAGGGAGCACTACATCAGCAGCACAGCCATGCTTCCAGCAATGATGCAACCAGTCACCACAGGCTGCATATGAAATAATAATTAATAATAATAATAATCATTGATCACCTTTAACATTTTATTCTACTTCTGTGTGAAGGCCACAGACTTACTGATTGATTCTTAATTATGCGATAGGAAAGTTTGTATTACGTACAGTATAACTAGTAAAAAAAGACATAAAATGTCAAAGCCCCCATTGTTTTAGTAATTTTGCTGTACAGAATTAAAGGGCTACCCATATTTACACACAACCAAAATGGCCGCCAGTCTCCCAGTCAGCTATCTTTGATCAGATCACAAAATAAAGTGAGGTGCACGTGTGTGCCATCATGTATTGTGCTAGAGCAGCATTTCTCAACGTTTGATGGCCCATGGCCCCCCTACAGAGTCGCTTAACATTCGTGGTCCCCTGCCCTTCAATAAAAGATGCAGATTTCGTTTTATGAAATTTATTTACTCAGTTTTGAAAGATAAATCAAAGTAAACATTTTTCTAAGCAATACAATCAATGAGACACTTGCTGTTGGGCTTGTCTGACGAGGCCTCTTATATCCGGCTCCGTCTTGGACACAGCAAGGCGAATATCGTTCCCAACGTCAAGACGGTTTCTGGACTTCGTTTTAATCGTCGCAAGGTCAGAAAATCCAGATTCGAAAAGATATGTTGTGGCGAATTCAATGAGCATTATGAATGCCTTCTTGCTGAGTAGTGGATACGCATCCTGAACAGACAACCAGAAGGTGGAGTGGTCTTCTTTGTTACTGAAGACCAGCTTCATTGCTTTTGAAACCTTCAACTCTGCCAGCTCCTCTGCTTCGTCTGCAGTAGGTTCAATTTTGGCGTTAAATGGGTCTTTGTGCCACGGAACATCCAACGGTGCATCGTCGAAATAGGATTTGAACTCAGTGGAGAGATTGTCGAGATGTCTAGTGATGCAATCTTCGATGCCGACGGGAAGCTCAATCCTCTGTGTCTGCAGGTGCTCGTCCAAGAAAGGAAACGAGGCAGTGGACCCGGCCTTGATTCGTGCCTGCCAGACTTCCATTCTTGCAGACAGTCCGGCAAGCTTGTCTTGAACGTCACTGACTGTCACATCACGGCCTTGCAAGGACTGGTTCATTTTGTTGAGTAGGCCGAATATATCGGCCAGGTAGGCGAGCATCATGACGAACTCTTCATTGTCGAAGTGGACATGGAGGTTGTTTTCGTTGTCTCGCAGGAAGATTTTCACCTCAACCCGGAGTTCATACAGCCGAGAGAGGAATTTCCCCCTCGATAGCCAACGGATTTTGGTGTGGAACAGAAGTCCAACATGTTCCGCTCCCATTTCGTTGGCCAGGAGTTGGAAGAGCCGATGATTTTTGGCCTTCGCACGAATGAAGTTGATCACTTTGACCGCGACGACCATGACTTCCAGCAAACGAGGCGGAAGAGTCTTTGACGCAAGAGCATGTCGGTGTTGCGAACAGTGGGAGGATGTCACATGGGGCCATTCGTTCTTCACAAGCGTGACGAACCCTCCTCTGACGCCGACCATCGCTGGGGCACCATCAGTACAAATGTGCTTGAAATTCTGCCAACCGAGTCCATTAGCTTCAAAAAAAGAGTCCACGATAGATTTGATATCTGCCGCTGTCGTTGTGGTTGGTAGGGTATTGCAGAACAAGAACTCTTCCTTCATCTTTCCCTTTCTCTCGTAGCGAGTGAAGGCGATCAACTGGCTCTCCAGGGCAGTGTCGGTAGACTCGTCTAATTGAAGGCTAGCCTGGAGCGTGCTTTGTTTGATTTCGGAGCAAACTTGACGGCACACATCAGCGGCCATCTCGTCAATCCGTCGTCGGATAGTGTCATTAGAGAACGAAACTTTCTGGATCTTCTTTTTCGCCTCTGGTCCGATCATCAATTCCACCATTTTCTCTGCACATGGCATGATAAGGTCCTCAGCAATAGTGTGCGGCTTCTTGCACTTCGCAATTTGGTATGCCACTTTGTAGCTAGATTGAAGAGCAGGTTTTTCTTCTGGCCGGAATCCAAATTTGGGAAGTGTCGCTTCACGGTCATATCGTGATCGTTTCGCAGACAGAGCGTCGATATTATCTTCCTTCCTTCCGGGATGCATCTTGTCGCGATGGTTTGAAAGTTTGGAAGGACGTAGTGATGCATTTGACATCACGACCGAGCAGTGCAGACATTGCGCGCAGTCCACGCCATCTCGACTGACATTCGTGAATCCAAACTTGACATAATTGTCATTCCATTTTCGAACCTTCTACATCTGAGAAAAAAATTGAAAAAAACAAAATTGTAACGTTTTGTAAATATTGGTTTACGATGAATGCTCTGTGGGCTCCGCCTTCTCTTTTAAAATCGTGGTTAAACTCATCTACCCTTTTTACTTTGACACTATGACCGGAGACTCATCACCTTAATTGTACATTACAAGCTTCTGCATTCTGAATCGCAGTTTTTCGGCATCCACTCATGGCCCCCCGGTCGAAGGCCAATGGCCCCTTGGGGGGCCATTGGCCCCCAGTTGAGAAACGCTGTGCTAGAGCCACATTTGAACAAAATCGGACACATATCTGAGAAATGGTTGAGGACACATTTAAGTAACAAAATGGCAATCAGTCGGCCATCTTGGATCTGATCTCGAAAAAATAATGATGTGCACATGTAAGCCATCATTCATAATATGTGTACCAAGTTTGAACAACTTCGGTAAATGCTTGTCCAATAAATGGTTGAGGACTTGTTCGACACTGGGTTTTTTAACAACTAAAATGGCCGCCAGTCGGCCATCTTGCATCTGATCTCAAAAAAAAATGACGTGTTTATGTATACCATCATGTGTTGTCTTTGTGCCAAGGACGAATAAAATCGGTAATCGGTCCATACATGTCTGAGATGTGGTTGCGGATGCATACGCACACACGGACATGAAAATCGAGACCACATCAATAAGCCCCCATTTCAAACTCAGTCGAATAGGGGCTAAAAATACATACTGGAATTTTAAGTTAAAATGGAGATTCCTGCTTTTATTTATTTACAGTATGTGAAAGACAGAACTGCCCACTGCTAAAAGCAGTATCTGCTGCTACACTGCAGCCCACAGTATCATTCAGCATACATTTTGGCTTCAGAAGTCTTGTTTGGCAATGTCTGCCTGCCTTTTGGGAAGGGAATCAATACATGAAGGTATTTCCAGCTTACAGATCATCTCTCTTGAGAGATGCATTTATATATATATATATATAAAAGGGTAAATAATCAAAAAATATCACAAAGCTAAGGACATGTACTTTGGTCCCAAGACTAAAACATGTACTTCGGCTCCAAAATCAAAATACACAGTGAAACAATCCCTGGCCGAGTCATACCAAAGACTTTTTTTAATGGTACATGCTGCTTCCTTTCTTGATGGAGCTTCCTTGCTTACCTGTAGCTGAATGGAGTATTGCATTACACTCTGGGCTGGGGCCCCACCATTACATTTGTCTCTCCTGGATTTTGTGAGATATAACACTCTTAACATCACTGGAATTTCCCATGATGAAAACGGTACAAAAGCTGATCTTCTCAATACAAGTACAGAGTAGTAAGCTTGCTTCCAAATATGATGATAACAAGTCTTTCCTGATATCAACAGAATGATTTATTGCCATAAGTTTGGATTCTGTCCTGGTCACTCAACACTGGACATGCTGCTACTCCACTCTCAGCAATCTCAGCAATGGTCTCAGCTCGCCCAAGGTCTGATGCTCTTACATGGCAGGCAGGTTTGATGCCTCTGTTTTTGTTTGGTTTTTTTGCCTTTCCTCCAACTTAGCTCCTTCGGCTCTCTCAGCCTTCTGACCCACCCCAATCACTAAGGATGTATGCATTCTTCCATTAACCTCCCGCTTAAACTTCAAAAATCCTGTGTCTGACTGCACACCTCAACTCTTTTGTTCCACAATTCTCAGGAAAGCACAGCCTTACCAGTGACTATGCTACAACACTCTTCCCTCTAGCCTTCAAGCAGGAGGTGCATCGCCATCTCATGTAAACCTCTATCCTACCCCCATTAACCCTTCCGAACCAAATCTCTTACTTGCAGATTGCAGTTTCCTCTTCTCCTTTCTCTCATCTTTTCCTACTTCTTTATTCCCTTGGTTTTTGTGTGCTACCGTTGCCCTGCTGGCTGACTCTCTGTCCATACCCTCCATCACCTTGCTCTCACATGAGCCTCGTTCTTGTAGATAATTTTTTTCACATACATATGTACTGTATATATTTCGTTTATGTTTACATTATATTTGATGTACTCTATTCTCATTTAAAACGAGTCTGCAAAGCAGTATGCTCCACATAGGCTATAATATTGTATCGTTATCATTGTCATTTGGTGTCGCTGTTTCTATCAGAGATGGGCTTCTGCAGTTTTGCTGAGCAATAAGCAAGAAACCACATGGTTTCCCCCTGAGAATACTCGTTTTAAATCAACCTCTTGTCACGTGTTTCCTCGTCTAAGACGTGCTGACCTCCTGTGTAGTGAAACAGAATAACAATGGTAAGCAGCGTGAGTAGTACCCCATTATTGTCATAGGGTGAGTCATTGAACCTGTATGTATGTTTAAAAGTGGTCAGAAGAAGTGATTGATAAAAAAAACTATGGAATATTATGTGTTTTGTTTCATTTGTTATTGTAGTTTGGGTGATGCAATAGTTGTGGTTCTGATTTGATACCAATGAACACACAGATCTGGATCCTTAACTTAAGAGTCATTTTTTCCAGTTGTACGAAAATGAAAAACGTGGAGTAGTTGTACACATGGATTATTGTCAGAATCGTGTTAAACTTATCTGCCTCTTATTCTGT
>NC_140965.1:28198129-28235629 GCF_056783735.1 Eptatretus burgeri
ATATATATATATATATATATATATATATATATATATATATATATATATATATATATATATATATATATATATATATATATATATATATATATATATATATATATATATATATATATATATATATATATATGTATATATATATATATATATGTATGTATATATATATATATGTATATATATATGTATGTATATATGTATATATATATATATATGTATATATATATATATATATATGTATATATATATATGTATATATATATATATGTATATATATATATATATATATATATATATATATATATATATGTATATATATATATATATATATATATGTATATGTATATATATGTATATGTATATGTATATATATATATATATATATATATATATATATATGTATATATATGTATATGTATATATATGTATATGTATATGTATATGTATATATATATATATATATATATATATATATATATATATATATATATATATGTATATATATATATATATTGCTACGGCTCCGGTTCCGAGACACCAGTTTGCTACTCAGGGGGTTTAATCCCCATTTGTCCTCGGAAGAGCCGAACCTGGGCCACCGCTCACAATTAACTCTGTGGTATGGTGGGTTGCTTTAGAACCATGAACACCAATCAGTTAACCACGAGTTCCAGTGTCCACCGTCTAATTATTCCGTTTAACTAGAGGTCACGTTGTTTCCTGAAAGGGGAGCACGCCCTCGGCAAAGCACCAATCTTATCTTGATTAGATCTTAATTAGGGCGGCTGAGCGTTTTAACCGCTGGTGCGTGCCGACTATTATTGGTCAATTCGTGTGGTAATTACCTCCCAGTCTATCTCGGTTCGGACAATGCTGGATCAATGGAAGGAAAGGACAAGCACGGACAGGTTGGAACATCAACAAAGGAATTTATTAATAACAAAAATAAATAAATAATAAAAAGAACTTTTTATTTTCGTGAGGTAAAAAGAAGTTAATTCGAAGCAATCAAAATCTTCACAAGCAAATGAATAATTATTCAGGCACTGATACAAAAAGAGGAAAAGAGCCGATGCTTATCTTACTTAATAATTAAACACAGACAAGGGTACCCAGCAGATCATTCAAGGGGGGGGGGGGGGGAGAAATCATCTCGCTCACCAAATATAAGTTGTACGTCAAATAACAACGTCCTGAAATGTGTGAGCGTGCCTTGTTCGTTGCCACGCCCAGCCTTGCCGTGCACCCACTCGCAAACAGGCTCGAACACCAATCGACGTCACCCCCAAGAATCAGGTACACTAAAAGCAGGTCTCGAGCAGAAGGAGAATTAACGGTCTGAATGTCACCCACCATCAGGAGCCACCAGGAGCCACAACCAATGGACAGCTGTTCGGAGCTGTGAGGCACTGTGAAGTGCTGAGGCGCTGTGAGACGCTGAGTGGCTGAGAGGAACTGTGAGAAGCTGTAAGGCACTGAGGCTGTCACCAACTCACTGGCGCCGACTGACTGACTGGAAATACCATCTGACTGACAACGACTCACTGACTGGTAAAGTCGTCTGACTGACTGGACTCCTACTGACTGCGAAAGCCATCTGACTGATACTGACGCCAACTGACTCACCAACTGACTCATTGTCGACTGACCCGCCAACAACGGACTTCTCATCCTCGTTTTATAGCGGCCCCTCTGGGTGGGTGCATACTCCAGCCAAATCTACCCCGCCCCATTTGCGAATCATTGCCGTGACAACCCGCCCATCCCACGATTACTCCTGGCTTACGATGCCATGTTTGTCGTGCCGGATGAACGGCAAAAAGCAGCCATCTGTCAGAATTACCGAGCGAAAATGTGAAGCGCTCATAAAACGTCAACAACAATTATCACCTCAATGTTCAACCCGATATGAAAAAGAGCCAGTTAGCATCCATAGAGATGCTGAACGGGGTGTCAAACGTCGATGGAAAAAGGCGGGTGTCGACGTCGGTGAAAGAAACGGGCGTCAATGTCGATGGAAAAAGGCGGGCGTCGACTTTCCGCTGGGCTAACGCTATCTCACGTGTGTGACTGTGTGTCGTAAAGAGAAAAGGGAGCTTTCCATAAGAGAGGAAATCTATTCTTTACCCTTCTCAATGCATCAAAGTTAGAATCCCACCAGACCTGAAAGCGGGAGAGAGGGGGAAATGGGGCGGGTGCTGGGGTGAATTAGGCGGGGTTGAGTGTGAGGGGGTGGACAGGCGGGCGGGGAATCAAGAGATGGGGGGCGGGGAGTGAAGAGGCGGGGGCGGGGCCGGGGTAATTAAATTTTTGGGTGGGGGTAAGCAAATTGAAGGCCGGTGGGAATGGGGCAGGGGCGGGGGATGAGTAGGTGGGGGCAAACACGCCCTGTCCAGTCCATGTCCCTCGAGTGTGGGTGAGCTGGTGAGGGTGGTTGAATGAACGGAATCCGTCTGTGACGGGGTTTCGGCTAGTATATATTGTTACAGATCTGGAAACCATAAGCATTCAACATACAGATGTCCCAAAAGTTAGTTATGTCCTTAAGTATGTGTGTAGTCAAGTCACCTTCATACCGGGCGTAGTGGCGTGCGCCTGTAATCCGGCTACTCGGAGGCTTGGGTTGGAGGATCGCTTGAGGACGGGAGCTCTGCACTGGGCCGTGCTTTGAGAGGGTGTAGGGCAGCCCGGAATTATGGCGAAACCCAATCCTTATCCCTGTGTCGTAAGAGGCGACCAGGGTTGCCTCAGGAAGGGCATCCGGCGTAAAACCTATGCCAAATCAGTATGCGGATCATAGTGGATGATCCGCTGTGGTGACCCCCAATGGGAGCAGCTGAAAGACGAACAACAGTAGACAGATCCCCTTCCTTTTGTCTAGTGGGAGAATCAAAGGCGTGCGTTGCGATTTATTTTAGTTAGGTTATTACATCGAACAAGCCATCTAACAACCATCCCATCTGCATGACCCCTCGGCCCATTACGATCAACGGTACCATCGTGCTTGCAGCCCTCGGTTCGCGGGCCACAGCGCACCTTTGCCTGAGACGGATTCCCGAGGATATTCGAGGCAGTTTCACCACCACGACCTTTCTCAAACATGCGTCGAGGGGAGGGTCGGATTTCTCCAAACAAGGCCGAAACCCAGCCCCGGAAAGGTATGCCGTGGGACACTGCCCAATCAAAGGCAGACAGTGAGGTGTGTCCACCAAGGCCCTCCCCGCTGAGGGAGGTCCATAAATTCCCAAGCACTCTCTGAGGCAGTGTTGGAGTTTTATGGGTTATTGCTGTCACGAGGGTTGAGCAGAAGGTTGGCGAGGCGGCGAACGTGTCTCTGCTGGCCTTCGACAAGGAAGGAAAGAGCGACCCTGACCCCACCCCCACCCCCGTGGACCCCAGCCATTCACCACCTGAGCTCCTCCACGAACCTCGAGTCCCACACGTGCGACTGGGTACCAAACCAGCGACCATTGTCAGGTGCCGCAGCATGGAGTATCCCCTTTCTCCAACGGCCGGTACCCATCCGAACTCTGATCCCCAGCTTCTCTCTCTTCTCGGCTGCGAGCGTCCAATAAAGAACTCTGGGTTTCTTTTCATTTATGTGTGTGTCTGTGTGTGGGCCTATCTTTAAGTAGAACTGAATAAGTGTTTTTGGATCATTGCAAATATTCCTTGCTTGCATATTCACGTGAAGTCTTGCCTTTGTCTTTTACTGCAAATAAAACTTGTTAGAAATGTCCCCAGTTTGTTTCCGTCCCTTCTTGCATTGGTCCAGCATGGTTCGGATCTGAGTTTAGGCGGGGTTTTATCCCCGGTAATCGGACAATTGTAGCCGGGACGTCCTGGGCAGGCCCGCTCAACTGCATCCGAGCCAGAAAGGTGGGTGGCAGAGTGGTAGTCGGGAGGTGTAATTCTACCGCTGCCGGTGAAGTGAATCCGGTTCGGCCAGTCATTCAGAGGCCGTGGATTCCCGGTAGCCGAGACCGCGCAGTCACTTAGTGTAGGTACATTGGATCTAGACAAAATAACCCTTTGTCACGCAGTCGAGATATTGGCGTTTCACGGTTGGTGAAGCGACCCGCCGGCTCGCGGAGTTATCCGAGCGACAGCCTCCAATTCCGGGGAGTTTGGTGGGAGACGACACAAGCTTTCCCCACCTAGTGGTCGTTCTTGCCACCGACCCCCGGCCCGCAACAGTTTGGTGTCAGGAGTTTGGACCTCGAACCCCTCCGCCCCCATGGAAGGGTTTACAGGATTCGACCCCGCAACAGTTTGGTGTCTGGAGCGCGATTCGAACCCCTCCGCCTCCATAAGAGAAAATTTACGGGATTCGGACCAGGGGTGTGCTTGACAACCCCCCCCCCCCCTTCCCTCCAAATTAAGAGCAGTAAAATTATATTTAATTCTCAGTACGGACTATGGCGGACCAAGACGGACTGGTACAGGTGGGTTCGGAATTAACGTTAGAAGAACCCATGGCTCAGGATGACACGTTGCAGGAAGACCCTCCCCTGTAATCAAACCCAGAGGTAACATTGGGGGCGGCAGCGGCGATGCATGAGGCTCCGCCAAGGCCACTTGACATGAGCCAGTTGGTGGAGATACTGGCAAACATGCAAAACCAACTGAAAGGGGATTCACAAAGCCGAATGGACGCCAATGTGCAAGAAATGAATGAAAACATGGAAAGCCGAATGAAGGGAAATATGCAAAACATGAAAAACGAAATGAATGAAAATATGCAAGCACTGAGAGGTGATATGCCGAGGATGGGGATACACTTGCAAATACAAATGAAGGCGGGTCAGGAGGAAATAAAGGCGGAGTTGGTAAAGGTAAAAGGTGAAATGCAGAGCATGGATTGGAAAATGGCGACTGCACGTGGAGGAATGACCGAGTCAAGGGGGAGTGTAAAAGGTGTTCGGACCGTGATGGAGACGGGTAAGGAGGAAGTGACAAAAACAAATAACGACGGTTAAAGGAGAAACCGGTAAACTCGAACAGGGGATGACGGAGATAATAAGGGAGACGCAGGATTTCGAAATGATAACAGAAACACAAGAATTAGAAGAGAAAGATGAATTACATAAAACTAAAGAGGGGCACACACAAGTCGAGCTGGTCGGGGACATTGGGGTTGAGCATGTGGAATGTCTTTGGACCCAATGCTTGCAAGGGTCGGATTAACCTCCCACTGGAACGAGGGGAGACGGTATGCTCCCTCGTGGCAGGCCGTGACGAGCTGAGTCCAGTCTGGCCGTACGAGGTCGAGCTGGTGCATGGTGTGAATGAGCACATGCCAAGCTTGGGGGGGTAGAGAAACCCTGGGATCTTTTGGGCTTTCACGAGCCCCCGATGTGAATGTCCGAGAGTGTGTGTCAAAATGTGTGCAGAATGCAAATGACATGGCATGTGTGAGTGCATGTGAGGAGATGGAACACGGACCGACCCAGACGGGAGACCTGGTTCGTGTAACGGATGGAGATATTTTGGAAACCACGCCAGCTCTGCGGGATGTTGCGTGCGAGGTCCGTTCCGTGTTTTGCGAACGGCCCAGGCACGCACGACTCCGTGATCGGGAGCCGGCGTTGAAACGTCCCGTGATTGGTACGAAACCACCACGTGGACGGCTAAAATGGCGGTGATTGTGTGAATTTGGAAAGCACGTGGCCCCATGTGAGCACGTGTGCGAGGCTCCGCGTGCTGTGCGCAGCGAGTGGAAGTCGTGGGACGCGCGGAACGTGTCCCGACAACGCCGTCGGGCCCGTGTGCGAGTGACGTCAGCAGGGATCGCACAGCACGAAGGCCAGGTGAGAAACGCACGGCTCACATGGTGGATGGCTCGGAAGCGGACGTGTAATGCGATCGACGGGGCGATGTTACGCTTCCAATTATCGCCCAAACGAAGGGGACGAGCCAGTTGCAAACCGCCGCCCTGGCGATGCAAGGCCGAACGAGCCTTTGCACGAGTACCCGATCCCCGACCCGGATGTAGTGAACATCCTCGTCTTGGGCAAAGGAGCACTAGTTCGTGGATGGGTTTAGCGTTAGATAGACCGGCCTCATGGGGTATGAGCAGTCCTCCATGGGGCCTGGTGGGATCAGTTCGAGGGAATTTAGGAGATAATTTAGAATGGATTGGAGACTTGGACAGACATGGAACGTGTAGTGGGAACGTAGCTTAGTAATATAATTAAAGGGAACGTGTATTAGTACAAGGGATGACGAGGGGCACGAGCTAGTTAGGGGCACGGAGTGTCAGTGTTGGTGTGAATTAAAAAGAGAAGAACATGATGAGTGAATGTGGGTCAGCGGGCCCAAGTGTGAATGGAGTGAATGTGGAATGCATGGTGCGAACGAATGATTGGGGGGAGGAGTGAATCCCACCCAAGGGAACCTGGGGTTAGTGTAATGTTAGATTGTGGGTTAGTTAAATTAACCAATCGGATGTCGTTTTGTTGTTGGTGTTGAATGAAGGCACGAAACCTTTTTGTAGGGTGCAGGAGTCTATTGACCGCCTGGGAGCGTGGCAGTGGAAATGTGTACACTGAGTCGAGGGACCCCTAGGCATGACACGAGCATGCATGCGAAATACGACATGAGCATGCATGTGAGAGCACCCGATGGGTTACCAAGCAATACGTGGATGGAGGGAACATGGAAAGGAACCCTGCACGACCGAGGGACGACCGAATGACCGTGGGATTGAGGGTAAGACCGATGGGGTGAAGTAGGGACTGTTGAAAGGATGTTTGATGGAGGGGAGATTATTGGTGGACCATTGAAACAGGCCGGTGGGTAATGGAGGAATGATTGAAAGTAACAGAGGGATTGAACAGAACAATGGTGTGAAGAAATAAAGATTGAAAGTAACAGAGGCGGAGGGGGGAAGACATGACACTGGACAAATACAGTCAAGCCAACAAATGCCCCCCAAACAGCCCTTTGACAAGGGACCAAGGACTATCTATACAAAGACCAATGAAACTAGAAGTGCACTCGGTAGAGCGCATACCTCCGCCATGTAATGCCTGGTCCATGTGAACATATCGGGCCCAATACATTTTTGAAATATCATGCAATTTATCTGTTTTTGGCCCTATCTCTCAATGGTGAAGAATCACTTTAAAAAGTAAATAATTCTCGTATCCAGATTCGGATTCGGATTTTCACTGAAAATAAATCAATTCGTCATGGTCACACGCACCAAACCTGTCCACCAAGTTTCTTCTGAATCCGTCCACAACTTTTTGAGATATCTTGCTATATATCGTTTTTGGTCCTATCTCTCAATGGTGAAGAATCACTGAAAAAATTCTCGTAGTTGGATCCAGATCTGGATCTTATAAAAAATCTAACCATTTCGTCCTTGTCACACATACAACCTGCCCACCAAATTTCATCCGGATCCATCCATAACTTTTTGAGATATCCTGCACACAGTTAGACAAACAAACAAACATCAAGAAAAAGATGTTATGTCGAGCAGAGCATGATACTTGCAAAATCCACCCCTCTCTTCAAAAGGTTGTCATGGATACATCAAATTGTCCATTTTGTTAAGATTAAAATTGACAATCTTAATCAAAGCTCAAGTCAATTGGATGGAAATTGATTATTTTTCAGATTGAAATTGATGATTTTGGAAGTTTCACCTTGAGTTGCCCTTTGACCTCAAAAATAGATGCTTTTCCAAATTCAGTGATGAACTATGCAATTGCTGTTTAATTTTCATGTTAATAGGATGTAAATTTAATATTTTCAGATGAAATTAGATGTTTTAAGAAGTTTGACCTTGAGTTGACTTTTTGACCTCAAAAGTAGTTGTTTTTCCAAGTCAGTGACGCAATATGCAAATCCTGTTCAACTTTCAAGTCAATCGGATGAAAAATGACGATTTTAGAAATTCGACCTCAATATGACCTTTGACCTCAAAATCAATGGGCTTCTCAGTTGAGACGACTTCTACAACTTGGTAAAGTTTCATGATGATCGGTTTAGAAGTGTGACCTGTAAGCGACAAACAGACAGACAGAATAACAAAATAGACTGACCAATATACTTGAAAAATCTTCACTTTCACAAATAACAAACAGAGAGGGGTGAAAGCATAACCTCCTTCACTTTCGGTGGAGAATCTAACAACTGATCCTCAGGTCACATACGCGTCTATGTGTGCTCTCCCCTTGGGGTAAGTTTTCCAAAACCATTACAGTATCATAGAAAATTGATAACTTCCTGAAATTGTATCATGCACACTTTTTTTTTATTGCACAAAGTTGAGTTGTGAAGTTATAAGTTCATACATAGCATACTCACCACCTGGTTGCCTTACCTGGGTTGGGTTTCCGACCTGACTCTAAACTATCATCCTGGTGGCCTGCAGGCAGGGCAATCATTGGTGAGCACGCCGTCCTTTGAACGGATATTATTGTGGGTGTTGCATCGACTACACATTCCTGGTGGACATGAAAGATTTTAAGGTGTCTTTTACAGCAGTACGCCATTGTGTGCCAGCACCCTGGCCAAATTCCAAACTCTTGCCCTCACCTGTCACTCTCTGCCATGGAATTGTGACCTAACCCTGCCCAGATTGGGTTCATTGCCAGCAAAGTCCACGACCTGTCTTGAGTATCGCATTGCTCTGGGAAAAATATGGCCATACACTAGCGTTAATAATAATAATGACAATAATAGTAAGATAAGAATAACATTAAAAAAGCAACAATAACATACAGTTCATTTTGTCCCAACAAATATATATTTCAGCTTATTTGGTGAAAAAAAGACAGGTTGCTGAGAATGTGCATTACCTCGGATTTTCAGATGTACCATGCTCTGTTTTGAGCATCTGTTCTGCCGAAGTAGTTTCCTGACTAGGGTTACAATCCTGGACGGTCGGTCATTCTGACGCATGATGCTCGGCTGAAGGTGCAGGAATTTGTAATCTATTCAGGCTCCCAGCAATAACTCCCCAAGTTGTCGCAAAGCACAGCGTAAGATCTTCAACGTCCACTAAGTAGTTTTCAAAGTTGTCGCAAAGCACAGCGTGAGATCTTTAACGTCCACTAAGTAATTTTCACAGACGGGCACCCAGCTGAACACCCTTCTGAGGGACGGCACACACATTGATGAATCGTCCTGCCTGCAAAACACATAGATAACAGTTTTTAGCTGGGTCGGGATTCAAACCCAGGCTAGACAGCTTAGAGGTGAGTGTGTATATCTCTCGGCTACCTTGTCAGCCATATTATCAGATGCGATTGGTTGGAAATCTGGCTTCCATTCAATTGGGAACATGGGAAAGAGAACATAATATGTGGTGGTAGGTAGTAGGTTGTAGACAGCAACCGCTCAGGGTAGTACTACCGTTCTCACTTAGGAGCGTTAAAGTAGTGCCCGGAACCATCTTACACTCTCCATGTCAGGAATGCTGGTCTTACTTTCTGTCTCACTCAAACTATAACTACCAGGCGAGCTTTAATCTCTCTTTCTAGCAAACAAACATCACACACTTTTCAAACAAACATCATACATTTTTCATCATACACTTTTCTTACTCACTCATTTTCACTCCTCACTTCAAATTATTCTCTCTCTTTTATTTCTCTTTCCTCTCATTTCCTTCAGACAGCCTCCAATTAAATATGATAAAGTCCGAAAAGTTAATGGCCCCTAGTTCCCGGCATTATGGGGAGCGAAGAATCCCTGGTGATCTGCCTTTCTCTGCTGCCAACGAGAGGGTGGGCTCAGGCGGTTGTAGTATCGCTCCCTCCCAAGACCCTTGCCTTTTGAACCAACGTGACTCTTTTACAATTCATTTTACCAACATCCTTGGTATTTCTTTGAATGTTACCTCTGTCGAACATCTTCTAGCAAGCTCCTCTCCGAATATCTTGCTTCTCTCAAAGACCCAATTCTCACATGACATTCTTGTTAATTCTTATACCATTTTGAACGACAACCTTCACTCACGATTCCGCTTCAAATGAGGAGTCTGCGTCAACTCCAACATCAAAACGCCTGCTGTACGCCTTGTGGACCTCGAATCTCCAAGCTTTGATTGTCATCTGGCTTAAGATTTGTCTCCTGACCATCACTATCTTTCTCTGTTTTACTTTCTGATCTCCCAATTCTGCAAACTTTATGGCTTTCTTTTACTATCTTAACTCTTGCCATGAGGCCATGACATCCGAACACCCTCAAGCAGAATTTCTCTATCTCAGAGACTTGAATGTACACCATGGGAAGTGGCCTAAATCTTCCCACACGGATGCTGTGGGGTTGAAGCTCTTACATTTTCCATTATTAATGATTTGGGACAAATTATCACCCACTGCACCCACTGCACCCTATCCATATCCCAGATCGTCATGACCACATTACCAATACTTTGGATTTATTCTTCACTTCCAATCCGTTGCATTACAACTACACAATTTCATCTCCAATTGGTTCTTCTGATCACAATTTTGTGAACATCACTTTACTCACCACCACTTCTTCTCATCCGACTGCTCCGACGAAACACCAGTAATGGCATTTCAATAATGCTGACTGGACTGGTTTACGAAACTTCTTTTCTGACTTTCTCTGGAAAGACTACTGCCTCTTCTCAGGTGATGCCTCCATCTCTGCTGAACGTAGAGCTGAGGTTATTGTTGTAAGGAATGGAGGTTTATTAACCGGCTGGGGTGAACCGGTTGAAATGGGGTAAAGCTCCAGGGATCTGTGGCATCCATGCTGAACTTCTCAAGGCTGGTGGAAATGCTGCACTTGTGTCGTTGCATGCAGTTCTGTGCTCTGCCTGAAACACAGGCATCATCCCAACTGACTGGAAGAGAGGCCTTGTTGTCCTTCTCTGGAAAGGGAAGGGTGATCGCCAAGACTGCAACAACTACCGAGGGGTGACGCTGCTCTCAGTGCCGGGCAAGGTCTTTGCTCGGATAATTCTTGATAGGGTTCGCCACCATCTGCTTGAGCACCAGTGTCCAGAGCAGTCAGGCTTTTTTTTTTTTTTTTTTTTTTTTTTTTTTTTTGTATACCTTGGTCGAGGCTCGTATGAGAGCTAACACACAACTCACAGCAAGGAGGCATGAGACAAGAGGGGCGGGAGTGGAAGGGACAAATCATTGGGGAACAGACACAGGTGAACTGTGGAAGGGAGAGTGATGTGGATGGGACGGGGAACATGGCGAGGAGGAGATGGACATTACAGGGACTTTCAGGAAGGAAAGCAGGAGAATTGAAGGAAGTGGGCTTGGGTGGATTATCGGGGGTAGAAAAGATCGAGGATTTGGATGGGGGAAGATAAGAGGTGGTGGTGAACAGCTGTTTTGAAAGCCTGGAGGGAAGAATGGGAAAGAATAGAGTGAGGAAGTTTATTCCAAAGGCGGGAAAAAAGAGGAATGAAAGAGTGAAGATGAGCAGTGATTCGTGATTTTGGTAGTTTTACCAGAAGGGGGTTGTTGGCGGACCTTGAGCGCCCTGTGGAAATGTGGTTGGGACAAATCGCAGAGAGAGCAGGGGGGCAAGGCTGGAGAGGAGTCGGTAGAAGACAGAAAGACCACCGACCAACCTGCGGTGATTGAGTGAGAGGCCCAAAGACTCAGCTTCATTGCGGGAGATGCCAATGATCTTAAAAGCCCTGGTTTCGACAGCGTGAAGTCGAGAAAGGTGGGAGGCAGGAGCACCAGCCCAGAGGGGAGAGCAGTACTCCATCAGGCTACGGACAAAAGCTTTGTAAGTGGTCAGGAGCTCAAGAGGGCCGAGGAAGGACTTTGCACGACGGAGGATTCCCAGTCGGCGACTGGCTTTTGAGGCAAGGTTGGAAATGTGACTTTCCCAGGAAAGGTCATGGCAGATAGTGAGACCCAGAAGCTTGAAAGAAAAGACTTCTTCCAGAGGATTGTTGAGAAAGTGGATGGGGGTTTTCTAAACGGTCCTTTCGAAGAGACATAGTGAGAGTGTGAGATTTGTCTGGATTGAAAGACATGTTCCACGTGTTGGACCAGTTTGTGATTTTATCCAGATCTGCAGTGAGCGAAGAAGCTGCTGCTTGCCGGTCTGAGGGATGACAGATGGTACGGCAGAGGGTGGAGTCATCGGCAAAGAGAAATAGAGGATTTTCCAGAGAGTCCGAGAGATCATTGATGAAAACCAGAAAAAGAACAGGGCCCAGAACGCTACCTTGAGGAACTCCAGCCTGCACAGGAAGAGGGGATGAAAGAACTCCATTTAGGGCCACACGTTGACTGCGACAGGAGAGGAAGTCTGCGAGCCATGAGTGGAGATGGCCTTGAATACCGTGGGAAGAGAGTTTGGTGAGTAGGGCAGGGTGCCAGACTGTGTCAAAAGCACGTGATATGTCCAGGGATACGGCTCGGATTTCCTGTCTGGCATTGAGGACCTCCATCCATTGATGGGAGAGCAGTAGCAGCATATCTAGGGTAGAGTGACCTGGTCTGAAACCAAATTGATGATTGGAAATCAAGCCATTGGAGAAGAGGAAGGATTTCATGTCTGAAGCGATGATGGATTCCATAACCTTGCTGATGATTGGGAGAAGGCTGATTGGTCTATAGTTACAGGGATCTGTTTTTGCACCTTTTTATGCAGGGCAGTGATGTTAGCAGATTTCCAAGCACATGGCAGATGACCTTGGGAAAATGAGAGGGTGAATAGAACAGAGAGAGGGTGAGCAAGAGCAGAAGAGCAGGCTTTGATGACACGTGGGCTGATGCCGTCTGGACCGGTTGCAGAATCTGACTCGAGGTTTGAAAGCAAGCTCTCCACCTTGTCAGGAGAAAAGGATACAGAGTCCAGGGACAGTTGGGTGCGACTGGGTAAAGTGGGTAGAGATAGTGATGGGTTTGGGACACAAGATTTAGCTGCAAACACCGAGTTTAGACATTCAGCTTTATCACGTGTGGAATCAGCAGTGCGGCCATTTGAGGTAAGGGAGGGGATGGAGGGGGAACATACACCAGAAACAGATTTGATTAAACGCCACCAGGATTTTGAGGAGGGAGAGAGGTTTGAGAGTTCAGACTTGAGATGAGAAAGATGTTGTTTTCTGGCTCTCCTGAGGGTAGATACACACTTGTTCCGAGCTTTGTGGAAAGAACTGAGATTGCCCTCAGTTGGGTTTGCTTTCCATGAGGCAAAGGCAAGTTGTTTCAGGACAACTGCCTCGCCACAAGCTTCAGTAAACCAAGGGCGGGAGGAAGGGTAAGACAACTGAACACGAGAGGGGATAAATCTGTGCATGAGGGAGAGCAAGTTTCTTTGAAAGAATTCCCAGGATGAGTTGATGTTTGAGAAAGTAGTGATAGGAGACCAGTCTGTAAGTTTGATGGCTGCTCGGAGACCCTGCCAGTCGGCTTGAGTGAAATGCCAGACTCGACGGCGGTGAGGTGGTTCTCTGATAACAGCCAGAGAGATGTCCACTTTAACAAGGACGTGGTCAGAAGAACCAATTGGAGCAAAGGAAGAGCAGCAGATATTGTCAGGGAAATTTGTCAAAATCAGATCCAGAAGAGATGGAGTACCATTGGTTGAGATCCGGGTCGGGAAGTTGACCGATTGAGTCAGTCCCAATGAGTCGCAGAAAGCTTTTGCTGATGTCCCATGGCAGGTGAGAGAGGTACCCACACCTAGCCAACTGGCGTGATGACAATTGAAGTCGCCACATAAGAGGAAGAGAGAGTTTGGATGAGAAGATAGAAGATGGTCCATGTTTTCGGAGAGTGAGGTGTAGATGGAGTCATCACTGTTCGGTGGACGGTACAGTACACATATAAACATGAGGTGGGAGTGGAGGGGAAGCCGAAGCCAGAGGTATTCCTGGGGGTGTGGGGGAGTGAGAGCAGTGCAGGGAGAGTGAGGAATAGAGTCTTTGATGAAGAGAGCAACACCTCCACTTACACCAAAGGCTTTACACCAAAGAGGTCAACGATTGACCGTATCATTGCTCTTCGGGTCCTCACCGAACGCAGACGAGAGTTTTGGCAGGGGCTGCTGACAGCCTATGTTGATCTCTGTAAAGCGTTTGATTCAGTGAATCAGGATGCCCTCTGGGGGATTCTTGGTCTTCGTGGGGGTGCCACCAAAACTGATCGATCTGATGTTTGAACTCTACTCTGGTACTCATAGTGCTGTGAGATGTGGTGGTATCATCTCTGACTTATTTCCAGTTGTTACTGGAGTTCATCAGGGGTGTGTGCTGGCCCCCACACATTTCAGCACTTGTATGGACTGGATTCTCGGGAGGATGTTGGAGAGATCAAGCTGTGGTGCATCACATGGGAATGTCAAGATCTCTGACCTTGATGTCGCAGATGATGCAGTCATCTTTGCGGAGACTTTCAATATCCTATTGGGGGCCCTCGAGTTGCTGATTGAGGAGTCGGAGCCGCTAGGATTACGGGTTTCCTGGGTCAAAACTAAGATCCAGGCTTTCATTGTCATCTTGGATGCAGCTATCCTGTCTGTGCCTGTTTGTGGTGACGATGTTGGGGTCGTGGAGATATTCACTTACCTTGGCAGTGATATTCATGTCTCTGCTGGCTGTGAGTCAGAGGTCAACAGATGTCTGGGTCGGGCCTGGGGAGTCATGGATTCATTGGATCATGGGGTGTAGCACTGCTGGTACCTATGTGGGAGGACAAAAGTCTGAGTCTTCAAGTCCTTGGTGCTTCCAGTCTTGCTCTCTGGATGTGAGACTTGGACTCTGACCAAGGATCTGAGAAGGAGACTTAATTCCTTTGGTGCCAGGTCTCTTCGGAGAATCCTTGGCTATTGTTGGTCGGACTTTGTGTCCAACGAGCGGTTGCTGAGAGAGACTCAAATGAGATTTGTTACTTGCATAGTCCGTGAGCTTCAGCTGCGGCTGTATGGACATGTAGCTCGTTTTTCTGACGCTGATATTGCTCACCAGATTCTCTCAGCGAGGGAGTCTCGTGAGTGGAGGAAGCCAATGGGCTGACCATGTGCCTCGTTGTTGCAGCAGGTTGATCAGCATCTCAAGGAGATGGGGATGGGCCAGGCATCTGCCTAAGGGGATGGCCAGACAGTGGCCCCTGGAGTACCGGCGGAAAGTGGACACAGCGATGCGCTGCTCTGGCGCATGCTCCCATACCTGACCTGACCTGAATGGAAGCTTATATCCCCTTCTCTTTCAAATCTATCTCTCTGACCAATTCTTGGTTCAATAATGCCTGCTCTGTGGCCATTCGTGCAAATGATGCCGCATATCAGACATGGAAAAACTCTTCTTCCTCTGACTCCCATTCAGCTTTCATATCCACCAGAAATCATTGCAAATATGTTATTTGTGGGGAGAAGCATTCCGTTATTCAAAAGAAATGTGACAACCTCTTATCTTCTTCCATGAATAGATCTTTCTGGTCCTCAGCTAAAAGTATCTCCAACAACTTTTGTCGCTCTACCGTTGCTTCGGTTTTCCATTCTGATGATACTTTCGCTTTCTCTCCAACCGATAAAGCAACTCTTTTTGTTTCTCTTTTTTTCCTCTAACTCCACACTGGATGACTCTCACATTCAATCTCCCTCTGATGCTCCCCTCACGAATCCTATGTCCCTCCCTATAATCTCTTTTCATGCAGTCAAAAAATACTCCTCTCTCTGGACATCAGCAAGGCCTATGGGCAAGATGGCATTCCTCCCTGTGTCTTGAAGGAATGTGCTTCAGAGCTTGCACCCGTGTTTGCTCATTTGTTTCGTTTTTGTTTAAGAACCCAAACGTTTCCTTTTACCTGGAAACATGCCTTAGTACAACCTATTTTAAAGAAGGGTGATTGTTCAAACCCTTGTAACTACCGTCCTATTGCTCTGACTTCTATTGTTTCCAAAGTCTTTGAATGTCTTCTCTTCTCAATTCCCATTTTCTCAAGCATCTTGAATCTCAGTCTTCTATCCGATTACCAATCCAGCTTTCGCAAGGCAAGATCTACAAGTGATATCCTTTCTTACATTACCTAATGTCTGGGACTCTTTTTTTGAGACTTTGGGGAATCCTTTGTTGTCAGCCTTGATATCGCAAATGCCTTTGACAGAGTTGGGCATCGGGGTCTGATATCAAAGTTTCCCTCCTTCGGCTTTCCTCCTTCACTCTGCTCTCTCATATTGAGCTTTCTCTCCGACCGCTCTATCTCCGTAATTATTGATGGTTCAACATCTCCCCCCCCCCCCCATCCCTGTCAACAGCAGTGAAACTCTGGGTTCTTTTTTTCCCCTTCCTTCTTGTTATCAAACACTCTTCAAAAACACTCTTCCTTCTTTTTATCAATGACCTTCTTTCTTCCTCAAATAACCAAATGCACTAGTATGCTGATGACTCAACATTACATTCCTCCATGTCTTTCCCATCTGCCCCATCTTCCCTCACTTGATCTACTGTACATCTCGTTTCATCACAGCCACCTCTTCAAATTCGGATTTGGACAAGATCTCTCGGTGGGGAAAATGGAATCAAGTAAAGTTTCATGCTTCCAAAACTCCATTTCTTCTCATCTCTCCCTCTCCCTCTCCCTCTCGCTGTCCCTCTCCCCTCTCTCTCTCTCTCTCTCCCCTCTCTAAAACTCCTCTCAACTCTCCAATCTCCTTTGAAAGCTCTACAATTACACCATGTGATACAATAAACCTATGAGGTATTACTCTAACTTCAAATTTATCCTGGAATCCACACATTACGCAAATAGCTAACTCTGCCTCGAAATATTAGGAGTCCTGCTCAGATGTCGAAGATTCTTCTCCTCTGAACAGTTGGTCCAACTATGTAGAGGATTCATCCGTCCTTGTATGAAATACTGCTCTCGCATCTGGGGAGCTTCCAGCTCCACATACTTACTGGACAGAATGGAATACAAAATTATTCAACTTGTCAATTCTACCAATGTGACCTCAAAACTAGACCCGCTCAAATTACGCCGCATAGTAGGCTCTCTTTCTCCTTTTTTTTTACAGATATCACTTCAGTTTCTGCTCACAAGAACTTGCCTGTGTACCTCCACCATTAGCGAGACCAAGAAATACTCGATAAGCCACGACATCACCTGATTATTGTGTGGCCATTGGCAACTCAAGGGTGGGCTGTTACGATGTTTGTTTCTTCCCCTCCACTGCCAAACTCTGGAACTCTTTACCTTCTCATGTCTTTCAAAACACTTATGACCTTCCCCTTTTCAAAAAGCAGATTTTTTACTTCCCCAAAAACTCTTAGACTATTCTCTCCTTCTTTACTTTTCTATCAATGCAGTTCTTTTATTTAAGCCTTGGCCTCGATGAGGACTCTTTCGTCCTTGACTGAAGCCTTCAACATAAAAAAAAATACTGTCCATATATATATAAACAGTGGGACCCGCTTAATAGAATCACGGTTAATAGAATCACCCGTATTATAGAATCAAAATCGTTGAGACCGATTCCATTGTATCTAAATGTACACAATTTTTCCCGTTTATGAGAATCAAAAACCCGCTTAATAGAATCAGCTGCTGGCCATCCACTTCGACAGTTCAGCGCCTACTGGCCGCACAGTTCCAACTTTTGCCACCAGGCGGCTGATGTCACGCTAAAAATAACACTATGCCACTACAGTGATTTCGGTAGTCATTGTACAGATAGGCAGACGGCTGACATCTGCAGTCTAAGCACTAGGCGTGTCGTCATTTCCACGATGGACAGAAAACGAAAGCGGACGGATCGTTCAAACATTGATGAAGCACAAATCCTGAGGGACTATGACGCTTTGCCCAGAATGAGCCAACGAGAAGCTGCAGACAAGTTGGAAATTAACCAGCCGATCCTATGCAAGATTCTGAAAGATCGAGAGGCCATTCTGAAAGGTCAGGTGGATTCGTCTTCTTCTCAGAAACGCAAGCGAAGCGGCAACGCACCCGATGTCGAATCAGCAATGGTCAAGTGGATTCAAACTTCTAGAGAAAAGGAAGCACCGCTTTCTGGACCTCTGATGCGGGAGAAAGCGGCTCAGTTCGCGGAAAAGTTCAACAACAAGAAGTTCAGTGCGACAAACGGCTGGATTGACCGGTTCAAGAAAAGACATGGAATCGTCCACAAGAAACTTCACGGAGAGGCAGCGGCGGCTGACGTAGGAGGGAAACAACAATGGCTGGACCACGTGTTTCCGGATCTCGTAGAAGGCTTCACGGCTGATGAGATCTGGAATGCTGACGAAACCGGGTTGTATTTTCGGGCCTTACCAGACGGAACGTTCCTCTTCAAGGGAGATCAGCCCTGCGGTGAGAAAAAGCCAAAGGAAAGAATCACGGTGCTTTTTTGCTGCTCGATGACTGGTGCTAAGCGTCCTCCTTTCGGTATTGGTAAAAGCAAGAATCCACGGTGTTTCAAAGGCCTCAAAACAATTCCAGTTCGCTACAGAGCCAATTCCTCCGCATGGATGACAGGTTTCCTCTTCACTGAATGGCTCGATGAGTGGAATCGCGAGCTTCGGCGTCATGACCAGAAAGCGTTGCTTCTCATCGACAACTGTCCGGCACATCCCCAATCACTTCAACTGTCGAACATTACTGTGGCATTTCTCCCACCGAACACAACCTCTGTTCTTCAACCGTTAGATCAGGGAATTATCCGTTCATTCAAAGCTCATTACCGCCGTGCCATGCTACGAAAAGTGCTCACTGAGATTGACAACGAGGATGGAGCAATGACAGCGAGTGACTTGGCGAAAAAGATAACGATCCTCGACGCTATGCTGTTTACGGACGCAGCATGGAATGATGTGAAGACGACCGGCATAGTGAACTGCTGGCGCAAAGGAGGAATTTTCATTGGAGCTGCAAGCGAAGGCGAAAGGGTCGAGAGCAATGACGGCGACGAGTTAGCCAACCCTCTTCAAATGGATCCCGACCAATGGCAGGACTTCGTCAACATGGACGCCACCCTCCAAACCACAGACGATGATGTCACAGACGAAGCCATCGTTTCGGCAGTCCAACGCGAAATGGGAATTGCTACTGACGCAGACTATGACGCCGACACTAAAGTGGAGGAAGAGGAGGAAGAGGAGATCTCTGTCCCGACCATCAAGGAAATGATGTCTGCAGCTAAGACGATCAGGCTTGGTTTGCTATCACATGGGTTCAGTGACATGGCCTTCCTGCGCAAACTTGACAAGGAGGTCACCGCCATTGCCACAGACTCGTGAAAGCAGGCAGCAATCGACAATTTTTTCATTACAGAGTAGGCTCATCGACAAACCTATGTTGTTTTGCTTTGAAAAGTACATATGTACTGTACGTGTAATTGTTTTATTTTCAGTAGTAAGTTACATTGTTTTGAGCAAGTGTGTCATATAAATCAAACTAAATGCTGAGTATTTGTCTCTGTATGTGTACTCGACATTTGATCCGCTTGATACTCCACAACTCTGGTGAACTCGGATATTAGAATCACCCGCTTATTAGAATCAAATTTGTCTGGCCCAAAGTGATTCTATTAAGCGGGTCCCACTGTATATATCTTCTTCTTTCGGCTGTTCCCGTTAGGGGTCGCCACAGCAGATCATTGATCCGCATAATGATTTGGCACAGGTTTTACACCGGATGCCCTTCCTGATGCAACCCTGGTCGCCTCTTACGACACAGGGATATGGTACACCTATTCTAACCGGGGCATACACCGGGCCCAGTACACTGGTACTCACTTCGCCGACCTCAGAAGGATGACAGGCTGAGTCAACCTCCTGGTGTGTATTAATTCAAGCGGCCAACGGGGCTTGAACTCAGGACCTTTTGGATCCCAAGCCGCTACCCTAACCACTACGCCAACACCAGGTTTTATATATATATATATATACATACACATATGCTGTGTATGGACATATCCGATAAAAATTTTAATTCCAATGACGTGTTCACCCCAACACCTTATTCCTGCATTCAATGCATGGCATTTGTTATGGCATCACATGGCATTTATTATGATGCAAGAGCAATCCTAAAGAACCAGAACCACGTACACCTTTGTATCATCAGAACTTTTTCCCAATGAAGAAAATACATATCATTAGGCTAAACCCTACACGTGACACATCACCAAGTGTATACTGTGTGTAAGCTGGTGAACAAATGTAATGTGGCGATGCTCTCACATAAATGCAATGACATTTGAAACAAAGCTCATTATTTGAAACATGAAAGACTCTTCTTCTTGAGAGCTTGAAAGCCATGTTTTGTCTTCTTAGGAACCGCTTGACACCATGCAATATTAGGACGCTTGTGGTAATTTACAAGCAGGAGCTTCCTCGGATACAAATTGTTTTCTTGTGTTGTTGTAACTACTGGATACCTGTCGTTTCTGCCATAATTACCATCATCTGGTAAGAATGTAGTTCACCGACATTTAAGTGCTGTTCGATTCCCAAGCTCATGTGGATGGATTTCCATTGTTTCCAGTGATTTCCAGTGTTGTATTGTTCCTTTTTCCTGAAACGTTTTCCCTTTTTGTAAATCCGAGGTACTCTCCTGATTCAAATGATCTATGCCTGATGCTATTGGGAATCGAAATGTATTAGTTTACTTGCACAAATATCCTTTACCTGCACCACACCTGCACCCACTAAAGATTTCCCGATCACAATCACAATTGTGATAATAGTCCCTGAGCAACTATTATCACTATTGTACAATTATATATTTCCACGCAGCGTTACTAGTTTTTGGTTAGTCAGTGTTCACATTTCTTTATCTCTCACTTGGTATTCATGGAATCTAACCATGAAATTGCAGTGTCGGTAGTCAAGCACAAAGCATGCAATCACTTGTCTATCAATTGTCTCTCCACGCCTGCAGTTTCAAAATAATAAGAAACTTCTGAAATTATTTAACCGTCCTTCCTGTTTACCCGCTCATTTATCTGCTCAATGCATTGACAGGTGCCTTTTCAGCACCAGCAAGAAGGGTGATTTGTCTTTGAATGCACATGATGTTTAACTCTTTGGAACTTAATAAGAATTCCTGATTTATTTTTTTTAAACCTTGGTGGACACTCTTCTAAGTTCATTTGAGGAGCTTCTTTCACTGTCACTCTTGAGAACGACTGGAGAAAGAGGAAGACAAAGGGAATGGAGAGGCTCGAAGGAGATGTGAAAAGAGAAACTTACGACTTGGAGAGTCATCACACGTGTCAAGACTGTTCTGACCCATCGTGCATGTTGTATTCCACAAGGATTCAAAGCTGTGTCATGATTCAAAGCTGTCCCAACAAAGTGCATGCAAAGCGAAGATAAAATAGTTGTGTCATGTATTATAAAAGCTGACAACAGTCAGTTGTCATGAAAACGAGTTCAAAAGCTGAATAACGAAGCCAAGTGATAGATTTGGAATTCTTCGCAGCCCACTTCCTCATCATCGATATTTACCCCACAAAGTGAAAAGTGGGGTTAAACAATTGGTTCACTTTTTCTGTCTTTCTGCCTGCCTGTCTACAAATGTCAGTTTATGATCGAGGAACAACTTCATTTCAATTGAATGTTTTATTTTGAACACGAATCGGATCATGAATCAGAATTTTTTTGTTTTTTAGTTTAACAGTATTTTGGCTGTGAATTTGTCCCGATTGCACATGTGCAGAGGAGTGAGTTGATTTTTTTTTTACTCTGTCTGTCTATCTGGCAGTCAAACTATTAAAAATCATTCCAAACAAGAAACTTATTGTTTTAAGGACGTCATAAGGGACACAAAGAACAGGCATGAATAACTAATTTAACATGTTAAACAAGGTGGTTTAAAAGACGCTGCAGCAACAGCGGTAAAATTCAGTTTTTTTTTTCTACAACCTTTAAAATCATTATTTTATTTCAATTGAATTGTACACTCGAACAATGTAGAACACGTCACCTTTTGGCACTTTCAAAACTCTTCTGTTTAGCAGTACTTGAACAAAATATTATGGCATTTTACATCATTACAATCAATTCAATTTGCCACTTGCAGACGACACCCAATTCCTTTGGATTTCCAAATCAAATTTGCCCCAAAAACTTTTATTTTGCAGCATTAAAAAGACAAAATGTAGTTCATAGCAAATGTTGAAACTGAAGGCTAGTCATCTCAATACATTCCATCCACCTTTAAAAGTATCCAAAATATCTCATACAATAGTCCCATAATGGGGAGGTGGCACAGCTTGCATGAAGATTATCACATAATTAGTTAGCATTTTGTGAGAGTTATTTGCATTTACAGTGTCACCGAAAAAGTATGGTCCAATGACTCAAAGGCTGAAAATTGCAACTCAAACTGTAATTCCCGGTTGGTTTAGTTGCGTTTCCAAAAATATAAGTGGATAAGCAGAGGCATAATTTAATCAATACAATTGTGCCTATACTTGGAAGCTTGCCTCATCTGACCAAATATTGTACTTTTGCTGAAAAGTTGATCATCATGTTCACTTTTATTTTTAAACACTTCACACATTTGCTGTCTACAATCTCTATCATCCTCAAGCATTCCTTCATTCCAAATATTTTGTATCCATGTTGTGTTGACATCCTCCAAACTGAGTTTGTGGTCTCATTGGTTGAGTGACGCAATGTAATTTTGAACTGTCCAGTTACTTATGGCCACCCCTGTACAATATTTTTAAAATATTATATTACATAAAATATTTTCTTATTTATTTACTTTTATGTTGAATTATTTCAACAATAAAAAATAAATGTCGGCATTTTTTCATGGTCTAATGCGAGCATCTCGTTCCAAGAATTGTTTTGAAGAATTCTCGTACGTACTCGCAAGAATTAGAATGGAGGTGAGTAATGAGTATATAGTGACATCACAAATACAAACAAAATATATGGCGTTTTTTTTCAGGGTGGGAGGGGTACCGAGTGGAACGTGGTGGAGGGAGGTGGCAACCAAGGAAAAGGTGACGTCAATCGTCCCCACGCTAATCGTGCCCCTGACCGAACAGAAACTCAAATGCGTTGCTGTTTGCCCCGGGGGTACACGTGGCGGAAATTTCAATCCGACTGTGAAATGATGTCTAGCGTGTCTTAAAGGGGCACCGCCGCCACCGCGTGTTCCCTTGCTGGCGCCACTGCGACCGCGACGCGTAGGCGCGGAACATAGCAGGGCCGGGGTACATGGTTTGGGGGGAAGCTGTAAAGGAAAATGGGACGAAGGTTATGGCGGTTGTCATTTGGATTGGTCGTTGGAACTTATGGAGCAGTAAAAGAGGGCGCACCTGGGAGGGGTTCATCATCGTCGTCATGATTATCATGGGAAACTTGCGATGTGCATTTTGTCAAAATTGTGGCCACAACTTGGTGCTCAGGAGAAAAGTGTTGCAAAAGTCAGGGCTGTCAAGAACTGAGGGAAGGTGGTTGAAGGGAATTGTGGTTGGGGGTGGGGGAGGGATGTGACCATCTGTTTGAAGGTTTTGAACAACAGCTGTGCAGAAAAACGCTTCGCCAACAACGCTCCCTGGAGCTGATGTGACACAACCATTCTGTTACCGACAACGAAGAATTAACTGGACTCGCTAGACCAGCTCTTCTACTTCAGTCTTTATATGCTATGATTTAAAAACTGTGTGTGGTGTTGTTGGTGTTGCTGATGCTGTCGTCATCAACATTCTTTTTCAAAACCCCAAGGATATTTGCTGAATTGCTCACTCTGCTGTAGGCAGTTATGGTTATCGTTATAATAACTTAGGTCCAGGTTTAAAAAAACAAACATGCAAACGTTATTCAGTGGAAAATAAATTGGTTTAATTTAAACAAGTGACTAAAGGTATAAAAGGGTCAAAGGAAATGTTTAAAAAGAAAATGGTTAAAGGAAATGTTTAAAAAGAAAAGGGTTAAAGGAAATGTTAAAAAAAAAAAATAAAGACATAAGTGCATCAACTATTAAGTTCACTGAATAAAGTGACATCCAAACAGCATGAGAATCGTCAATAAATCAGTCAACAGTGGAACACAGGCCCAATGTACATAAATAATCATTTAATCCTTGTTTTCTTGAACAACTTCTCTGGTTCAACATTCAAGATGTTTTCAAATCAAAATATATAATTATTCTGGCTTTGAGTGTTGCATAGTGTCTGGAATGCATATGTTACTTGTCCAAGTTCATTGTGCATATAATGACACCACGTTGATGGCATAGATTTTGCAGAAATTTGAGATTATATAGAAGGAAGGAAAGTAGGTAACCTGAATTTTCATTGTCGATTTCCAAGTCAGTAAGTACATCAAATCCTTGGAATATGAAGACGAAGACACACTGTAACTGTTTGTAATAAATAGGACATCTCGTGATCGTTTCAAATGAACTCTACATGATGTTCACGTAGACATATCATTGTAAAGACATCATTGGAGAAAGAGAAGTTGTCTAACTTTGGAAAAGCTGTTATTATTGGGACCTGTTTTGGAAGAGGAAGAGGAAATGGTGGCACATGAGGGAGTGGACAATAACAAACTCAATATAAGTGAAGGGAAGGGAAGGGAAATTTTAGAGCTACCACATCATAATTTCAGACAATATCATTCATTTCTGAGAAAAGACCTTCCAATATAGGAGGAATCGAGGATGCACCCAAAGGGACATTACTATTTAAAATAAAGGCACCACTGACTGGAAGAACTAGGTTTTATGTCTGGCATTTCTACCATCGACTGATCTTCATAAGGGATCTAATTAATCTTCATTAAGCCCCAGGTTAAGACCACTCACTCACTGTTAGACTGAAATGAAATGTTGGACTTGAACCTTGTGTTCTATGTACCTTTACTAATATATAGGTGTTTTCCCTATTTTGTAAAAATATGGATCTTCCCAGCGACACAACCATTATTTTTAGCAAGACATGTTGAACAGGATTTGATTGATAAAGCTTAAATTGCCAAATAGGACATGCATTAAAAGAACTATGCATGTGGAACCGGATGACATGGAATTTCAATGTGGTAGCCATGTCCCAATTCATCCCGACTATGAATGAAAGACCGTGCATCTCCAGTATTACAAAGACCATATACGTTTGACTTCAAATTGGTGAAGACAATTCTCATGTGCCTGTACAAAGAAAGTTGAAGAGGCAATCGTGTCACTATTCAGCTTGTATTGTGTGGATGTACACAAAAAGATCTGCAGACAACCCAGTGCAGTTATGAACCTTGTTTGCCATACTCAGGTTATCCACTGGTATTCAGAAATCGATTTTTAGATCCTCGGGGAGGATCTCTCAGTCTTACTCACGTTGTTGTTCTTGTGGACTTTTTTGTTTCACAGCCTACAGTTTTCATCGAAACTTCCTGAAACTTAGCGTATATATGTAAAAATACCCTGTGCAGACAGTAACCATCTCCAATTTTGAAAATTCCTCCTAGAAAAAAAAGTTATGATGTCAAAATATCTCCGCTAATGGAAATCGCCTAAAATTTATCTCAAACTAGGCAAGCTTTTTGAATTCTGTTTCCGGGAATCGAACAGGGCATTAGCAGAGATTAATTACCGCACATATGATGCATCACTATGACATCATATCAATTTTTCTGACGTCATTCCTATTTTTTGACATTTTTTGTTTCACAACCCAGAGTTTTCATCGGATCTTCATGAAACTTGCCATGTATATGCAGAAAGTCCACGCGCAGGCAGTAACCATCTCCGATTTTGGAAATTCTTTCGAGAAAAAAAGTTAACGTCATAATATTGCCACTAATGGAAATCACCTATACCTTTATCTCTGAAACTAGTTTGTTTCACAGCCTACAGTTTTCATTGAAACTTCCTGAAACTTGGCATATATATGTAAAAATACCCTGCACAGACAGTAACCATCTCCGATTTTGAAAATTCCTCCTATAAAAAAAGGTATAACGTCAAAATATCTCCGCTAATGGAAATCGCCTAAAAAATAATCTCCGAAACTAGGCAAGCTTTTTGAATTCTGTTTGCGGGAATCGAACAGGGCATGAGCAGAGATGAATTACCGCACATATGATACATCACTATGACGTCATATCAATTTTTATGACGTCATTCCTAATTTTTGACATTTTTTGTTTCACAACCCAGAGTTTTCATTGGATCTTCATGAAACTTGCCATGTATATGCAGAAAGCCCACCCGCAGGCAGTAACCATCTCCGATTTTGGAAATTCTTCCAAGAAAAAAAGTTGACGTCATAATATCGCCGCTAATGGAAATCGCCGATACCATTATCTCCGAAACTAGACAAGCTGTTTGAATTTTGTTTGCGGGAATCAAGCCGGGCATTAGCACAGATAATAATTTATCGCAAACCTGATACATCACATATTCTTTTTTTATGACGTCATCATTAAGAGGATGAGCATCTTAGCTCATTCGAGCTTGTTTTTTTCCATTGCTGAGCCTGTCTCTCCTTTATTTTCTTTGGAAGTTTCGCATTGCATGTTCTGAATATCTGAGCATTTTTGCGAATCGAGTTCAAACCTCTCATTCTCCACAATACCACCCCAACAGCAATAGATGCATTAAAGACGACAACTATAATTGGATTGCAGAGCATGACAGATTTTCCTAATCTTCCTTAGCTCTTCCATCAAAATGCCCTGACCCCAATCTCATTTATATGTGAGGTCAGAGTTACTGTAAGAACACGTTTCACCATGTGAAATTAACTGTGAAAACCCTGGAGGAGATATTTTTTGAGAAATTGTGGAGAAGGTACAGTGTAGTCTACATGTCATTCAGCAAGTCAATGTAATGACGTTTTCAAACTCTTTTCAATGCTCACGATCTGTCAGTGCTCCATTGGACTTGTTGATCTGTCTTGGACATGTGAGTATCTCGTTGGTAGAGCTTTTTATAACCTACATATGTTAGGATGGACAGATGGCAGGAGAGCTCAGTAGAAGTGTAACACACTCTTGAGTTGGCTAATCTTGGTTCAATCCCACCAGTGATGTGATCATACTGAAAAACTGTCACTCTCGTTCTTTGCAGGCAAATTGTGGTATCATTGAGAGCACTCATTTTACATCGGACATTAGTAGTTTTTGTTGTAAGCAAACTTAGTCACTTAATCTTCTTTCATATGGCATGGAATTGGCAACGTTTTTTAAAATATAGTTATATGTCGAGATTCCAAAGCCACCTAACCGCATCAGGTGTCAGCCTGTGAATGTCAGGCAGGCCTAAAGGGAAGGAATGGATAGGACTATTCAGCTGCAATATGGGTCATGATTTGAACTGGGTGTCACTTAATGAATTCCTTCCTGTGGACTTTAAGTCCTTTACCTTTATAAGCGCCCATTCATTCTTAGTCCCAGACTGAAGCACACCAATAAGTATTTATGGTATTCGTGTTGCAATATTATTTGATGGGGTTCACCATTCACACAATTACTTTGCTGTGTTTATCATATGCAGTGCAAGCAGCAAGTCATCAGTCAGAAGCAAGCAGAAAAGTGTGCATTCTCACACCATCAAAAAACTAGGCACTGGAAAATTGCTGGTCCATCATTGATTGGCCTCGGGGTGCGTGTATTTAGCTGCATATGTGATGCGGGCTACATAAGCTGGAGAAATGTGGTCAGCATTTCGTGCAACTAAACAGAAACCTGTTCGAAATTGAACAGGGCACCTGATCATGTAAACATGGTTGTGGAATTGACGCAGCTCGATGGTTTGTGGTTGGCAGAGTCCTAAAACTGTAAAACTACATTTCATTTATATGTGATTGTTATCCATGATTATGATACAAATATGTATAGTGTGTGTGTGTGTGTGTGTGTGTGTGTGTGTGTGTGTGTGTGTGTGTGTGTGTGTGTGTGTGTGTGTATATATATATATATATATATATATATATATATATATATATATATATATATATATATATATATATATATATATATATATATATATATATATATATATATATACACATCATTTCATTTCATTGATTCCTCCCATGCTTTTCTGGCTGCATAAAGCAACCATAAATGGCTACAGAAGGTAAGCCCTTTGCTATTTCAAACCCTTCCCAGATTTCCTCCACAGTTGTAAAGACGTTCACAAATAGTACATACATGAGAATCCCAAAGCTACACACCCCCTCAGCTGCCAGACCAGTTTCATCGCTTATTGGTGAATCATCAGCAACAGCGCAGACAAAAACATGCACCACCACTAAGGCTCCCAAGCATGTACAATGTGAAACGTCAAAAGCAGTCAACATATCCAGCATATCCTCGGCTCTTTGGGGTCTTAAGTTGTCTCCTGGGTAACTTTGCTCAGTTCTCAAGCCGCCATGTTTTTTGGCCTGCTCAACTTGGAACAGGCTGCAGCAATTTATTCACGATATAGTTCGTTTTTTCACTTTCCTCACTCATATTATCGAATGCCTGTTCATCATAGCTATGAATTGCTGTGTACATCACTTTTGGAAGTGCTATAGATTTGAAATTAAGAACTTGGAGTCATTTAATGCATTGATTATATAATGCAATTTCCACAATCTACTCTCTTGGACTAATTAAAGTATATCATCAAAATCGGCTTTGAGGATCGGATATCATCCAGACTAAATAAGTGTCAAATGTTGGAGTGAAATCTGATAATTTAAATTAATAACGAGTCGTATAACTAAGCTCATGTACCTATTTACTTTAAGCAAGCAAAACTATGGTCCCTCTTTCTTCGTATATACACAAGAAAATGTGAAGTTTCCAAAGCATTAAACTTATCTTCTTCTACTGTTTGGAGAATTATACTGAGTGAACAAAAGATTTCGGAATGTTCCAAAATTAACCAGCTTCATTAAGCTAGAAGATTTAATGCATTCACTACTTGACATCTTACCCTGGCCCCCAGAGGGACTGCCTATCCATTGCGTTTGCCAGATATGTGTCTATGTTTTCAGAGGTTTTGTGAGGTGCTCTGCAGTGAATCAAAGCAAATCTGGTGAAAAACGGCCATTTCTAAATAAAGGTATAACGTTTGTGCAGACCCAAACCGATGTACCTTGTGACACGTGCATAGACGAGCAGGCAACATGGCGGATTATATGAAATGTTTATTTCACAGGCGATTAAACTTTGTGATGTCTCCACAGTTGTTCTATGTTGAAGAGCAACTCTTTTGTGGATAAATTATAAAGTCATTATTTGAACAACTTCATTTAATTTACTTAACTGCTGCGGGCGCGGTGAAGACCGGCTTTAAAGTTAAAGGGATCCTATTTGGTATGCAGCCACGTCTGGCTGTTCCTTATCTACCATTTAATGGTGTGCTTGCTTAAGTGGTTAAGCCACTTGCCGAGCACCTTACAGTCAATAGCAGTACCCCTCTATGTCATTGACCTCCGTCATCATGCTCATTCGTTTGTGCTCCGTCATCCTGAGCGAGTGGTTCGTGCTCCGTTATCCTGAGTGAGTGGTTCATAATTCGTAATCCTGAGCAAGTGGTTCGTGCTCTCTCATCCTGAGCAAGTGGTTCGTGCTTCATCATCCTGAGTGAGTGGCTCATGCTTCGTCATCCTGAGCGAGTGGTCCGTGCCCTGTCATTCTGAGCGAGTTGTGAAATAACACCCAATTTCTGAGTCGTTTGCCGTATGAGCGTGTTTTCTAAATTACTGAGCCAAAGTTTTTTTTCCACCCATCACATACAGCTGTTTATACAGATTAATGTTTGTGAGCATATCTTGAAACATCTATATAATTGCAACATTGTTTTTTGGTGAAAGCAACTCATGGTTTTTGGGTTGTATACAGTACATACTGGAGTCGGTAATTACACTGACTCAAATCTGTCGATTCTCGAAAAATTGCCGATATCGGCCATGACCAGCTGATGAACCATGTGGTTGGGTGTGTGTGTGTGTGTGTTGTTTTTGTATTTATGTGTGTATGTGTGTTTTTTGTTTTTGCTTGTGAGTGTTTGTGTGTGGATGTGCTTGTGTATTTGGGTTTTTTTTGTTAATTCTTTTAATTTTTGTGTTTCTGTTTGTGTGTATGTGTGATAGAACTATAAGGAACAGTTGTGTGTGATGAAACGAGATGTGTGTGATGATTGACATTTCTTTTGGTGAGGCTTCTCCCACTGATTTATCATTATCTTTTGGTGGAAAATCCACTGAACTGTTTCTTTGACATTTACATGTTTCTTATGTATTTGTTTCATTCTTCTGTATGGACTGACTGCCTGGACGCAACTGAGGTTGTTGATCTACTGATGTCGGTTTTCTTTTGATATGGATCTGTGACAAAGGTTGTGGATCCGCCATTTGGAGAGGTTCTGAGCTGAAAGGATCAAAACCTCCAGGAATAACGCTGCCCAACTGAAGATCCATGTGGTCGGGAATGTGTTTGTGTTTGTTTGTTTGTTCTGTGAGTGTTTGTATGAGTGTATGTTTGTTTGTTTTTGCACCCTATGTGGGTGTGTGGGTGGTTGTATGTGTTTGTTTTTGTTTCGGTGAGAGCGTTTGTGTGAATGTGTATGTGTATGTGTGTGTGTTTGTGTTTCTTTGCGTGGGTGTGATAGAAGTGGAAGGAACACTTGTGAGTGAAAAAACAAGATGTGTGTGTGTGTTTGTATGTGTGTTGTTCAGACAGCATATAACATACTCTCTCTGATAAGTCCTCCAACCCTGTCTGTCTCTGTCTCTGTCTCTGTCTCTCTATCTCTTTGAATGTATATATATATATATATATATATATATATATATATATATATATATATATATATATATATATATATATATATATATATATATATGTGTGTATATATATATATATATATATATATATGTGTGTATATATATATATATGTGTGTATATATATATATATATATATATATATATATATATATATATATATATATATATATATATATATATATATATATATATATATATATATATATATATATATATATATATATATATATATATATATATATATATATATATATATATATATATATATATATATATATATATATATATATATATATATATATATATATATATATATATATATATATATATATATATATATACAGTGGGGAGAACAAGTATTTGATACACTGCCGATTTTGCAGGTTTTCCCACTTACAAAGCACGTCGAGGTCTGTAGTTTTTATCAGAGGTACACTTCAACTATGAAATACGGAATCTAAAATAAAAATCCTGAAAATCACATTGTATGATTTTTAAATAATTAATTTGCATTTTATTTCATGAAATAAGTATTTAATCACCTTCCAACCAGTAAGAATTCCGGCTCTCACAGACCTGTTAGTTTTGTCTTTAAGAAGCCCTCCCATTCTCCACTCATTACCTGCATTAACTGCACCTGTTTGAACTCGTTATCTGCATAAAAGACAGCTGTCCACACTCAATCAATCATAAAAGACAGCTGTCCAGCTACAGGACAATAGGCAAGCAGCTTGGTGAGAAGGCAACAACTGTTGGCACAATTATTAGAAAATGGAAGAAGTTCAAGATAACAGTCAATCTCCCTCGGTCTGGGGCTCCATGCACGATCTCACCTCGTGGAGCCTCATTGATCATGAGAAAGGTGAGGGATCAGCCCATAACTACACGGCAGGACCTGTTCAATGACCTGAAGAGAGCTGGGACCAGAGTATCAAAGAAAAGCACAAGTAACACACTACGCCGTCATGGATTAAAATCCTGCAGCGCACACAAGGTCCCTCTGCTCAAGCCAGCGCATGTCCAGGCCTGTCTGAAGTTTGCGAATGACCATCTGGATGATCCAGAGGAGGAATGGGAGAAGATCATGTGGTCTGATGAGACCAAAATAGAGCTTTTTGGTTTAAACTCCACTCGCCGTGTTTGGAGGAAGAATAAGGACGAGTACAACCCCAAGAACACCATCCCAACCGTGAAGCATGGAGGTGGAAACATCATTCTTTGGGGATACTTTTCTGCAAAGGGGACAGGATGACTGCACTGTATTGAGGGGAGGATGGATGGGGCCATGTATCGCGAGATCTTGGCCAACAACCTCCTTCCCTCAACAAGAGCATTGAAGATGGGGTGTGGCTGGGTCTTCCAGCATGACAACGACCCAAAACACACAGCTGGGGCAACTTAGGAGTGGCTCCGAAAGAAGCATCTCATGGTCCTGGAGTGGCCTTGCCAGTCTCCAGACCTGAACCCAATAGAAAATCATTGGAGGGAGCTGAAAGTCTGCGTTGCCCAGCGACAGCCCCGAAACCTGAAGGATCTGGAGAAGATCTGTATGGAGGAGTGGGCCAATATCCCTGCTGCAGTCTGTGCAAACCTGATTAAGAACTACAGGAAACGTCTGATCTCTGTAACTGCAAACAAAGGTTTCTGTACCAAATATTAAGTTCTGTTTTTCTGATGTATCAAATACATATTTCATGCAATAAAATGCAAATTAATTATTTAAAAATCATACAATGTGATTTTCAGGATTTTTGTTTTACATTCCATCTTTCACAGTTGAAGTGTACCTATGATAAAAATTACAGACCTCTACGTGCTTTGTAAGTGGGAAAACTTGCAAAATCGGCAGTGTATCAAATACTTGTTCTCCCCACTGTGTGTGTGTGTGTGTGTGTGTGTGTGTGTGTGTGTGTGTGTGTGTGTGTGTGTGTGTGTGTGTGTGTGTGTGTGTGTGTGTGTGTGTGTGTGTGTGTGTGTGTGTGTGTGTGTGTGTGTGTGTGTGTGTGTGTGTGTATATATATATATATATATATATATATATATATATATATATATATATATATATATATATATATATATATATATATATATATATATATATATATATATATATTTGCGTGCCGGAGGTTCGGTGGCGAGAACGACCACAAGGTGGGGGAGGTTACGTCGTCTCCCACCAGACTCCCCGGAATTGTAGGCCATCGCTCCGGATAATTCCGTGAGGCGGCGGGTCGCTTAACCGACCGTGGACGCCAATAACTCAACCTCGTAGCGTAGGGTCTTTTTGTCTCGAACCAATTTACCGAATTAACTATGCGATTTCGACTACCGGGGAACCACGCCCTCAGCACGTCTTGCTCGAACCGGGTCACTCTACAGACTGCGGTAGAGTTCCAACTACCGACTACCAACTCCGGTTCAGGTGCAGTTGAGCGGAACTGCCAAAGCCATGCTGGCGAGGATGAACGGATTATCGGGTCTAAAAACCCGGCTAAAACTCAGATCCAAACCATGCTGGACCAATGAAAGAAAAGACGGAAACGAACTAGGAACATGTCTCCAGTAATTTATTTATAATAAAGAAGACACACAGCAAGACTTATCGCAGAATATACAAGCAAGAATTTACAATGTTCAAAAACACATACTGTTTCTACTTACAAGATGGGCCCACACATTCAGACGCACACTCAGATGATTTATTAAAAGACCCCTGCAGCCAGAGAGGGAGAGACGAGCTGGGGGTTGCAGTTCGATTGGGTACCTGCACGTTGAAGGGAGGGGGTGCTTCGCAGTGCGGCACCTGCTAATGGTCGTGCGGCTCGGCCCACAGTCACACGCATGGGGCTCGTGCCCGTGGAGGAACCCGAGTGGAGCAGTTGGAGTCCTAGGGCGGAGATCAGGGTCATGGGCGGGACTCAGCAAAACTCCAACGAACGCCAGCCAAATGCAGAACTCCACTCGAACGCCCCAGACTCCAGCTCAAACCGCACGACGTACACCAACCAACTCAACTCCTTCAAAAAAACATTCACTCTGAGGATCGCGTCATATTTTTATGGACCTCCCCGAACGGGGCGGGGGCTCTGTGAAACAGACATCACCGTCCGCCCCGATTGGACAGGGTCTTCATGGGGTCCGCCCTTTCTGGGCGGGACCTCTGCCAAACCGGGAGGCCCGCTACCCCTCCACACGTGTGGACTCTTCAAGGGGAAGATCCAACGTTGAAAAGGAACGTTTGTAGAAGTGCAAAGGAACGGCGGACTGGGCATTTTTGCCCCGTATGCTGTGGCCAGCGAGGTGAGGGTTGCAAGCACTGGAAGGTACCGTGGTTGGTTGTTGGATGGTCTGTTGGAGGGTTCGTTGGATGGTCTGTTGGATGGTTTGTTGGATGGTTTGTTGGAGGGTTCGTTGGATGGTCTGTTGGATGGTTTGTTGGATGGTCGTTAGATGTAATAACCTACCTAAAAGGACATCGCAACGAACACCTTTTATTCTCACACTAGACAAAAGGAAGGTACCTGTCTTACATGTACTTAACGGAATAACTGACTCTTGGGACATCTGTATGCTTGAATGCATATGATTTCCAGATCCGTAACAATATATTTTGTTGCGGCCATGGATACCGAGACACCAGCTTGTCATTCAGGGGGATTAATCCCCAGTTGTCCTCGGTAGAGCCGGACCTGGGGCCACCGCTCACAATTAACGTTATGGTACGGTGGGTTGTTTTAAAACCACGAACGCCACCCAGTCAACCACGAGTTCCAGTGTCAGCCATCTAATTATTCCGTTTAACTAGAGGTCACGTGGTTACCTGAGCAGGGAGCGTGCCCTCGGCAAAGCACCAATGTTATCTGATTAGATTTTAATTAGGGCGGCCGAGCGTTTTAACCGCTGGTGCGTGCGATGATGTTTTTTTTGGTCAAATCTGTGGTAATTACCTCCCAGTCTATCTCGGTTCAAACAATGCTAGACCAATGAAGGAAAGGACAAACACGGACAGGTTGAAAATCGACAAATAATTTATTAATAATAAAATAAATAAATAAAAAGAACTTTTTATTTGCTGCGGTAAACAAGGAATTTCAAAGCAAAATCAATCAAAATGCCAGGAAAGAGACAAAGAGCAGAAGCTTAACGGGGGTTGACTGACAGCTAAACGCACACAAGGGTACCCAGCAGATCTTTCAGGGGAGGGGAAAAATCGTCTCGCTCACCAGAAAGTCGCCTGTGAGGCGAAAACGTTCTAAAAATGCGTGCGTGCGTGTCACGTCAGTCGCCAGCACCCAGCTTTGCCGTGCATCCTCTCGCGGGGCAGCGTTGAACACCAGTCGACCTCTGGAGGGCACCCAGATAGTCCGTCGCGGGTTTCGACCCTGGTGTTTGTTGGTGAACGACCCGAGCCTCACTTGTTGGCGGTTTTGTTCACACCCGCACGCGGACCACACGCTCGCTTGCCGAAGCTCTGGGCACGATAACCGTCTCGCTGTTGGCGCTGGCCAGACACCCACATGCGCGCTTCCTTCTCCTCTTTTGCGCGCCTACACCCGCTTCTTGCTCGCTATCTCAGAACGTATCTCTTTCGCTTCAGAATGTCCCTCTTTCGCCTTTTCCTCTCCGAACGTCTCTCCTCACAGAACGCCTTTTTATATCTTCGGGGCGTCTCTGCAGGTCCAAACCACCCCACGCTCACCCCGCCCCACTGGCACACGGTTACCATGATGACCCGTGTGCTCTCAAAAAAGGTGGGCGTCGGAGCTCGGACGGAAGATCGCTGCTGAGGAAATATAAGGGCGGGCTTCAGAGTTCGTAAAAGATTATTGCTGAGGAAATATAAGGGCGGGCTTCAGAGCTCGTGAAAGATTATTGCTGAGGAAATATTGTTGTGGTGCCAGGTATCGGTGGCGAGCACGACCATGAGGGGGAGCAGTAGAGTCGGCTCCACCGAACACACCGGAATTTAGGTAGTGACCCTCAGATAAGTCCGAAGGTACGGGTCCCTTACAGGACCATGAATCGCCAATAATTCGACCGTGTGGAGTAGGGTAAATTGCCAAATTCAATATACCTAAATACCCACGCAGTCCAACTACCGGGGAACCACACCCTCGGCAGGCCTCGAGCGGAATGAGCCGTTACCGTGCTCGAACCGTGTGTAACCCGAGTGGGTGGTTACCGAGGTCCGTTGGTCCAAATGCACAATTACGGCAGCAACGGCCTTCCTAATCCCCAATACACACCGTGGCAAACCAATGATAGAAAGGACAAGGACGAGCTGGTGCATTCCACAAAAGGGGAATTTATTTACAATAATCGGGGGACGATGGGAGCACGTAAGGGAAGGGTTATCCGAATAAGCAGGGCAAATAATGGACAACAAAAGCACTTAGCAATTCTACTTATCATTCGGGACTCACGGACACACACACGCACACACTAATACCCAGAAAGAGATGGACTTTATTGCCCCTTCAGCTCGGAGGGAAGACTAGCTGAGGGAGGAAAACATGCTGGCTACCTGGCCGCGTTCGCGCGGCTCGACGTCCGCACCTTCCCGGACCACCAGTCGCCAGGGAACGGACCAGGGCAGCCGAACCCAGAGGAGGCGAGACAAGGTGATCTCCCATGATGAGATGGTCGACCGCTATCACCACAATCCTCCAGAACGCACTCTTGTCGACAACCACTCACTGGCTTTGGATGCTACGTTGGAAATGTCTGAATTGAAATGTCCTTTCCCACAAGAAATGTCTCACACACTATGACAGGCTGCTAAGCAAATTCCACGATCTCTGTCTCTTAACGCTGGTCCCGACAACCACACTCTTCCTCTTTAGGAGGGAGGGGCTTCTTCTCCTGGCCACTCGCCTCCTGATTGGTCAGACCCATCGCGCAATTCCCTGGCCGTCTCCCATTGGACAGGCCCACGGAAGGCGGGGCAACTCCCACCCTTCTGGGTGGAGTCCCGATCGGAGGCGTTTGTAGCTCCGCCTACCTCCTCACCTCCGACCACGTGCGTAATGGCGATGGTGTTGAGTGGGGGATGGGGCGGGTGAGACGCCCGCTCCTTGCCGATTGGCCAAAGAGGGACGCCATGCCCATGTAAAACTCCACCCACGCACGCGCTCGCTCGCTGGCAAGCAAAGAGCGCGGACAATGCCGAAAGCAAAGAGTTGGGAGTCGTTGGTTGGGACGTAAAATCCTAACTATAAAATAACTCCGCAGCGCACGTACCATTAATTCCCATTCGACTAGGGACAGGACCCTAACTAGAAACACATACTTACTGATATAACTGATCTATAGTACCTGGCTGTTGTGTGCAGTAAGCTTCCAAAGTCGTAACACTACCCCCTCCCCTTTTTACAGACTCGTCCCGAGTCGTCAAATTTGCGTGTGACCAGCATGTGTGAGTTTTCCCCTCGTACATTTTACCTATGGATGCCTGAGTGCGACATTTGCATACATGTCCCAAAAATAAATAACCTAGTGCACTGCGTAATTAACTATCAGACTCACTCGGACAACTTAAATACATTGCCGGCGCTAAGACAGACACACAGGTGGGTGAAGAACTTATTTACATTTTTACCTTATCTATTTACACTAACCATGGCCCAGGACCTGTGATCTGTGGAGAAAATGGCACAGCAAAGTCAACAGTTTTGTGTGGGTGAGTGCACAGTAGCTTGAAGGTCAGACATCTTCAGGGCCTGCTCAAAAGGTCCCTCTTTTTGTTTCACTGAACCTTCTCTTCCGTTTCTTTCCATACCTCAGCTGCTGGA
>NC_140965.1:28240629-28293129 GCF_056783735.1 Eptatretus burgeri
TAAGCGTCTGCTCTTTGTCTGTCTGTTTTTCTATCAATGCCTGATTAATTCTTTATTTGCTTGTGATTATTTTGATTGCTACGAATTTACTTATTTTCACCACAAGGAAATAAAAAGTTATTTTTATTTATTTTTTCCTTATTAATAAATTCCTTGTTGATGTTTCAACCTTCCGTGCTTGTCCTCTCCTTCCATTGATCCAATATTGTCTGAACCTACATAGACTGGGAGGTAATTCCAAAACTAATTTACCTGTCATAGTCAGCACGCACCAGCGGTAAATGCTCGTCCGTCCTAATTAAGATCTAATCAAGATAAGATTGGTGCTTTGCTGAGGGCGTGCTCTCCATTCAGGAAGCCACGTGACCTCTAGTTAAATGGGAAAATTATACTGTGGACACTGGAACTCGTGGTAAACTGATTGGTGTTCCTGATTCTGAAGCAACCCACCGTACCACAAATTTAATTGTGAGCGGTGGCCCCAGGTCCGGCTCTTCCGAGGACAAACGGGGATTAAACCCCCTCATAATACACTTGGTACCCATGGCCGTAACAATATAATATAGAGGAGGTTAACCTCATAAGACACTCGGTACCCGTGGCCGTAACAATATATATATATATATATATATATATATATATATATATATATATATATATATATATATATATATATATGTAGAAAGACCCACTTACATCTCTCACAAGTGAATGGAGGGAACAGCTAATCAGCTTTCATATAATCGACTACACCCAGATGGCTAGGATCATATATATATATATATATATATATATATATATATATATATATATATATATATATATATATATATATATATATATATGTATGTATATATTGTCCCCTCCCATGCTCCTCCAGCCAAAGTAGCTGCATAATGCAACCCAGGAAGACTTACTCAAGAAAAGTGCTAAACGGAGCATGGGAGGGGTCTAAAGGTCAGTGCTAAATGGAGCATTGCTGGAGGATTAACACCTCAATTAGCAATGCCTTTTTCTATTTATTTTATTTTTTTTTATTTGCACTCAAGTATATCTGGTCACAATGCTTTGTTTTCGATGTTCACGCCCGATGGGATCATAAGGTGTACGTGGGCGGAACTTCAATGTTTTTAGTGATTGCCTTTGATTAATTTTCCCACAACTTACTAAACTGGAATATCAAAGTTTTTGCAGATGTGCCAGCGGATTACTTTAAAAATTCTTTGGTTTTTTTTTTGTTTTTGTGTTTGGTCACTAAGCATCACATATCATTCTCTTTGCTAACCCCACCTCCACCCTTGACCTGTCTTTTTTTTTTCTCGTCTCCCCCACCATTTTCTCTCACTCTGTCCCCTACTTGTCCCCCCCCCCCACTCCTCATAAAATACAGTACTCTCCTCCCACACCTCTGTCACTTTCTCGCTGTGTGTGTGTGTGTGTGTGTGTGTGTGTGTGTGTGTGTGTGTGTGTGTGTGTGTGTGTGTGTGTGTGTGTGTGTGTGTTTTTCTCTGTCTCTCTCTCTCTCTCTCTCTCACTCCACCCCTTACTCCCCCCAAATTATTGACCTGCCAGTGAAGCGATGGGTTGTATTTGCTCGTACACTAATAAAAGGGTGTGTGTGTGTGTGTGTGTGTGTGTGTGTGTGTGTGTGTGTGTGTGTGTGTGTGTGTGTGTGTGTGTGTGTGTGTGTGTGTGTGTGTCAGTGTGTCTCCCCCATAACTCCAAAACCTTTCAACCTAGCAGCCTGAAACTTTGCAGGCATACTAAGACAACTCCAAGGAAGTGCAAGAGTGAAAATTGGGTGTTTGGGTTAATTAAAGCACCCCTTTTGAAGATAACTGACAGGCTTATTTAATCATCAGACGATCCTCGGATACCTCGCTGTCTGGGGTCTTAAGGCCTTTCCTGGGTAACCTCGCTGGAGTCTGAAGCCGCCATATTTTTTTGGCCTGGATGTAAGCTCCAGATTTGAAAGTATCAGCAGTTCCGACTCCCCAAAAAGTGTTGATTTGCGCAATTCAGACATGGCACGGGCGTTTCCAGGTGCATCATTGTATCGAGGGCAATTTGTAATCACTTGCCAAGCCAGGCGTTCCGTTAGAGTGCTTGGGTGCTTCAGCCACTTAGGCCTAAGTCACATTTGCCACGGTGGCCGTGGGGTCTCCAAAATCTATGGCCACGAGCAATTATACGGCGGCCGCAGTATTTCCACAGTCACACAATGAAGCAGTCACATATGTTTTTATTTTTCTGGGAGCCGCACGGCGTATTTAGGCCGAAGTCTGTCCTGTCATTCCTCTCGGACTCTCTGGAAAATCCTCTATTTCTCTTTGCCGACGACTCCACCCTCTGCCGTACCATCTGTCGTCCCTCAGACCGGCAAGCAGCAGCTTCTTCGCTCACTGCAGATCTGGATAAAATCACAAACTGGTCTTTCAATCCAGACAAATCTCACACTCTCACTATGTCTCTTCGAAAGGACCGTTTTGAAAACCCCCCCATCCACTTTCTCAACAATCCTCTGGAAGAAGTCTTTTCTTTCAAGCTTCTGGGTCTCACTATCTGCCATGACCTTTCCTGGGAAAGTCATATTTCCAACCTCGCCTCAAAAGCCAGTCGCCGACTGGGAATCCTCCGTCGTGCAAAGTCCTTCCTCGGCCCTCTTGAGCTCCTGACCATGTACAAAGCTTTTGTCCGTAGCCTGATGGAGTACTGCTCTCCCCTCTGGGCTGGTGCTCCTGCCTCCCACCTTTCTCGGCTTCACGCTGTCGAAACCAGGGCATTTAAGATCATCGGCATCTCCCGCAATGAAGCTGAGTCTTTGGGCCTCTCACTCAATCACCGCAGGTTGGTCGGTGGTCTTTCTGTCTTCTACCGACTCCTCTCCAGCCTTGCCCCCCCCTGCTCTCTCTGCGATTTGTCCCCACCACATTTCCACAGGGCGCTCAAGGTCCGCCAACAACCCCCTTCTGGTAAAACTACCAAAATCACGAATCACTGCTCATCTTCACTCTTTCATTCCTCTTTTTTCCCGCCTTTGGAATAAACTTCCTCACTCTATTCTTTCCCATTCTTCCCTCCAGGCTTTCAAAACAGCTGTTCACCACCACCTCTTATCTTCCCCCATCCAAATCCCCGATCTTTTCTACCCCCAATAATCCACCCAAGCCCACTTCCTTCAATTCTCCTGCTTCCCTTCCTGAAAGTCCCTGTAATGTCCATCTTCTCTTCGCCATGTTCCCCGTCCCATCCCCATCCCTCTCCCTTCCACAGTTCACCTAATGTGTCTGTTCCCCACTGTTTTGTCCCTTCCACTCCCACCCCTCTTGTCTCATGCCTCCTTGCTGTGAGTTGTGTGTTAGCTCTCATACGAGCCTCGACCAAGGTATACAAAAAAAAAAAGTCACATTTGCTCTACGGCGAGGATATGGCGGCCGTACGCCCTCTGAATTGACACAAATATGCGGCGGCCGCAGAGTTTCTGCGGTGGCCTCAGGGTGGCCCTACGCCGTTTGGCTATATTTTACAGGTCGTAAGGTCGCCGTGGAATTATAATGCGGAGTTATAACTTTTTCCATTTTTACGTTCGCCGTAGCAATTCAACAAGCCGAAAAAAAAAAAAAAACTTGTAAAAAAATATATATATATTGACCCATTCGTTACCGTCCGTCTGGCCGCACGTTCGCCTTAGGGCCCCCCTGCGGTCGCCTTGCAGGCACCTTGTGTCTGCCTTGAAAATTATATGGCCGCCGCAGGAACGCCCTAAGGTCACCGTGCGACATCAAATCAAAGACAGTACGGCAACCCCACGTTTTCAGTCTCCACAATTTATAAATACGCCGTGCGGCTCCCCGAAAAATAAAAACATATGTGATTGCTACATTGTGTGACCGTGGAAATACTGCGGCCGCCGTATAATTGCTAGTGGCCATAGATTTTGGAGCCCCCACAGCCGCCGTGGCAAATGTGACCTCGGGCTTAGTAATTGTGGAGACCGAAAACGTGGGGTTGCCGTACGGTCTTTGATTTGATGTCGCACGGTGACCTTAAGGGGGCCCTGCGGCGGCCATAGAATTTTCAACGCAGACGCAAGGTGCCCGCAAGGTGACCGCAGGGGGGCCCTAAGGCGAACGTGCGGCCAGACGGACGGCAACGAATGGGTTAATTTTTTTTTTTTTTTACCATTTTTTTTTTTTGGCTTGTCGAATTCCTACGGCGAACGTAGAAATGAAAAAAGTTATAACTCCGCGTTATAATTCCACGGCGACCCCTATGGCCTGTAAAAGATAGCCAAACGGCGTAGGGGCACCCTGAGGCCACCGCAGAAACTCTGCGGCCGCCGCACGTTTCTGTCAATTCAGAGGGCGTACGGCCGCCGTATCCTCGCCGTAGAGCAAATGTGACTTAGGCCTTACCGAGCTCTGCAGTACAGTTCGTGTTCTGATCGGGATGTACAGTCGACAGTTACAACAAGGTAGAAGTATGTTTACAGCACACACAGACACTGTGCATATGGGTAGATTTGGATCTGTGCAGACTCGCCGTGGGTGTGTGGACATGCCGGGTGCCTTGGTGGCAAAGTTTCATCCCCTATCTTGTGTAGGTTCTATCAGGTTTTCCTTTGTCTTCGCACCTGTATCTAAAGCATTTGGTTATCGGATTTGCTTTACAAAGGTTAAATGTTTCTCTTTGTGAGTTTCATCACAAAATATATTTGATAATGCCTGATTTCGAAGCCATTTGCAGGATTTAACGTGTTTTCCAAATTACCGAGCCAATTTTTCCCACCTATCACACGCAGCTAAATATCTTGTACATTATTTCCGAGTTTGTGGTTTCGTGTCGCGCTATCTTCGACTTTGTTCTGCTCTTGAGTAACCTGATATTCGGCTTACATTATCTCAAAGACCATATGAGGTGCATGGTGCAAAAAAAAAAAGTAAATGAAATGGTTCTGAAACGGTGAAATCGCATTCCACTAACTGCATTAAAGTAAAATTACTACTGATACTCTGCATCAGTTTCTTTCTCAAACACACCCACCCCAACATGTCTCGCAGAGCGCGGGTTATGCTAGTACTGATTAATGTTTGTGAACATATTCCTGAAACGTCTGTATAAATGTAACGTTGTTTTTGGGTGAAAGATACTCAAGGTTTCTTGGTTGTCTACAGTCCATACTGGAGTCGGTAATCACACTGACTCCAACCTACCGATTCCCGAAAAATTCCCGATATCGGCCAAGTGTTTGTGTTGTTGTGTGTGTGTGTGTGTGTGTGTGTGTGTGTGTGTGTGTGTGTGTGTGTGTGTGTGTGTGTGTGTGTGTGTGTGTGTGTGTGTGTGTGTGTGTGTGTGTGTGAGATCTCCACGTTTGGTGGGTGGGTGTCGCAAGCTGAAACAGATACCGATCAGGTGAGTGTGTGTGTGTGTGTGTGTGTGTGTGTGTGTGAGTGCGTGTGTGTGTGTGTGTGTGTGTGTGTGTGTGTGTGTGTGTGTGTGTGTGTGTGTGTGTGTGTGTGTGTCGTTGATTGGTATCTACATATGTGGGTTTCAGAATGTGGAATGGAGTTCTCCCAGGGCAGGTTCAAACCATCCACCTTCAATTCAGTAAAGGGTCACGATTCATGGACCAAGCTGTGACGTTTTCTGTTCTCAAAGTTTTGTGCTGAGGGCTCTCTTCAGGATCATCGCTGAGCTCTGGACAGCTTCCAAATGTAGTTCGTGTGTTATAATATTCCCAGGGATGGTGTTTAGCTCACCTGTAAAATAGTTCCATGGAGCTTATGGGATGACGCATCGTCCATCCGTCTGTACACAAATACTTTCAACTTCTCAGAAACTACCCAAACAATTTCAATAAAATTTGAGCACAATCTTCATCACCCATGATGGCATAAAAAAAACTGGGTCTGAAGGGGTCTTCTGTGGGGGGAGGGGGTGGGTAATTTGAATTCCCCAAAGCTTCCCCAAAGAGGAATTTGCTTTCTTCTCAAACACACACAAGCATTTAAAGGCCATTTTCCCCGCTAAAGCGGGGGTTAGCCTTTGCTTTCTTCTCAAACGATACACAAAATTCTGATGAAACTTCATGAAAACCTTCATCACCCAAGACATACCAAAGTTTGTTCATGACATTAGAAAAATCTGCTCCAAGGGGATTTAAGAGGAGTTGCTCCCCAAAATATGTATTTGCTTTCTTCTTCAAAACTACACATACAATTCCAATGAAACTTGACCACAATCTTCATCACCCATGATGTACCAAAGTTTGTTGACGACATTAAAATAAATTGGGGTCTGAGGGGCTCAATGTGGGGTGGGGGGTTGCCTCCCAAAATATTTATTTGCTTTCTTTTCTGAAGCCACACACACAATTCCGATGAAACTTCACCACCATCTTCATCACCCATGATGTACCAAGGTTTGTTCATGGCATTAAAAAAAATCCATAGGTATTTACTTTCTTCTCCATTATATATTTTGTGGGTCATCCATGCCTACCAGTGGTTGCCTGATTATCTTATCCAGCCACGACCAGGTGAGCACCCAGGGGTGTTGCCCCTATGTTAAAGATCTCTGTGAGGTTCTTTGTCATCATTCCTGCAGGTCCAGCTATCACTGGTACAACTTTGGCATTCTTCAGCTTCCAGAATCTTCTCACTTCATTCTTGAGATCTTGGTGTTTGTTCATTTTCTAGATTTCTGCATCGTTGAGTCCAAAACCACTGGTTTTAACACCTAAATCAGCAATGCCTTCTTGTCTTTTTTTTGTACCTGAGTGTGATATCTGGTCGCAACACTTTGTTTTCGATGTTCACGCTTGATGGAATCATTAGTTCGTAAGTGAGTAGTCGGTATTTCCATGTTGTCAGTTATTACTTTTGGTTCATGTTACCACAAATTTTCTGGAACTGGGACATCAAAGTTTTTTTGCAGATGTGTCAGCGGATTACATTATAAACTCTGTTGTGTCATTGTGTGTACAGCTGTTCTAACATGAGTTTGTTTTTGTGTGTGTGTGTGTGTGTTCGGTCATTCAGCAAAACATATAATTCACTTTACGAACTCTACCTCCACACCTCACCTTTCTCTCATTTTTTTCTCTCTCTCTCTCTCTCTCTCTCTCTCTCTCTCTCTCTCTCTCTCTCTCTCTCTCTCTCTCTCTCTCTCTCTCTCTCTCTCTCTCTCTCTCTCTCTCTCTCTCTCTCTCTCTCTCTCTCTCTCTCTCTCTCTCTCTCTCTCTCTCTCTCTCTCTCTCTCTCTCTCTCTCTCTCTCTCCCTTTCAGCCCCTCCTCGCATCCTTCCCTCCCGCAGTATAGCAATGTTTAGTGAGGCATAGCTATCCCCACCTCACCCCCCTTCCTTGCTCTTCCCCCTTTCCTCGCTTCGCCTCCCTCCTGCCCCCTCTCTCTCCCCTCCCTCTCTCCTCTCTCTCTCAACCCCCTCCTTCATATCCCCCCCATCAGCAAAGTGACAGGTTGAATTTGCTAATATATATATAATATATTTATTTATATATTTATATATATATATATATATTTTTTTTTTTTTTTTTACAAGCCGGTAGGTGGCGATGGGTCGCCGAGCAGGACTGTTAGTATTGCGACACTTTGACTGCTGACCCAGTGGAGACAAGTCATTATGCAAATGAGCAAACTTGCACTACTCATCGGGGAGTATTCACGTGCAAAAATTTGTTTGGATCGGTTGAGCCGTTTTGCTGGAAGGGGGACTTGAATAGACATTTTGACCGAAAAATGCACTTATTGACCTTTGACCCCTGAACTAATCGAGATAGTTCATTGTGCAAAAGAGCAAAGTTGTAGTACTCATTATGGTCTATAAGCATGTAAAGTTTCATTCGATTCGGTTCAATCGTCTTGGAGCGAGTGCACTTTGAAGTTTCAGCAGGAATGCTCAATGGCCCTCGGACACCCAAGTTGAGAGGGTTGCCATTTGGAAACTATAAGATATAGAGCAAAATGGATGTCATATAGTGGATAGGGAATCACCTTAAGATTATGCATATCAAATCTCATCTAGTTCCATCTTCTGATAACTACTCGATCCATTTGAATGAAAAGTACCGAAAATGCAGTTTGAAATCGGAAATCCCCAAAGTTCGAGGGGGTGCTGTGGGTGAACAAAGATCTAAATCGAAAATCCGGCTCGATCGTTTGTGCACAATGTATTCCAGACGATTTGTGTGAATTTTCATGACCATCCGACCATAACCCTAGGATGAGTAACATTTGGCACGAAGGCACCTCCAGCTCTCATATTATCGATTTTTGCACTAATTGACCTTTGAACCCTGACCTAAGCGAAATCAGTCAATATGTCCTGAGGCAAAGTTGTAGTACTCATTGAGTACCATGAACCTGCAAAGTTTCATTCGTATCGATGCACTCACCTGTTCACTAGGGGGCCTTCAATTTTTGCCAAATTTTCGCGCATACTCTAATTGTAGGGGGCGCTGCGGGTAAAGACTTCCATATATCACAAAAACCGGAATATATTTGATAGAGCATCACCTGTAGATCATTTGCGCCAAATTTCATAACCCTACGTGGGATAATGGCTTTCGGAATTGATTTCGCGTGAACGGTACCGATTTTGAAGTTTTTTTTCGGTTGTTGCGAGGGAACCAAAGCGTCCCTAGCAACCATCACAATTTCCAAAGCACTAGTTCATAAGATGTACCGACCACCCGAGCTTGGTCAAAATCGGCCCACGTTTACGACCATTTATGCTGATGACAAACGAACAAACATCCAAACAAACAGACAGAATTACTGACAATAAGGGTCACCTATTTTCGGCGACCAAATATATATTTATATATATATTGTTGTAGAATTCGCGCTCGCCCGGCGTGCGAACAACCGCGTCTAACCAATAGTGGTCGCTTCACCCACCGAACGGACAATCCAGTCGTGACTTTCTGGAACAACGCCAGAAACCAGTCACGAGTGGGTTTTTAATCCCACCACGGCCTAGTCTGTATTCTAACCGTGCGAAATAGGGTCAATCGCTGAATATCGATATACCTAAGTACCCGCGCGGGTAACCTACCGAGGGACCGTACCTCGGCGAAGGCCTGCTTGGACACGAACCGCTTTCGCGGTCCGTTCTGTTCTGGGATAACCGAGCGGGTATTATCGCCAGACCTCGCCGGACCCGATTCTATTTATCGGCTATTTAAAAACCAACTATATTCCGAGTGCAAGATGAGGCAGTTCAATGACGGAATGGACGCAACGAACAGGTTTACATTCACACAAGGACATTTATTATAATAAAGCACGTATGCAACAAGGCAAAACACGAATGCAATTATACAAGCAGTAAAAGCACGACAAAAGAACTACAACCGTCCACTTATTATGTACAGTCACTTGCACTTAACAGCAGTTCCTACTTATTAAACGGGCCCACGGACACACGTACGCACGCGCGCACACACATATACATACACACACACACACACACACACACACACACACACACACACCAAAGAGATGGTGGCAGAGGCCTTTAATAACGAGCTCCAGCTCGGAGGACAGGTGAGCTGAAACCCAGAACCTATCTCGAACCTCTCCACCTCGTGTGGTCTTCAAGTTGTTCAGACCCGGGCTCCAGCGAGAGCGAGCTGGATCCAATCGCCGAGCCGCGATCCTTCCCGATCTCTCGCGAATCCTCCCGCGCTTCTCAACACGTGCTGGTGAGACGAGGCGCTGATCCTTCCCGTCGATGCGTCGCTTCCCCGAGGAACCACCTCCCGCGCTTCTCAACACGTGCTGGTGAGACGAGGCACTGATCCTTCCCGTCGATGCGTCGCTTCTCCGAGGAACCACCTCCACGAAGAGGTCGATGAGTCGCACCAAGCCGGTAAACCAAAATGGAGAACAAAGAGCTCCACAAACCCAGAAGAAGAAGCCACCACTCGCAGCTCGAGCCGAGCGACCGGCTCAACTTCCTTCCAAGCAGAGCAGCTCGAAGCAAAAAGCTCTCCCGAGCCAAGCAGAAGCCGAAGCTCACAGAACCATCAAAGCAAAGAGCTTCCAAAAAGCCTCCTCCCGAACCAGGCCTCAGCCAAAGCTCACTGAGCCAGCCGAAGCAAAAAGCTTCCGAAGGCCTCAACCCTAACGCAAGCCAAGCAGGACCCGACGATCTGCTGAATGACTACTCTCTGCCGAAGCAAAAAGCTTATTACCCAAGAACAAAGAAAGGATCTCGTCCTTATCCTTCTCCGCCCCCCCCTCCATGCCCGGCGTGACTCATGCCCTCGTGATCCACCCCCCCCACCCCGGCTCAACCACAGGTGGGAGGGAGTCGTTGACATCATGAGTCACGGGACGGCAGGGTGGTTCTTCCTCTTCGCAGAGGAGGGGGAGGGATGTTTCCATTGGTCGTTCCCTAACTTTTAAATCGATCCGCAGTGCATCTGATCGATTTCTGAACATTTAAACGATTAAAGGTGAGCTATCTAGGAACAAGCACTTATCGACATAGCTGACTAAATGAACCTGCATGTTGTGTGCAATCGAATTCCCAAATTCGTAACAATATATATGTACATATATATATATATATATATATATATATATATATATATATATATATATATATATATATATATATATATATATATATATACATTCGAGGCTTGCCACGACGGGAAGCGCCTGGGTTCCTCTCGAATGACTGGTCCTGAGGCCGCAGGGCACGTTTAACTCTGTGCACCATCAGGTTGCAAGGCAATCAGGAACGCCGATTTGCACAGCCAGTCATGGCAGGATTACACAACCTCACAAGATACCTTACCTGTGAACGGCCGGTCAATTAGGGAACGTGCCCTCGATGTGTACTTGGGTTAAACTTACCGTATCAGGTGCAGCCAAGTGGAGCTGTCAAGTAGGCACAAGCTAATAAACAGATTGTTGGGGTAGAACTTCCTGGCTAAGCTAATGTGTGAGCCATGCTGGACCAATGAAGGAAAAGACAAAAATGAGCTTTGTCCATTTATTACAAGTGAGGGCGAGGAAAGGAATGTGGCACAGTAATGGGTTTATTCACAAAATGTACAGCATGGGAAAGCAAGGAATTTGTGTCTGTGGCAAAATAAATGCAAATATTTACAAAAATAGACATCGTCTAGAGTTAATCCGATAAACTTCTGCAATCTTACTTATGTTACACAGGTTACAGGCACCATCACACACATACATAGACGCACACACACACACACACACACACACACACACACACACACACACACACACACACACACACACACACCTGAGGAAATGAGATTTAGCCCAGAGCGAAGAGGAGCGGTTGAGGTGTAAGTTACCTCGTTGTAGCTGGTGTGCTTGATGGACCTACGCAACCCAATCCCTGAGGAAAGGGGAGGAGGGAAGAAAGCTGTGGGTGTTAACAATGCATGAGTGGGAGGTGCAAAAATGTGGTGTAGCATGATGCAAGAAGAAGGTGTGAAATGTGCAAATTATTAATGCTCTTTTCGTGAATGAGGCAGATTGAGAAAAGATGTGGCACAAAGCTTAACAGGGACATGTGAGAAAGTCTGTAAGTGTTATGAATATTGTCTGTGGAACACACCTGAAGCTGATGACCTGGGGATGACCCCAACATGTTTTGGTAGCAGCTCGCTCCGCCCCATCACCTCACTTGGTTGCACTGCCCCCTCCGCTCGGTTGTGCTTTGCTCGGTGGAGATTCCGCTTGGCAGCTGGATGAAGGAGAGGGGCTGAATAAAGGGGAGCGACTGAGTGTGATTTGCACTCTTTTATAGAGCCTGGGTGAGGGATGGGCCAAAAAGTGGATCGGGAGACATGGTAGGCGTTTGCGAGCTCCCACTTGGTGCATAGCCATCAACCCACGCCATAACCACGCCCTGCTAGACTCTGGAGTTAAACATGGCTTCATTTGCTTCTTGGACAGGCCACGCGACAAAGCTCCACAATTAACATTGGCCAAGGGTTTTTGTGAGTGCTCTCTGGCCCTGAACATGCACTAGACTGTGTTTCAGCGTGGTTATTTAGCGGCACGCCGAAGCTAACCAGACGTCACTGAATGAACTTCAGCGTACATTTGCGCCTCGAGTTTCACTCCGATTCACCCCAGCTCATAAAGTCCTTTGTTCTCCTGGTACTCTCAGAGACTGTGGTGAGCGGCCAAGGAGATAACTGTGGTTGTGACGGTTTGTAGTGCGTGTTGTGATGTAGAGGAAGTGTGTTGAATTTTTGGTGAAGGCGCTGAAACGTTGGGAGTGGTTGAAGTGGTTTTGGTGAAGAGACTGAGGGGGGTTGGTCATGGTTGTGGTGTTTGTGGAGAAGAGGTCAGGCATAGGTTGTTGTGGAGAATTTTACGAGGCGTTTGTAGAGATCATAGTGAGTGTTGTAGCATCGTGGTGAGTGTGGTGAGGATCTGAGGTGAGGCATAGTTTGGTTTATGGTGCACCATTTGAACAGGAACTTGGTATGCAAATGAGCTGGATCGATGTGCCTTCGTGATGCTCTGCTGATAGCAGTACTGACCTGACATGCATGCACACGTGGTTTTGTTTGTGAAATATTTGCAAGGAAAATAGGTGAAAGAAATGAAAGAATAAAGCGTTGAAGACCTAACTAAATGTCCTACACAACGCATCTTGTCCCATTTACCCACTAGACATATGGAAAGGGCTAACTACATGAATACTAATGAGATAATTGTCTTGGGGTCGCTAAATGTTGGGTGTCATTGCTTCGGAAGAGTGCCGGTTTTGCAGAATTGCAACAATACATTACGACAGGAATTTGAAATTTGTTCAGGGTGCCGGCGATAGTATGCCGACTCATTGTGAACGACACCATGGGATTTTTAACGTCCACCAACTAACGCTGGTAGACAGGACACCCAGTTTAACATCCATCCGATGGACGGCACACACATCGATGAATGACACTGCCTGTGAAACATCGAGATGGCAGTTTATAACTCGGTTGGAATTTAAACCCAAGCTAGGCAGTTTAGAGACAAGTTTGCATACCTCTCGAGTCGAGGCCATCCTGTCAGACTATATCTATCTATGCCCATTACACACATTCTCACACACGAGAGTAAATATCATGCATCGAATGAAGAATCCAGTCGAACTAGTAGTTATGCATTAATGATGTCATCATTTTGCTTTGCAAATATTGTCAACTCTTACTTCGAGTGGCATTACGCCTTGTTTGATGAGATTTCCTAGTTTATTTAAGCCACTGTCAGATCATCAAATTGCTTATCAATAATTTTTGAAGAATTGAGTCTCAAATGTCTTGCAAACCTTGCTTAAGGCCATGAAGAGATTTGGTGGTTCTTTAAAGTATAGTTCATTTTCCCTCAAACCATTGCCATTTTGAAGGATGCCAAACATGTGAAATGCTTTCAATATGACGACATCAAAACTGCGATTGTGATTCATATCTTAACTGGAATAAACTACATACATTACTCTGCCTCTTGCCCAGTCAGATTTCAAACACCAATGCATTTTCTTCTGAATAATTCAAGAATATATTAACAGTAGTGACTCCAAATATAATATCCATATACTCAAGTTATGTGTATATGTATGTGTATATATATGTATTTATATATATATATATATATATATATATATATATATATATATATATGTATTTTGTTTTAGATTGGGGTGATTGGGTTACACATTTTAAAGAAGAAGAAGGCACTTCCAAGCAAAAGTAAAAAACTTGGTCGACTCCGCTAATTTTAGCAAAAAAAGCAAGAGCAGACCCGGTCTCAGGCAACGTTTCACTGGCTTCACAGCCTGCTACATCAGTCACAAGAGACGTGCCTCAGAAAGCCGGTGAAGTGTTGCCTGAGACTGGGTCTGTTCTCGCTTTTGCTCAAATTAGCGGAGTCGATGGAGTTTTGTTTTTACTTTTGGTTGTAAGCGGCACCTTCTTTTTCTTTAAAAAAAAAAAAATCTATACACCATGATTTTAAAAGAATTTATTTATTGAACATTTGAAGTATATTTGATCCATTTTAATACATACGCGAGTATTTTGTGGACTTGCCATTTGCAGATTTCAATGCTTTTACTCTTTCAGGAAAAGAACTAATGAGTTCTGAAATTTTCTCATGTGGGATTTCTGCCCAGGCTTCACGCAAATGGGTTAGCAATTCTGCCAGTGATGTTGGTTTCCTGGACTTTTTTCCATACAGCTCAATCCAATGTGGCCCAGAGTTGTTCAATGGGATTAATCTCAAGAGACTAACTTGGCCATGGAAGTCTCTTGATCCCATTTCTGTCCTGCCATTCTTTTGTTTTTTTGCAGTGTGGCATGGAGCTCCATCTTCCATGAACAATGTTGTTTTTGACCTTCTGACCAGTTGAGAAGATAGGCAGACGTCTATCCTCAAGGATAGAAATGTGTCGTAGTGTTGATGTTGCCAACACACTCCACAAGCTCTGACCGACCAGTGCTCCAGATTGCTCCCCACACCATCACTGAAAAACCACCGTGTTTGACAGTTGCCTGCAATCAGATCAAAGAGAACTCTTCACTGGGAAGTCTCCAGACCCTTAAATGTCCACTGTCAGAAAATTGAGCAAATTAGGACTCATCTAAAAAAAATAACAGTTTGCCAAAACTCCAAGGGTCTGATGGCCATCTCTTCAGCCAACTTTTTTCTCCTTTGAATGTTTGTTGGTCTAAGAAGAGTTTTTTTCTCCGAACTGCTCTCCCATAGTTGCCCGGTTGGTTAAGGTACCGCACCGCAGTTCTTGAGCTAACTTGGACCTCCTCTGCAACATCTGCTACCTTGAAACGGGTAGTTTTCTCAATGGACCGCTCGACAGCTCGAAGACACCTTTCTGAGAGCCAAGGTTGAGCAGAACAGGAAGCTGTGGATTCCTTACCTTCGCTCATGAATTGCACAATCACCGGATTGACCGTAGAAAGCGGAATGCCAAGGTTCTGAGCTATCTGATGCTGGCTGAATCCACCTTCCAAATGGCCAACAATTTGTGCTCTTTGAAAATCAGAAAGTTTGTGTGCTCCCTGGGTTTGAGGCATAGATAATTGTCATACAAGACCCGGAAACTCGTTTCTGCAAATAAATCGTCGAATATTAGTACAAATCACTGAGTAAAACTGCATTATACAGATGAAATGGAGAAATTTAAGGTGTGCATTTTCTTCTGTCGTGTGTGTGTGTGTGTGTGTGTGTGTGTGTGTGTGTGTGTGTGTGTGTGTGTGTGTGTGTGTGTGTGTGTGTGTGTGTGTGTGTGTGTGTGTGTGTGTGTGTGTGTGTGTGTGTGTGAGAGAGAGAGTGAGCGCGCATGTGTGTTTGTGTATTTATATATATATATATATATATATATATATATATATATATATATATATATATATATATATATATGTACATATATACATATATATGTTATATGAGCCTTTCCACAGTAATGGGTAACCATTGTGTTCCATAATGGGTAACCACATTAAGTGTGTCCAGTTTATCTTGCAAATGAGGGGAAATAAATGACTGACCCCTCCACTACTGGAATCCAACAGTAAGAAGATAATATCTAACCCAACACAATTTATTGATGGGGTGTTCTTCGCGTTTAGCGTAGGCTCTCGTAGTGATGATTATTAAACAACCTCTGATCTGCTCAAAGCCTTCTGTAAGAAACGTGACTTTGTACCGCAATCGGAAAGCCAGATTTTTGTACAGCTTTTATGATGATATGGACTTACCACTAATGTTATCCTTTTTTAGGTCATCTCTTCGAGCATGACCTAATCATATTGGTGTTGAGAAGAGAAGTGACGATCCATCCGTCCGTCCACAATGAAGTTGAAGCGGGAGATCTGGTCATTAGTGATCCTGATAGAGGTCGATGAGACGTACACGATGGTATGACTTTCAAGGTCACCGAAGGTCAAGGTCAAAGTCACGAGGCCTTTGAAGTTGCGAAAATGACGATGTTCAAATTCTATCTCCTCTGCCATTTCTCAAGCGATCTTGAATTTGATTGTGGCATATGAATCTATGGGACAATATCTCAATTTTGATCAGGCCGGATTTTAGATATTCGCTTTCGTTTTCGTGTCACGTGACTTCAAAGTTAGCAAAAAATGCGAAAATGACTATTTTCATGCAAAAATGACGATTTTCAAAATCTCTCTCCTCCTACATTTCTCAAGCGATCTTGAATTTGATTGTGGCATATGAATCGATGGGACAATATCTAAATTTCGTCAGGCCGGATTTTCGATATTCGCTTTCGTTTTCGTGTCATGTGACTTCAAAGTTGGCAAAAAATGCGAAAATGACGATTTTCAAAATCTATCTCCTCCTACATTTCTCAAGCGATCTTGAATTTGATTGTGGCATATAAATCTATGGGACAATATCTAAATTTGGTGGGGCCGGATTTTCGATATTCGCTTTCATTTTCATGTCACGTGACTTCAAAGTTGGCAAAAAATGCGAAAATGATGATTTTCAAAATCTATCTCCTCCTACATTTCTCAAGCAATCTTGAATTTGATTATGGCATATAAATCTATGGGACAATATCTAAATTTTGTCAGGCCGGATTTTTGATATTCGCTTTTGTTTTCGCGTCACGTGACTTCAAAGTTTGCAAAAACTGCCCTACCTTCAGGAGGCTATATATTTTCTCGCAGAGATGACCGTCACTCCCGCACGGGGGTAATTTTGTCATTTAGGTTAAGTTATGTTATCACAAAAATAAGAAGACCGTATTTTTAAAGGTTGTGCAGCTTGAGCATTTTGTTTCTTTCATGACGAATTGACTGATAGCAGAACGATTGTTACTCTGTTTTCACCCCCCCCCAGCATTCACATTAAAGTATATTTTTGGCAAACTCAGGGTGTGGGATATCATAAGTAAAGTCTTTTGACACATATAATCTAAACCAGTCTCAATCAAAAACGAATGTGTTCATAAAAAAACTCTTGGTAAATCTATGTAGTTTTTAATATAACACTTAAGAAAAAGATTTATTCCCATCACAGTGAATAACATTTTATCTGCACACTTTCATTTTCGGACAATAGTGGTTTTTGCTATAAATAGTATATATCTACATTTATATACACCTCAAAACATGTTAGTGGTATTCAATGGATACTTTAGGAATGCTGTGATAGCTCCTGAAGATAAGACCCTTAAATGTAGCATATTACTGTGGAACAGCCCATATATATATATATATATATATATATATATATATATATATATATATATATATATATATATATATATATATATATATATATATATATATATATATATATATATACATATATACATGTATATATATATATATATATATACATATATACATGTATATATATATATACATATATATATATATACATATATATATATATATACATGTATATATATATGTATATATATATACATGTATATATGTATATATATATATACATGTATATATGTATATATATATACATGTATATATATATATATATATATATATATATATATATATATATATATATATATATATATATATATATATATATATGACACACACATACAGTATTGGAAATGATTATTGATTCACACACAGGATTTGTATAAACAATGAGTAATTGCAAATGAGAGATATATATATATATATAATACATACACCACATTAATTCAGAAAATATTCAAAAACTACATGAATATGTTATACAGTGTATTTGTATTTGATATGTGAGCTCATTGCTTTATATCGAGCATGACACCTTGTTTTCATGCTCCTGTACAATGTATCATTGTGTATGACTAGAATGTAGTACCAAATATCCTGTAGCACGTTCCACATTTCTTCCAAGGTGTTTGGTTGCCGTTTTAATCTCTCAGTTTTCATATAACCCCGTATAGCTTCAATGTTCATATCAGGAATTTGTGTTGGCCAAGGCTTGTTTTTTGAGTGTACATCAGCCTCTTCACATTCTAAATAGTATTTCACCACATTGGCTGTATACTTGAGGTCATTGTCATGTTGGAAGTTGAATCCCCATCCATTGAGGGAAACCTGCTCCTGAGGGAATGGCATGATGGGTCAGAACCTGCCTGTGTCTGTCGGAGTCGGTGTACCTTTGATCTGATGCAAATATCTGAAACCCTTTGCTGAGATGCAGCTCACACTTGTATTGACCCACCCCTATACTTAACTGCAGCTGTTGTACACTCAGTGTTTACACCAATCCTTGGTCTGCCTTCGGACAAAATGCTGTGACCCCAATCCAAGAGGGATACATTCTTCTTGTAATTGTATTTATCTTAGTCAATCATACTTCCTCGTCACTCAATACGAAATAATGCTAATGCTTTTATTTTATTTAAGTTAAATTCAATAGATAGAAACAATTTTTGGAGAAACAATTGTTCTACGTTGTGTAGTAAAAAAAGAATTTGTGGAGTATATGAAACACACGGCTGGAAAATATAAATACATTGTTGTGAAAAAAAAATGAGACACTGAGAGATATATTTTATAAACAATCACATACATAAATGATAGTTGTTATTATCAATCTTGTGGCTAAATCTGCTTCTGGAAAAAACTTTCATAAATTTAGGTTCTTGAATAGCAAAAATGAAAAAATTACATATTTTTTTTAAAAACACCCTGTGATACGTATTGTATCTACAACCACCAGAGTAATGCGACCAGGAGAAGTAGAAGGTGAAGATTATTACTACATTTCAATAGAGGAACATATGCGATTGAGAAACAAATGACAAATATTTGAGGAGGTCTCTGTTGGTGCAACAAAATATTCACATTGTAAGAGTGAGTTAAATAAACTAAAATCTGGTGGTCTTGGGTTGTTAGAAACTAATCCAGAAGGAATGAGACAAATGATTAAACATCTGAGTGGAAATGGAGTTAAGATTTTATCATTCGGTTTTGATGTTGATGAAGAAATTCAACGCAAACGTATGAAAAGCAGAGCTACAAGTATTAGTGAAGAATAAATTACAACTCGTATTAATTCCATAAAGAAGTTGATGAAATTTTTTAGTAAATTTTACACCTGCTTGTGCGATAGAAGAAAGCACATCTCCAACTAACAATCTCGCTTTATCAGGTAGGCTTTCAAGTTTTTCAAAATCTACAATTACACCACTTCAACTAATTTGTTTCTCCAACTTGTTGTTATGTCTGTCCAACTCTTTTTGAGCCTGGAGTTGAGCTTTCCTTTCATTGGCAGTTTTCACCGCTGCTGAAATACCGCCCGTCAATGCTCCAGCCGCACTTAAACCAGCAAATAAAGGAATTAGAAATGGGAGAAATCCTCCACAAGTCAGCTTGGTTCTTTTTATCCACTTGGAGAAACAGCTTGGTTCTCTTGTGAGCAAAACATCAATTCTTACTGCTCCTTTTCTCTGAATTGTATAAACGTTAATCATACAAGGCTTTTGATTTTGAATACAAGATGATAGTTTATGAAGATTGATTTGATTAATATATACCACAGTTGGCACTTTACAACTCATTTATTTTTCAAAAAAATTATGTAAGACTTATCTGAACACTATTATCTGTATTAATCTGTAATTCTGTTTCTTCCAAAAGCAAACAATATGTGTCAACTTCTTCACTCTCTCCTCTTTCAATGTATAGGGAAGTATCCACTCTATTAGACTTTATAGTTTCCTTTGGAGCACTCAGGTCAATCGCATAGATTGTATACAGACTTTTAAATGCTGTCATATCCAAAATGGGTTCTTTATTTCCATTGCTTTCACACACCTTTTGGTAAGACTTGTATGCTTCAGCATAATCATTTTTTCCCAATTAATTTCCAATCTATCTCATGGATAAAATGTTCCATCTGGTGAAACGCGAAGTTGTTTCACCTTAGCATTATCACTCAACGCATTATCCTTATCAGTCGCAGTATCACCATCTTTTTTTTTTAATGAGCCACAGGTATCGTGGCTTTCCTTCCAGAACACCAAAATTCCACATGCAAGTGGTTTGGTTCAGTTTAACGTGTTGACATCTTCTTTTAAAGTATGATACATTGAGTGGTTTCTTTGAGTTACGTCTTCCATTTAACATCTCTTCTGTTTTAATAATAGCATATTCACTAATATACCAACAAATTTCATCAATAACAAATTTATTCTGAGCACCAAAAGCATAAGCAGCACCAAAAAGCAATCTATTTTCATTGTAATTCCTTTGCAGTTGAAATCTAATTTTAAGTCCATACAGAACTTTATCATGATCACAAAATCCAAATATACCTTTAAGAGGAACTGCCACAGTAAACCTATTTTGTATCATCATTATTGCTTTTGTATCATCATTATTCATTCCTTTTCTTTGATTCCAGGATATGTGTTTGTTCCCGTTGCCATATCAGGAATAATACCTTCGACAGCTCCCTTTCCCATTCTATCACTAAATTAATATAGTGTAAATTTCATCATTTCAGATGTAGCAGAGACATCATCAACTGCTTCAACTTCTTGTGTTCCAATATACAAACGAACACTATCAAACATTTTATAGAAGAAATCATTTACGAGTATAGTTTTTGTGTTATTCGCAGCCTTAGTGAATGTAAATTTACACAACAAGAAACTTTCGACTCGATTCAAATAAGTTTGTTGATTATTTATTTCAAAACATTTTGTTCCATTTACATTCCAGTCTGTTCCAGTTATAGCATTTACCTTGAAGTAGTCTTCTTTTTTAGTGGAGTTTGAGATGACGATGGTATATATATATATATATATATATATATATATATATATATATATATATATATATATATATATATATATATATATATATACATATATATTTTGTATACCTTGGTCGAGGCTCGTATGAGAGCTAACACACAACTCACAGCAAGTGAGGATGGGACGGGGAACATGGCGAAGAGAAGATGGACATTTCGGGGACTTTCAAGAAGGAAAGCAGGAGAAATGAAGGAAGTGGGCTTGGGTGGATTATCGGGGGTAGAAAAGATCGAGGATTTGGATGGGGGAAGATAAGAGGTGGTGGTGAACAGCTGTTTTGAAAGCCTGGAGGGAAGAATGGGAAAGAATAGAGTGAGGAAGTTTATTCCAAAGGCCGGAAAAAAGAGGAATGAAAGAGTGAAGATGAACAGTGATTCGTGATTTTGGTAGTTTTACCAGAAGGGGGTTGTTGGCGGACCTTGAGCGCCCTGTGGAAATGTGGTGGGGACAAATCGCAGAGAGAGCGGGGGGGGCAAGGCTGGAGAGGAGTCGGTAGAAGACAGAAAGACCACCGACCAACCTGCGGTGATCGAGTGAGAGGCCCAAAGACTCAGCTTCATTGCGGGAGATGCCGATGATCTTAAATGCCCTGGTTTCGACAGCGTGAAGCCGAGAAAGGTGGGAGGCAGGAGCACCAGCCCAGAGGGGAGAGCAGTACTCCATCAGGCTACGGACAAAAGCTTTGTAAGTGGTCAGGAGCTCAAGAGGGCTGAGGAAGGACTTAGCACGACGGAGGATTCCCAGTCGGCGACTGGCTTTTGAGGCGAGGTTGGAAATGTGACTTTCCCAGGAAAGGTCATGGCAGATAGTGAGACCTAGAAGCTTGAAAGAAAAGACTTCTTCCAGAGGATTGTTGAGAAAGTGGATGGGGGGGGTTTGTAAACGGTCCTTTCGAAGAGACATAGTGAGAGTGTGAGATTTGTCTGGATTGAAAGACATGTTCCACGTGTTGGACCAGTTTGTGATTTTATCCAGATCTGCAGTGAGCGAAGAAGCTGCTGCTTGCCGGTCTGAGGGATGACAGATGGTACGGCAGAGAGATGGTACATATTCCAAATCAAAGATGCTATCAATTGCTTCCATACTTGTATTTATTTAGGAAAAAAAGATGTTAAAACTTTTGAAACCCTGACCCAAGTATTTGAATTATAATAATACTGAAGGACCAATTCTGTGCTCCTCCTAGCAGTCGCGTTACGTTTTTCTCGGTACTGTGACCTGGACTGAAAGAAACTTCGTACCTGTAAGAGTGCATCGCACATAGTGGCAATAGTCAACCTTCAACTCTGAAGCAGAATAAACACTTTTTGTTTTACATTCGTTTTCATGGCGATGTGTGACGTCACCGCTGAGAGGCGTAAGGACGTCATGACATCATCGGTCATTCGCTGATGTCATTACGTCTGTCGTCGACAGACCGTCACCGCTGAGAGGTGTAATTCCACTCCTCGAAAATAGCGTCTGCAATGTAAAACCCTCTTCTGCACATGCTGACTACCTCAGAATGTGAATTTGACACAAAAAATGTAACAAGAAACATTGTATCTCTACATTAATACTGAAGGACCAATTATGTGCTCCTACTGGCATTCGCATCACGTTTTTCTCGGTACTGTAACCTGGACTGAAAGAAACTTCGTACCTGTAAGAGTGCATCGCACATAGTGGCAATAGTCAACCTTCTGAATCCGTCTGTGATGGGGTTTCGGCTAGTTTGAATTATTTTCTGTCGTTCTTGGGGAGACAACTGAGTTTTGCCTTTCTTAATTTCTTTTATTGTTTGCAATTTATGGGATTCCTTTTGGGCATCTTTTATACTCTTTATATCACCCGCTACATTTCCCACGGCAGAAGCGGTTGAACCTATCAGGTCTTTATGTTTAAGAATAGTTGAACCTATTAGAGAAGAATAGTTGAACCTATCACCCATTAGAGTATCAATTATCCCATCTCCTTTTTTTCTAAATTGATGACCGACACCCCATTGTCTCTTAGGTTTATATTATCATCTACCAAGATACATACCTTCATCCCTATAGTATGGGGAAAGGAACATCCCATCCCCTGCAATTATTTTATATTTTCCCACCTCGTGTTTCCTCACAATAACCATCATATTTTTTTATTGGAAAACTTCACGTCAGTGAATTCTGATGGATATAATTTCTCCATTAAAATAAATCGTGCGATTACCTTGGTCAGTTATCCTAAAATTTACTCTGTGCATGGTTTTTCCTGACACAGGTCGATAAACCAGATTTTTGGGTTCCATATTGAATTTATAACCAATTGGGTTTAAGTATGCACTGAATGAAAACATTGTATTTGTTCTTATTCCATCATTATAAGCACCATAAATTAAATCACAGTAAATTAATACCAAATTTATGCCCGAGGATATTTGAATGACATTATCACTGTAAAACGGACCATTAGTTTCAATCTTTTTTGAGGAGAAACGCAATAACTCTCCAAATGAATTATCAATTGTGAAATCAACCTTGTCATTATTTTTAAGCTTAATCGTTGATTTTGAAATATGTTTTTAAATATGTAGAACAATATTTTTGGTTCATCACCCTGTTCTTTCATAAAGCGGGCAATTTTGGAAGATATTTGAGAAATCTAATATGCTCCGGGTGAAAATGTTATCATTTTGTATCCACTTCCTGGATTATAACTAAACTTATTGTTTTTCTCTGTGATATTAAACAAGGTATGATAAGTTTCCATAGACAAAAAAGATTCCTCATTCTTTTGTTGCATCTAGTTGTAGTGGGTATGGAAATGAAGATGTGTGGTTGCTTGTTGTGAAATTAAAACGAAGGATTGTGATTCTCATCTTATTTAATATGGAATAAAATATCTTTGTATTGACATTTATTAATTATTTTCTTGTTCATCAACTGGTCTAAAATGGCTGATGCTTCATTAAAACAATTGTTATTTCCAGCCTTCTTACTACCTCACAGCAATAACAGTCCATTAACTTGAGGTGGAGCACTCGGTAGAGTGCAAAACCTCAGCCGCCAATACTGCTGGGTCACTTAAGTGAACCTGATATCCTATTCATTGTATGTCAAAACGGATCAGACTCTACTGAACCACGATTGAATAAACTAAACTAGATCGACGCACATGTAGAAATGCCCAAAAAATAAAATCGAATTTTTTTGGAAAAAAAAAGGTGCAAAATTTCTGGGGTTTTTTTCTCTAACTATTTTTTTTTTGGATTGGAAATCACTTAAAACATGTAGAAACTAGAGGGGGAGCACTCGGTAGAGTGCAAAACCTCCGCCGCCATTACTGATGGGTCATTCAAGTGAACCTGATTATCCTATTCATTCAATTTGACGTCAACAGTGCTCACAGAGTTATAGTTTGTAACTTTCCCTTTTACTTTTAACTTTTACATACTCAATTCATTCATCATCACTAGATTCATTGAGACAGAAATTGATTTTATGTGGGTATATCTACCTGAAGTTCCAAAATCAGCCGCAATTAAAATTTTGGCATGTTTTTTTGTTGGAAATCACTTATAACATGTAGAAATGCAAAAAAAAAAAAATCAAATATTTTTTCAAAATTGTCGCCATAGCAGCCATATTGGATTTTGGACCAAGTCCAAAATCTAATGGCATGATCCTTGGACCATACCTAATCCCCCCACCAAGTTTCGTCAAAATCCGTCAAGGAATTTTTCCGTAATACTGTTCACAAACAAACAAACAGAAAGGGGTGAAAACAGTAACCTCCGATCTTCGATGGCGGAGGTTAAAAGTGCAAAAAAAAAAATTCAAATATTTTTCAAATAAAATCGAATTTTTTTTGAAAAAAAGTTGCAAAATTTTCTGGTTTTTTTTTTTCTCTTAACAATTTTATTTTTTTTTGGGGGGGGGGGTTGGAAATCACTTAAAACATGTAGAAATGCAAAAACAAAAATTCAAATATTTTTTCAAAATGGCCGCCATAGCGGCCATATTGGACTTTGGACCAAGTCCAAAATCTAATGGCATGATCCTTGGACCATACCTAATATCCCCACCAAGTTTCGTCAAAATCCATCCAGGAGTTTTTCTGTAATACTGTTCACAAACAAACAAACAGACGGGTGAAAACAGTAACCTCCATCCATCTTCGATGGCGGAGGTTAACTAATTGTGATGGGTCATTTGGAAGAAAACTAACACCTGAACCAAGCCTACGTAAAGCCTGAATAATGTGTTTCTCCTCATTCTTTGTACTTTTTCCAGACATATTGACCCTATAATTAAGAGAGTCCAGAAAATCCATATATACTCTGTCATCCTTATTTTCCATATCCAATGGTTTATCAAAATACTTTGATTCATCCCTCACAGTTGAACCTTGTCTTCCATCTTTTGTTATCTTCCATCTTCCACATTAATCTCAGAGTTAATTTAACAGGTGGTTGAACAGAACTCAAGAACCTTAATTCATCATCAATTATCAATCCCTTTTCTTGAACAAGATGGAATATTGCTGGTTGTTCTGTTGGAATGAGACCTGCTATGGTTTTTGAATTCGCTGAATATTCATTATTTTGAAGAGCCTTCACAATATCATCAGGGGGGATGATTTATCTCTTCCATTTGTTGAAATAATCCTTCATCATCATATTCTAATTCTCCTATATTCTCTAATTCTTCCTCTGTCATTAGACTGAAATCTTTAAACATTTAAAGTTTTTTTTTAGGAGTATATTCTATTGTGGGAACTATGGAAGCATCTTTAATTTTTTGGTTGGGAAATTTTTAAAAGTGGTTAAAAAATTTTCTCTTGTTTTCTTTCAAATGCTTCTTCACCCGTTAGTTTCTGTCTGCGTTTCTTCTTCATGTCTTCGTGTTGTTTTACAACTTTTGAAACCAACTCGATGTTCCTTAAAATCATCTCACTCTTTCTTTCGCATCCATTTATTTATTGGAAAATATCATTTACTGAATTGTAAAGGTCAACAGGGAAATTTTCCTTTTCTTCATCATTAAAGTCGATGTGTTCAAATAAATCCTTTTCTTTAAATATTTCATCAAATTCTTTATTAACATTAATACGAGTTGTAATTTCTTCTTCACTAATACTTGTATCTCTTTTTCATGCGTTTGTGTTGAGTTTCTTCATCAACATCAAAACCGAATTATAAAATCTTAACTCCATTACCACTCAGATGTGTAATAATTTGTCTCATTCCTTCTGGGTTAGTTTCTAATATCCCAAGACTACCAGATTTTAGTTTCTTTCACTCACTCTTACAATGTGAATATTTTGTTGAACCAAGAGAGACCTCCTCAAATATTTGACCTTCAATCCTCAATCGCATATGTTCCTCTCCTGAAATATAGTAATAATCTTCACCTTCTACTTCTCCAGGTCTTATTGCTCAAGTTGTGTTGATACAATATGAACTACATGGTGCTTTTTAAGCAAATTTAAAATATTCGCATTTGTACTATACAAGAACCTTGATTTATGAAAGTTTTTTTTCCAGAAGCTGAATTACCCACAAGATTTATAATAATAGTTGTCATTTACATATGTAATTGTTTATAAAATAAAAAATATATCTTTTAATATCTCATCTTGTTTCACAACAATATATTTATATTTTTCAGTCATGTGCTTCAATAATCCCCAAATTCCTTTTTACTACATCATGAAGAACAATTGTCTCTCCAAAAATTGTTTATATCTTTTGAATTTAACTTGAATAAAAATTATTCGCATTGTTTCTTCTTGAGCGACCAGGGAGTTGAAAGTATGATTGACTAAGACAAATACATTACAAGAAGAATGTCTCCCTCTTATGTAGTAGCTATCCATTACTGTTTTGTTTCTCTCATTTACACAATCATCAAAGATAACGAGGTTCTTTTTTGATTTCTCCAAATCTTGGGGTGAAGGTATATCATCCGTGTTATCACTTAGAATACAAGTTATAGGTTTTGATTTCTTTTTACATTTCTGTGCATCACAAAATAGTTGTATTTTGTCTTCAATGTTGTAATCATTTCGTTCATTTTGAAGTTTAAATAAACCAATTATATCTTCTTTTTGAAGACCCACATTAAAACCTTGTGAGAGTAGATGATACTCAGGTGTAAAACTTGACTTTCTGAAAATTATTAAATTATCATAATCTAAAAAGTTGGGAGTAAGGCCTTAGTTATTTTATAACTTGGTTCACAGATCCACTGATGGTATATTTGCCAAAAATGAAATATAAATATAAAACACATTTTTAGCCTTTTATATTTATAAATTTTCCACCGAAGGTGCAAAAGCTTCAAAACCCGAAATGTAAACGTCATCATTTATTTTCAAAATATAATTTTGCGTGCCCGCACCAAAATGCCGAGTCACCTTTAACCAAACTGTGCAGTAGAGCTGCGCAGTAGTCTTCGGTCATGGTGTCTGAGCAGTGGCCAGCGTGGTTCAGATTGACTGTGGTTTCTGGGGCGAAAGTGATTGTTAAGAAGTATGTCAGCGGTATAAATTCAAGTGACTGTAATGGTGATTTTATCACGCAACATCTCGACGTCGAATATTCTGGCTGAACTATTGCATCAATTCAGTGCAGCAGCAGGGATGATTCGCAGGCAACTCTCGATCGTACCGATTTTGTTTCCGTCGAAAATTGTACACCGCTGTTCGTATTGAAAGATTTCGGTGCCAAGTATGTCAATGTTTCCCTGTGAGATGCTGATATTCAGCCTTCAATGGACCAGAAATCAGCGGCCGACATGTACAGCTTGTCTTTTCCATGGAACATCTGAAAACAAATCATAAAAACTTATAATTTCTAAAAATTGAAATTATATTTATATTTATATTTCGACCTACCGACCCTACATTTTAGCTGAAGAACTCTGTAAACCAAGTTATAAAATAGACCCTGAAGATAAAATAAAGATAAAATATAAAGGCCCCTGAAGATAAAATAAAAGACCCTGAAGACCCTTTTGACCCCTGAGATATTAACAGCATTTAGACCCTTCAGTTTAGACCCTTGACCATATAGACCACTTGGACCTTCTTACATCAAAACAATTTCAAATAAATATATCACCAATATTACAAATAAATTTGGAGAAAAAAATGTTTGTATTAGGATTTGTGTAAATCATGCCAACACAGAAAAGGTATGACATCATTCTCTACAACGTCAAGTGGAGAGGAGAGCATATTGAACCAATCCACGGTCGTTTAATCTATACGAATAAAAGTGTGTGTGTGTGTGTGTGTGTGTGTGTGTGTGTGTGTGTGTGTGTGTGTGTGTGTGTGTGTGTGTGTGTGTGTGTGTGTGTGTGTGTGTGTGTGTGTGTGTGTGTGTGTGTGTGTGTGTGTCGTTGATTGGTATCTACATGTGTGGGTTTAAAAATGTGGAATGGAGTCCTCTCAGGTCAGGCTCAAACCATCCACCTTCATTTCAGTAAAGGGTCACGATTCATGGACCAAGCTGTGAAGTTTTCTGTTCTCAAAGTTTTGTGCCGAGGGCTGTCTTCAGGATCGTCGCTGAACCGAGGACAGCTTCCAACTATAGTTCGTTTGTTATAATATTCCCAGGGATGGTTTTTAACTCACTAGTAAAGTAGTTTCCTGGAGCTTTTGGGATGGCGTATCGTACGTCCATCCGTCCACAAATACTTGCAACTTCTTCTCAGAAACTACCCACACAATTTCAATAAAATCTGACCACAACCTTTATCACCCGTGATGGCATTAAAAAACGGGGTCTGAAGGGGTCTCCAGTGGGAGTTTACGGTGGGGGTGGAGGGAGTGGGTTGCCTCCCCAAAGAGGAATTTGCCCTTTTCTCAAACGATACACACAATTCTGATGAAACGTCACGACAACCTTCATCACCCATGACATACCAAAGTTTGTTCATGACATAACAAAATTCTGCTCTGAGGGGATTTAAGGGAGATTGCCCCCAAAATATGTATTTGCTTTCTTCTCCAATACTGCACATACAATTCTGATGAAACTTGACCACCAGCTTCACCACCTGTGATGTACTAAAGTTTTCTTCATGACATTAAAAAAATTGGGGTCTCGGAGGGTCTGTGGGGAGAGGGAGGTTGCCCCCCAAAATATGCATTTGCTTTCTTCTCCAAAACTACACAAACAATTCCGATGAAACTTGACCACCATCTTCACCACCTATGATGTCCCAAAGTTTGTTCACGACCTTCAGAGAAATTGGGGTCTGAGACCCCCCCATCCAAATATGTATTTGCTTTCTTTCCTGAAGCCACACACACAATTTCAATGAAATTTGACCACAACCTTTATCACCCGTGATTTACCAAGGTTTGTTCATGGCATTAAGAAAAAATCCATAGGCATTTACTTTCTTCTCCATTATATATTTTGTGGGTGAGTCATGCCTACCAGTGGTTGCCTGATTATCGTATCCAGCCACTTCAAGGCAGTGTGACCACTCCTCATTTTCATAAATGACAAGGTGAACCAATGAAAAAAGCCAAGAATTCACAAGGTTTCGGAAAAGCGATGATAATAGAAAACCTATACGCCAAGAAAACCTATAGAAAACCAAGACGCCAAGATCTTGTGAAAAAAAGCCAAGGAGTGGTCACACTGCTCCCAGGTGAGCACCCAGGAGTACTGGCCCTATGTTTAATATCTCTGTGATGTTCTTTTTCATAATTCCTGTAGGTTCAGCTATCACTGGTACAACTTTGGCATTCTTCAGCTTCCAGGATCTTCTCACTTCATTCTTGAGGTCTTGGTGTTTGGTCATTTTCTTGATTTCTGCATCATTTAGTCCAAAATCACTGGTATTAACACCTCAATCTGCAATGCCTTCTTCTCTTTTTTTTGTACCTAAGTATGATATCTGGTCGCAACGCTTTGTTTTCGATGTTCACATTCGATGGGATCATTCGATCGTACATGAAGGATAGGTACTTCCATGTTTTCACTGATTGCTTTTAGTTTATATTCCCACAAATTTTCCTGAACTGGGATTTTAAACTTTTTGCAGATGTGCCAGCGGATTACATTATAAACTCTGTTGTGTCATTGTGTGTATAGCTGTTCTGACTTGAGTTTGTTTTTGTGTGTGTTCAGTCATTAAGTATAACATATTATTTTCTTTACTAACCCCACCTCCATCCCTCAGCTTTCTCCCTTCTTTTTTTTCATACTTCTCTCACTCTCTCACTCTCTCTCTCTCTCTCTCTCTGTCCCTGCAGTGCAACACCCTCCTCCCACACCTCTCTCTCTCTCTCTCTCTCTCTCTCTCTCTCTCTCTCTCTCTCTCTCTCTCTCTCTCTCTCTCTCTCTCTCTCTCTCTCTCTCTCTCTCTCTCTCTCTCTCTCTCTCTCTCTCTCTCTCTCTCTCTCTCTCTCTCTCTCTCTCTCTCTCTCTCTCTCTCTCTCTCTCTCCCCCTCTCTCTCCCTCTCTCTTGGGATGTATCCGGACGGAAGTTATGGCTGGATGGTGGTTATCTCCATATGTGTTTGGACGGTGGTTATATCCGGGCGGGGTTTGTCTCCAGACGTGTCCGGGTGGTATTTATCTCTGGACGTGTCCGGATGGGAGTTTGTCTCTGGATGTGTCCAGGCGGTGTTTGGCTCCAGACGCATCCGGGCGGTGTTTGTCTACGAACCTTTCCGGGTAGTGTTCTTGTCTGGATGGGAGTTTGTCTCCGGACGTGTCTGGGTGGTGTTTGTCTCTGGATAGCTTGGCTCCGGATGTGTCTTAGCAGTATTTATGTCCGAGCGGTGTTTGTCTCCGAACGTATCTGGCGGTGTTTCTGTCTGGACGGGAGTTTATCTCTGGACGCATATATCCATATGTGTCTGGACGGTGGTTATGCCTGGGCGGGGTTTGTCTCTGGACGTGTCCGGATGGGAGTTTGGCTCTGGACGTGTCCGGATGGGAGTTTGTCTCTGGCCGTGACCGGGTGGTGTTTATGTCTGGACGGGAGTTTGCGTCCGGGCGGTGTTTATGTCTGGACGGGAGTTTGTGGCCAGGCGATGTTTACGTCTAGACGGGAGTTTGTCTCCGGACGTGTCCGAGTGGTGTTTGTCTCTGGCTGGTATTTATAGTATGACAGGTAGAAAATTTATTTCAGACATTATTTTGTTTCCATCTTCACTGTTATTCTATGCAGAATCATTTTGATAAGACTTTGAATCGTAATTGACACTCCACCACACGTCTGCATTTCCTTCCTCTCACCTCTTACTGCCTTCCCTCCCCCCTCCCCCACGCCTCACTCTCCCTCCCTCCTTACCCCTCCCTGTCCTCTCTTTTTCCCCCCTCCTCTCTCTCTTCCCCCCCCTCCCTCCTCTCTCTCTTTCTCCCTCCTCTCTCTTTCCCCCCTCTCTTCTCTCTATCCCCCTCCCTCCTCTCTCTCTTTCTCCCTCCCTCCTCTCTCTTTCCTCCTCCCTCCTCTTTCTCTTCACTCTCCCTCCACCCCTCTCTACCACCCTCCTCTTCCCCCTCCCCCCCATCTCAGTGTTCCCTTCAGCGATGGGTGGCATTTGCTAGTATCAAATAAAGTTCCCTTATTTGTGACAAATGATGCTTTTGGTCACTTTTAACTGGCTGGAATGCCTGATTGTTCAGGTTCACGAGCGCCAGCCAGAGTGACCACTATATATTCGTTATGTCTGTGTGTCTGTTTGTCCAGAGCATAACTGTGGACTTTGATCCGATCTTGATGAAACTTGGTTATGTGTTCGATATCAATGTCTCGTTGTGTTTTCCTGGATGAGGGCGTGGCTACACCCATTGTGGGCGACGGAGCCACGCCCAAAAAAATAGCCATTTTTCTGTTATTAAAAAAAAATTAAAAATCTATTAAAAATTAAATTAAAATGTATTAAAAATCTATCTTCTCCTAGGGAATTGACTGAATGGAATGGGTTCTTCAGTATTTGAATAGCAAAATGAATTATCTAAAACTTGTCATTGTCCGATTTTTTTATTTTCGGCCCAAGGTCAAGGTCACAAGGTCAAAAAGTTCGAAAATTGCGAATTTTGACATAAAAATCTTATGACCGCCCAAACTTTGAGAGCTAGGATGACAATATTTTTATGCATAATCTTGATGTCATTCCCCACCAAAAGTGTTAAAACCATTTTGCTCTATCTCGAACACCTTGCCCGTGGCGCCCCCTTCAAGTTTGTTTTTATGCTGATTTCATCAAAGTATCGATAATCCGAGGAGTGCGAAATGCCATATAGCCTATATGACGTTATATTGTTCCTGGAATGTTCCAGAGGAAGTTTTGCACCAAAGGTCATAATCCTTGACCTTTGACCTTTAAAGGCCACAAAGGTCAAATTTTCAAAGTTGTGGGAATCGAACCGGGTTTTCGACCTTCTTCGACGAACTAACTCCAATAAGCTATAGCACGTATCCTGTTTCCTTATTTTAATGTCCACAGCATTGGTTTGTGACCTTTAAAGGTTATGCAAAGGTCAAATTTGAAAGTTGTTGAACGAAATCGCGTTTTCAACATTTTGCAGCTAATAACCTGTCACTCGTACCACATCATGTTGATCATTTTTATAACTTGGTCAAAAATGATCACATTGTCTCATCCTTGACTTCTGAAACAATCTACATCGTCAAATACCGCTCGTGAACCATTGTCGTCTTCAGACTTGTATGTTTTTTTTTTATTTTGGTGTGGATTAAATCCATTTCGGTTATTAAATTGTTTTAATGCTTGTTTCAGTTGATTTGGGGGATAGTTTGGATATTATCGCATTTGGAATGGTTTTGTCCACTGTTAATTCCCCTCCCACGATCCTGATCTAGTTTGGTTAAGCCCAGATTTATGTTTGATTTATTTTCTTATTAAACCCTTAATATTCTATATATTTTTAAATTTTGGGTTGCGTGCACGAGCCCAAAGACAAAGTAATTCTTCCTCACGTTGGAATCGCCATCATAGCTTCAGCAGTTATTGAGGTAGTTTGGGCTTCGTTACCTTCACATTCTGCGGAAGGTTATGTTTTGGTCGGCATGTATGTATGTATGTATGTATGTATGTATGTATGTATGTATGTATGTATTTATTTATTTATTTATTTATTTATTTATTTATTTATTTATTTATATATATATATATATATATATATATATATATATATATATATATATATATATATATATATATATATATATATATATATATATATATATATATAATCTTGTGATTCGTATAACTCAATAAGTATTAAACCGAATTGCATGAAATTTGGTGGGATGATTGGATATTAGCCAGGAAGCATTCGATTAGATTTTGGGATCGTTCGGGTCAAAGGTCAAGGTCAAGGTCACGAAAAGGTCAAAATCGTCTTTTCACGATAACACGGTCAATTTTTATTCAATTTGCATGCAACTAACGCCAAAATGTTCAGAATTCAACGCCTCATCTTGTGATATGCAATATGACACAATGACGCCCATACTCTTGTTACCGGTTCGGGGTCAAAGGTCATGGGGGTCACGACCTTGAAAAATATGCGGTTTTTGTCATAACGCGGTCAATTCTTGTCCGCTTTACATGAACCCAGCACCAAAATGTTCAGAATTTAATGCCCAATCTTGTGACACAATGACGTCATAACACATGTCACCGGTTGGGGTAAAATGTCGGGGGGGGGGGTCACGCCCTTGAAAAATATGTGGTTTTCGGCATAACTCAGTCAATTCTTATTCGATTTGCATGAAACCAGCATCAAACGAGATTACCTTCTCTTGTTGAAACGTTGTATTCACTGAGCTTGCGAGTGAAGACTCGCCAAAACGACGTGAGTCGATTGTTGTTTAGTCCGTAGCCCCCGAAAGTCGGGGGCGGGGGCGTCATGACATTATAGATATGTGGTTTGTGTCATAAGACCATTCATATGAAACCAGTTCCCCACACTCATACCAAGAACAAAAAAAGTAGTGGCGGCGAAGGTATGCGCTCTATGAGTGCCCGTTCTAGGTTTTACATTGTTTTAAGAGAAGATGCAGAAGAATAACAAGAAGAAAAAGAAGAAGTACAAATTGGCATTTTAACAATATCCCGATATGGTACTTTAGCGATGTATTCTGACATATTTTTAAGTCTTGGTCATTCAGAACATTCTCGAGAATAAAAGGTACGGCGTTTAAATGCTTTTGACTTCACCTCTATCATTGTGCACATATTTGAATGGGTGGCCATTTTTTCCCCACATCATTCCTCTACAGTCTACATGGAGTACCACCGTACTCCATGATAAGTATGTGCAGTATAAACAGGCCTTTACCAGAGTCACGGTTTGTGTCGGTCAGTAGCTGCAGGCTGTGAAGGGTATGATTTTTTTGCTGGGACTGGATGATATCCATTGCCAACATTAGATGGACTTCTTCCCACGAAAATGGTTTTTTTTCCAAGTATCATGAAACAAACTGCCCTCAGGGCATAATACAAACAAATCCACAATGTGCCCCTGAGCAATGATGGACCTGATGGCACTTCAATAAACTGATGATGTATCAAACTATGGTGTATTGTGGTCGAATCTGGATCCGGACCCACCATTTATTGTATGATATAAAAAATTTGTTGCCTATGATTTTGTAGTTGATTAACGATCCTTTAGAAAAAAAATTAGGTGAGTCAACGCAATGGAGTTGGAAAAACTGTGGGTAAACACCGTTTATGTGTGTTTCTGCAGGATGATGGCACAGCGTGTAAGCCTTTAATATTTCAATAGTCACGATTAAAAAAGTCAGTGTTACTGTGGTAGTCAGTGTAAGTGCGGTGCAAACGTTAGAAAGTTTGAAATTGAAACGTGTTTGAACGTCTAATGGAAATGAAAACTTACTTCTGCGGGTGGGTTTCTAGGTGACAAATGAAATTTGATTTTGTGAATGGACCATCTGAAAATTTTATACCACATGTTTGACAAACAGCCCTCCTTTTATTTAATGCACCTTCAAAATGTTTATGAACAAATAACGTCACCCTCGGAATCTCCGCCATGCTACCAATAACGAAGTGACAACGAAGTTAAGTGCGCATGTGTAGAGAGTAGCAGCATGATACACAGTGATGCTCTGTCTCGACGGTGTAATGGTAAGAACATGCACTCAAAGCTCAAATCATTACGTACTTGTGCGTACTTGTGCGTGTTTGTGTGTGTTCATTTTAGTTCCATTATGAGCCATAAAATAAATCTACTTCAAAAAAAAAACATTAAAGAAGCTAAATGGGTATGAACCTTACAGTAGCAATAACAATTCCATACATCTGCCATGTGGCATATATACCTACTGAATTCATGGACATATAATCCATCATCCATGTCATGAAATATACTACAGCAATACTTGCTTTTCTCCATAATTTACATTATTTTACTCCACGAGACGCATGTATGTGCGATCGGAGTCTCGGAGCTTGGCAGTACTCTGGGTGCTATATGACTAATACGGCACCTTTTCTAAGCTCGGTGCGAACTATTTACTGAGTTTGTGTTCCTTTTGGCGCACGACTCTGGCACTCTTTGCTTATAAATGTCATCACACCCTACCAGACATCAAATGAAAATTAGTCACAAACACATCACTGAGATATATTTATTTTTATATTGTGTCCATTAATTCATTGTCAGTGTCAACAAGTCTACAAGCTCAAGTCTCAAGTAACAAAATTTGCGACTCGAGTCCAAGTTGCCGACTCAAGTCGCCATCTCTGCCTTGGGGCACTAGACACTGGGAGTCTGGTCATTCAAATCCGGGGCGTTAACGCATTGGTGCCAAAAATGTGATTTTCGATGCCCACCAAGCAAAACAAAGGAAAAATCACGTTTTCGGCTCCTGTGGTGTTAAAAAATGGGCCCACAGTGTCCAAATTTCACTGAAATGATGCTTAGACATGTCCTCGACTACAGATAAAAAGATAATTGTGATCAGATCACCATTTGGGGTAGTTTTTTTTTTCATTTTTGTTCCCAAAATATGCCATTTTTTCACATTCACTTGGGCCATTTTTTTCAAGTTCAGGGCAATTTTAGAAGTATTTCATAGAGAACTTACCCTCAAACCTTTTTTTTTAAACTTCGCAAGGGTATAAAGCTGCATTTTAAGGGGTAAACTGTGTCTCTATGTGGAAAAATGAAATCACGAGTGTGTTTACCACAGATCTTTTGTGGTACATCATAAAAAAGCAAGGAATATCCCATCCCCTGTAGGGGGTAAGAGGAGTTAGATAAAGCATCTTAAATGGGTATTAAAAGCCAATGGATACCCGGACCACCTCTGCCCACAAAACAAAATGGTACTGGCAGCTCCAAGGCCTCAGGAAATTACACAGAAACCAACCAAAGGCTTTTGCATGCAGCCTTTTATGCCAGGAGAAGCCCAAATGATTGGCAGGATGTTGAGACTGGTTGGGGTGAGGGTTAATTATCAACCGGTATACACCTTGGGACAAACACTGACCAACGTCAAGGACAGAATACAAAATAATGACTGCACAGGTGTGGTATGCACCATTCCATGTGAGTGTGGTGCAGAATACATAGGAGAGGTGGAATAAACCTTAGGCCAGTGCATTAAAGAACATCAGAAGGCCTTCGAGTACAATCACATGGAAAGGTCTGCGATCACCAATCATGGGTTAAGGGTGGGCCATGTTCCCTTATGGGACAATGTGAACGTGCTGGTGGCATCCCCAAACCATGCTAGGAGGCGAATACCTGAAGCATGGCACACTGAGCAAACAAGGTCACCTCTGACAGAGGAGACTGGTGCTATCACAGGCAGACGGTCCCCTCATATCAAATAGCAATACACCAGAGAGGTGCTGATGGCAGGAGGAGGAGGACAGAGGCAAAGTGGGATATAACCAATGAGGATAACAAAGGCAATGTACGGCTTGGAGAGATGCAACACAAGCTTGTCATGGGTCAAAGGTCATGAGGTCCTGCAATACATCTTTGTGAATGGTCAACAGAACAGGCCCACCCCCTCCCCCAGGTATATCCGGGAGGAGGTAAACAAGAAAATTGCTCTTGATAAATGTAGTGGAGGCCCAGTGCACATCAGGTTGCTGGCTAAAACGTCGAGTCATTCGGACAAAACTCTCTGCCATACCATCTGTCATCTCTTACATCGGCAAGCAGCAGCCTCTTCACTCTCTGCAGATCTGGTTAAAATCACAAACTGGTCCAACACATAGAACATGTCTTTCAATCCTGACAATTCTCACACTCTCACTTTGCCTCTCCGAAAGGACCATCTGGAATCCCCCCATCTACTTTCTCAACAATTATCTTGAAGAAGTCCTTTCATTCAAGCTTCTGGGTCTCACTATCTGCCATGATCTTTCCTGGGAAAGCCACATTTCCAAGCTGGCCTCCAAAGCCAGTCACTGACTGGGCATCCTCCATCATGAAAAGTCCTTCCTTGGCACACCTGAGCTCCTGGCCGAAGACAAAGCTTTCGTCCACAGCCTTATGGAGTACTGCTCTCCCCTCTGGGCTGGTGCTCCCACCTCTCACCTTCCTCGGCTTCACGCTGTTGAAAACAAGGCATTTGGGATAATTGGTATCTCCCACGATGAGGCTGAGTCTTTGTGTCTCTCACTCTCTCTCAGCGCAGGCAGGTCGGTAGTCTTTCTGTCTTCTACCGTCTCCTGTCTGGCCTGCACCCCCGCTCTGTCTGAGATATGTCCCCCCCCCCCATATTTTCACAGGGTGCTCAAGGTCTGCCAGCAACCCCCTTCTGGTGTAAAACCACCAAAATCAAGAATCTCTCACTTCACATGTCCAGTATAAACAGGCCATTACCAGAGTCACGGTTTGTGTCACTGTCAGTAGCTCACACTTCGATGGGGATCCTAATTCGCCATTTTGTTTGGCCAATTCAAACATGGTTCGATTTGGAAACACGATCTTCTCTTACGGACTAATTCAAGTATATAATCAAAATATTACGTCGGATTTGAGAATTGGATCTGGTGAACAAAATAAGTGTCGAAACCTGGAGTGAAATCCGAAAATTTTAATAAATTAGTGATTTTTATAACTTCGTGTATTTATGGATGGAGTCCCCTCCCCCCAACCCCCTACGCATTCCTCCAAAGCATTAAACGTAACTTTTTCTACTGTTCGGATGATTATATTGAGTGAAGAAAAGATTATGGAATGTGCAGAAAGTATAACTTCATTGAGTGAAATGCTGTGTTCCATAACCTGCTTTTGCAATCCATGACATCACAGGCCACAGGGGTCCTCTTGTTTTCAGCAATTACATACACAGTTTGCTCTTTCTGTTTTGTGCGATTTCCTTGCATTACAAAATATTAATACAAATATACTATTATAGTTCCGTCAATATATTAATAGTCCGTAGTTTCTGCAAGCGAAGACCGGGCGTAGTGGCGTGCGCCTGTAATCCGGCTACTCGGAGGCTTGGGTTGGAGGATCGCTTGAAGACAGGGGCACTGCACTGGGCCGCGCTATGAGAGGGTGTAGGGCAGCCGGGAATCATGGCGAAACCCAATCCTTATCCCTGTGTCGTAAGAGGCGACCAGAGTTGCGTCAGGAAGGGCATCCGGCGTAAAACCTGTGCCAAATCAGTATGCGGATCATAACGGATGATCCGCTGTGGCGACCCCTAACGGGAGCAGCCGAAAGACGAACAACAACAACAACAGTTTCTGCAAGCGAAGAACTCTTTTGTTGCTGCAAGTGAAGAGAATTGTTTTTTTCTTCTGCTTTTCACAGTTTTGTGCATGCTTTCATTACAAAATATTAATATAAATACACTGATAGTTACTACAATATATGAATAGTCAGTAGTTTCTGCAAGCGAAGAAGTACGTAGGCAGCACACCTGGATGTGGTAGAAATGGGAACAAATGACTCTCCGTGGGGTGTGTGTGCGTGCCTGTTCTTGGTTACGTGTGTGCGGTGCGTGGGTTTCGTGGGCATGCGATCTGAACTCGAACTTGGGCCCGTGGTGCGTGACGCTATGGAGGAGGTTATGCGGCTGTCTCATGAACCATGTGCTTCTGCAGCGCCGAAGCTTCATGGGGAGTGGACGTACTGCGGCATCGAAGCCATGCGGGACATGCTGCCGTGCAGTGCAGGTGTGGGGAAATGCGTGCATGTGTGTGAGTGAAAGGTTGAGTATATCGCCGGTGTACGTGCACGATTAGTTAGCATGGACCACGAGGAGGTTGGTGGAATACGTGGGCGGTGGGGGAGGACTCCATGCAGGCAGGCAGGTGGTGATGCCCTGGTATGCTGCCTTCCCAATCCCTCTCCGCACACTGCCTTCCCAATCCCTCTCCTCACACTGCCTTCCCATTCCCTCCCCTCAAACTGCTTTCCCATGTCATACCCTCATGCTGCCTTCCCTTTCCCACATGCTGTCTTCCCATTCCTTTCCCTCACACTCCCTTCCTATTCCCTTCCCTCACACTGCCTTTCCAATCCCTCTCCTCACACTGCCTTCCCATTCCCTCCCCTCAAACTGCTTTCCCATGTCATACCCTCATGCTGCCTTCCCTTTCCCACATGCTGTCTTCCCATTCCTTTCCCTCACACTCCCTTCCTATTCCCTTCCCTCACACTGCCTTTCCAATCCCTCTCCTCACACTGCCTTCCCATTCCCTCCCCTCAAACTGCTTTCCCATGTCATACCCTCATGTTGCCTTCCCTTTCCCACATGCTGTCTTCCCATTCCTTTCCCTCACACTCCCTTCCTATTCCCTTCCCTCACACTGCCTTCCCATTCCCTCCCCTTGCGCCGCCTTCCTTCCGTAGAGAATTATTAGGTCATCTCTACCGAGATGACCTAATAAAGCCGGACCAAATGTCCGTCCGTCCGTACGTCCGTCAACAATTTTTCTTTCCGATCTTGATGAAACTTAGTATGTGGGTAGAGGTCGATGAGTGTTGCACAACGATATAACTTTTGTCCGGGTTCAAGGTCAGGGATGAGGTCACGAGGTCACATAAGTTATAAAAATCGCCATTTTCAAAACCTATCTAGTCTGCCATTCTACAAGATATTCGGCAACTGTTTATTGATTATGATTGTAAAAAATATAATCTTGTATCTAACCGGACAGATTTTTGAATTTCCTTCCCGTTTGATCGTCACGTGATCTGGAAGATGGCCAAAAACGCCGATGCGATTCGCAAAGAAGGAAGGAAGGAGAAATGAAATATAAATATAAAACACATTTTTAGCCTTTTATATTTATACATTTTCCGCCGAAGGTGCAAAAGTTTCAAAACCCGAAATGTAAACGTCGGCATTTATTTTCAAAATATAATTTCGTGCGCGTGCGCCAAAATGCCGAGTCGTCTTTAACCAAACTGCGTAGTAGAACTGTGCAGTAGTCCTGTGATGGCGTCTGAGCAGTGGCCAGCGTGGTTCAGATTGACTGTGGTTTCTGGGGCGAAGGTGATTGTTAAGAAGTATGTTGGCGGTATAAATTCGAGTGACTGTATTGGTGATTTAATCACGCAACATCTTGACAACGAATATTCTGGCCGAACGATTGCATTAATTCAGTGCAGCAGCAGAGATAATTCGCAGGCTCCTCTCGATCGTGCCGATATCTAACATAATCACCGGCGGACATAGGGCTGCGGGCTGTGGGGCGAGGCCACGGATCCCGGATGAGGGGATAAGTGATAAATTATGCTCCATGCTTCGGGCTTTCTGATTAATATATCAATGAGTACATTCCATAATTAATGAATTAATAATTGATGAATCTGGCATACAAAATGTTTTTTTCATACCTGACATGTTACTTTGTGCAGTGTCACGAAACTTCTGTGGAATTAATAATTAATGAATTTGCTAGCTCTAACGATTTTTCAAACCTCAATATCTCTATAAATACTTGACCAATTTCCATTCTGAAAGTTGCATTATAATCAGTGAAAAATAATCTACATGGATTTTCATAATCTCTGAGAGCTAAGCCTATTTTTTTCGTTTTTTTTCTACAACCGGAAGTGAAATGTCTCCAGAGAGTGGACGGACCGGAAAACCACGTATTGCACTTACTGGTGATTCTGATGTGTTAATCCGGGTACTAAATGAACAATGCATATTTATTAATTACGTCATTAGTGGTATTATCCTCGTGTATCTCTGTGAACTATTTCAATCTAAACGGTTAGTTTGGACTGTTTCGCGGTTACCTGAACTGAACATTGAGAACTTGTGGTATTATAGAGATGACCGTCACCCCCACACGGGGGTAATTTTTATTTATAATAATTATGGAACAGTGGTGCATCATTTCTGCGATGATTCCCATCAGAAGTTTGTATGTTGCTGGTCTATACTTGTGAGGTAGTTGGGTTTCTTCAGATTTTGGGATGAGGAAGGTATTACCCTTTGTGAGCCAATCTCCAAATACCTCCTCCCCTTGAATAAGTTTGTTGAATGCTTGAGCATTGTGATTGTGGAGAGCATCTAGTTGCTTTAGCCGGAAGTTTAGAATTCCATCCAGGCTTAGGCTTTTAAAGTTTGGCATTTTTGCCCTCACCAAAGAAGAGGGTATTACATTTGGTTCTGGTTATTTGTCTGTCTGTTTGTCCTCACAGAATGTGCTAACGGAGGCCACAAATGCCACCTAGTGGTAGGTGGCATTTGTGGCCTACGTTAAGCATTTCCTGACGTATCGGTAAAAAAACAACAACAAAAAAAATGTAGTACACGTTCTTTTTTTCAACCGAGCAACTCCATAAAGTTTTATGATGAGAATGTGAGTAAGTCTATAAAGTATGTACAATTAGAATGCGAGTCCATCTCTAAAGTATGTACAATTATAATGTGAGTACAGGCGGCTCTCATTAATCGTCACAGTTACGTTCCACCAATCGATAATGAATAGCGGGGAAAAAGGGAATCTTCACACAACCACAAAAAAGCATGATTTTTTTTTAATGACACTCAATACACTCAATACACTCAGTATACTTCATAATAAACATTAAATGTTTGAATTAGCATCCTATATGTGTATGTTTTTGTCATCCTATGCAAGAAACAGCTGATTGGCCTAACCTCACGAGAGTACAGTATGTATTGCACTGTGTATGATGATGTGGTGGGGATTCTCACTCCACTCAAGTGCTCAAGGGCACTGCATTATCACATGTAACCACCACTCCTTCATATGCTATTTTACACCCCCTAAAACAACACTTTTTAAAACAATAATAAAAGTAAAAAAGACATAAACTGTCTTAACCCCCATTGTTTTAGTTATTTTGCTGTACAGAGTTAAAGGGCCAGCCCTAAAATTTTATGTAAAACTAAAATGGCTTCCAGTCCGCCATCTTTGATCAGATCTTGAAACAAAATGACATGCTTATGTAAGCCTTCATTCAGGGTCTGTGTGTCAAGTTTGAACAACGTCGGTAAAAGCTTGTCTGAGAGATGATTGAGGACGTGTTCAACATCAGGTTTTTTTTACAACTAAAATAGCTGCCAGTCGGCCATCTTGGATCTAATCTCAAAACAAAATGACAAGCTTATGTAAGACAACATTCATTATCTGTGTGGCAAGTTTGAACAAGACTGGTAAATCCATGCCTGAGAAAATTATTGAAGACTTGTTCGACACCGGGGTTTTGTTTTGTTTTTACAACTAAAATGGCTGCCAGTCAGCCATCTTTGATCGCATCGCGAAACAAAATGATGTGTATATGTAAACCATCATAATATATTGTCTGTGCCAAGTATGAATAGAATTGGTTCATACATGTTTGAGATATGGTTGTGGACACACGCAGGCACGGACACAAAAATCAAGACTAAATCCATAAGCCCCCGTTTTGGATAAAGTCCAATGGGGGGTAATAATTGTTATGAAATGACAATTTCAATTTTATTTTTGCCTTGGAAAATAGGCAGTATGTGCGTGACATGGACAAACTAAATGAAGATGGGACGATGCTGTGCAATGCATTCTGGGATAAGCACGCTATGATGTCACAGCACCTACCGATGTGTGCTACCAACCGACGCAAGTGCGGATCAAACCATTTTTTATGGATAGCGCTTCCCCAATAAATTAATGATGAATATGTGAAACAACAAATAGTAGGGAGACGAACAACGGGGACTCTGTAGAAAAAAAAAATGTGAATTAGAATGTGAGTACGTCTATAAAGTATGGAAAATTAGAATGTGCATACATCTATAATGTATGGAAAATTAGAATGTGCATACATCTATAAAGTATGAAAAATTAGAATGTGCATACATCTATAAAGTATGAAAAATTAGAATGTGCATACATCTATAAAGTATGGAAAATTAGAATGTGCATACATCTATAATGTATGGAAAATTAGAATGTGCATACATCTATAAAGTATGAAAAATTAGAATGTGCATACATCTATAATGTATGGAAAATTAGAATGTGCATACATCTATAATGTATGGAAAATTAGAATGTGCATACATCGATAATGAATGGAAAATTAGAATGTGCATACATCGATAATGAATGGAAAATTAGAATGTGCATACATCTATAATGTATGGAAAATTAGAATGTGCATACATCTATAAAGTATGGAAAATTAGAATGTGCATACATCTATAAAGTATGGAAAATTAGAATGTGCATACATCTATAATGTATGGAAAATTAGAATGTGCATACATCTATAATGTATGGAAAATTAGAATGTGCATTCATCTATAAAGTATGGAAAATTAGAATGTGCATACATCGATAATGAATGGAAAATTAGAATGTGCATACATCTATAATGTATGGAAAATTAGAATGTGCATACATCTATAAAGTATGAAAAATTAGAATGTGCATACATCTATAAAGTATGGAAAATTAGAATGTGCATACATCTATAAAGTATGGAAAATTAGAATGTACATACATCTATAATGTCTGGAAAATTAGAATGTACATCCATAAAGTATCTACATTTAAAATATGAGTACGTCTATAAGATATGTACAATTAAAATATGAATACGTCTCTAAAGTATTACAACTAGAATGTGAGTACGTCTATAAAGCATGGACAATTGGAATGCGAGTATGTCGATAAAATACGTACTATAAAACCATACGAAATAAGTGCGGGTGAGGCTATGCAATCTTTGATTGCTCACTCTAGTTACAAGTTTGTTTTGTTTGTTTGTTTTTTCTTCCTTGAATATCACTGGGGGGAATTTCCTTGAGGTGTTTTTTTTTTCTTCCAGGTTTTGGATCCAACCTTCCTCTTTGTTGTATTATTTTGGGTCCTCAAAGATTCCTTTCCAGAAATTTTCAAGTTTATCTTTCTCAGGGAGATTTGATATGTTTTTCTTTTGTTTCCGTAATTTGTGGTGGAATATTTTCAGGTTATTTTCAAACATGCTGTTTTGTTTTCTCCAGTTGACTTTGTTAAAGTTTTATTTTTTTTAAATCTTTCTTGCTATCATTTCTATTTTGAGTTTGCTTTCAGCAATCATTACCTCTTGGTCTTTATTTTCAATTTTATATTTGTTATTTTTTGGAATCTTCTCATGAGCTTTGAGCTTCAATTTCCCCTTATGAATTTTTGTATTTGTCCCATTTCCTTTCTCCATTGCTCCTTTTGTGTGTTGAGTTGCCATTTCTATGGTGGTGCCTGGTCTCTGTCCATCGGGGCAGCTTTGCTGTTCTTGCAATGATGTTTTCCTGTTACTTTTTCTTGAATGAGCAATGTCGCTGCAAAACTCATGGTGTTGAGTTCCTTAAATGAGGTTGATTTTGGTACCAATCTCTTGAGTGCTTTGTTGGTTCTCTTAACGAGTACTTTTGTCCATTTGTTGTTTGCTATTCTGTATTGTTGTGGTCTTTCCCTGAGTCAAATCAATCTCATCTCCACTATTTTGTTTGCCAGCTTTTCTTCCAGTCTTTGCTGTTCCTCATCATCCTCAACCTCCTCCTCTACTCCACCCCACTGTTCCCCTTCACTGTCCACCCCTCCACATTATCGTCCACTGTTCTAGTTTTAATCCCCTTCATCTGTGGAGGTGTTTTCACTTAGTCCACGACTGCAAGCCGGGTCTGTTCCCCCTCCCCATCGCAGTGGGTCAGTGTCTCCACCAACTCTGTCACACGTTGTCTTCTCCGCCGAGTCCCCAATGATACTCCACATTCCAAGCCCTGGCTTCGCCACAAATCCCCTCCCGCTATTGTGGCCACATCTCCACCATCCCTCTGCCCACCTCCTGGTGAGCCTTTGGCTCCTATCCTCCTCATAATCTTCTTCTGCTTGCCTTCTGGCCTTAACTGGTGTCTTTTATTTTTATTTAGGAATTTATGTGTGGTTGACACAACTTTTTTAATTTGTGGAATGGCACGTCACTGCTCTGGTGACCAATCTAGTCGTCTTCAGCTGGTCCATGAATATACATCCCCTACCAGCTATCCCCCACTGTTCATGCCTTGAATAGTCTTTGCAGTGGAGAATGGCCTCCTCCTCCTCTATACTCCAATACTTGTTGTTGAGGTTCCTCTTGTTAAGTTTCGTTTTTGAGGCACCTCTACAGCCTCTCAGCTTGGTGTGGATTCTGGTCTCCTTGGGAGATGGTCTTTCTTCTCAGCAGAGGAGGTGCAGGCTAAATTTTTTCCGTGTGCATTCCGCATTTATGGAATCACCACACAGACTCAGTATATGGGGTCTGTGTCCCATAATTCATTTCATTCTATTTCCAACACAAGTTTCGTTCATTGAAATCTCTTCTCCTCCCCCTTCCCTTCCCTGGTGTGTTGGCATCAGTTTCTCACCTCAGGGATTCCTGCACAGCCAGCTCGACAGCGCGATTGAGGTGTAAACAATGCCGCACTGCCTCCGGTCCACCTCCCTCCTCTTCACCTGGTTTCATCAAAGTCCAATCCTCCACCTCAGCCCTTCCCCTGGCTTTCCCCAGCACATCGGCATCAGTCTCCCACCTCGGGGATCCCCGTTCTGGCGACTTGACATCAAGTTTGAGGCACCAACAGCACTGCACTTCCTCAGACCCACCTCAGTCCTCTCTGCCCAGCCCAAAGGACCATCTACACTCGTTAATCACTTCTCAGCACAAGTAGCATTCGGGGTTCCATGCAGCATGTCCAAGACATAATCAAGATGAGAAATAAGGCTTTGTTCGGGGTTGCAGGCTGGCCGCCAAGCCCATTGCATCTGCCAGTGAAGCACTTTTCCATGCACAACTGAGCATTTCCTCCCCAGCCACTTCATCCTCGAATCTCCCATCATCGGCACACATAGCTCCATCCAGTCCTCCAGGGATACAAAAAGCTGTGGAGTGTCGGCTCCCGAGCACATGGATGTCCAATACACATGCATCTCATAACGGCCTCATCACCACTCCTTAATAATGCTCTCTGTCCCACTCACATTACCAACCCTTTCTCCACTGCACCTCCTTCTCTCCTTGCCCTCATCGCCAGGGTCGTGGTCTCGATATCACCATCAGCAGACCCAAGAGGGAAACGTGGTGAGCGAGATGGTGTGATGTGACAATTATGTACCAGCTTCATCGACACCATATTGTGTGTCTCTGAACCAGAATATCACAAAGTTCCTTGACTTTTCAAGAAGTCATGCACTGAGGGTGGCTGATTCATGGTTTCAGCACCCACAGGCTCATCATTGGACTTGGTATTCCAATGCTGGTGGTGTGGCAAAGGAGATTGATGATGTACTCTTTGATGGTCGCTGGAGGATGATCCAGAACTGAAGGGTCTACTGGCGTGCTCAGTTCCTCAGTACCATCCAAAGGCTTGTGGTAGCAACTCTGAAGTTGGAGCTTAAATCCAGGAGATTGGTATCATCCCAGCTGAGGCTGGATGTTGGCAAGCTCAAGGATGAGAGTGTAGCTGAGGAGTTTGCGAACAGGCTGAGTGGAGATTTGAGGAGTCTGGGTGCTTTGGGAGGTCCTGAAGAGTTGTGGAGTGCTTTCAAGACCACCATCCTTGATGTTACCAGTGGATGTCTTAGAACTTACCATAGGGCAAAGAATAATTTTGTCTCTCAGGGGAAACTGGATACCATTGACCAGTCATAGGGCCAGGCTTAATGGCAGAGATGAGCTGTTGAGGGGTAAAACTGTACATGTGCTGAGGGTGGACAAGGAGGCTGATGTGCAAGGAATCTGTGAGGGTGTATAACATCACCTGTGGTCAAATGATTGTCGTCCTGTTTATAGGGAAATTCGTGCATTGCGTTCCTCCAAGCCCGTCCCTTGTGGTACTACAGATAGAACAGAGGGTGGTGGGCTATTAACAGAGGAGTCCAAAGTGAAGGACCACTGGACCAATTACTTTGAGTGGCTGTACCAGGCTGATCCACCAGCTGTTGAGTTGGATGTGAGGAGTGTTACTCTCCCGATTGCTGACCCTTTAATCAACTGTGATCCAACTTCATTTGTGGAAACACAGGCTGTGGTATACCAGTTGAAATGTGGTTAAGCTCCAGGGATCTGTGGCATCCATGCTGAACTCATGAAGGCTGGTGGACATGCTGTACTCATGTCATTGCAGGCAGCTCTGTGCTCCACCTGGAACATGGGCATCGTCCAAACTGACTGAAAGAGGGGCCTTGTCGTCCCTCTCTGGAGAGCTGATCGCCGGAACTGCACCAACGACCGAGGGGTGATGCTTCTCTCAGTGCCGGTAAAGGTATTTGCTCAGATAATTCTTGAGAGGGTTCGCCACCATCTGCTTGCGCACCAGCACTCAGAGCAGTCAGTATTTACACCAAAGAGGTCAACGATTGACCGTATCCTTGCCCTTCGGGTCCTCACCCAATGCAGATGAGCATTTCGGCAGGAGCTGCTTGCAGCCTATGTTGATCTCTGCACAGCATTCGATTGAGTAAATCGGGATGCCCTCTGGAGGATTCTTGGTCTTCGTGGGGTGCCACCAAAACTGTTCATTCTGATACCTGAACTATACTCTGGTACTCTCTATCGAGTGCAGCCTATGGCTGCTGGTTGCATCATTGGTTGCGACGCGGCTATGCCGCTGATGCAGTGTCCTCCTTACCAGTACACTGTTGCTCATTTTGTCAACCTCAGAAGGATGACAGGCTGAGTCAACCTCCTGGTGTATTTTAATTCAGCAGCCAACGTGGCTTGAACTCAGGACCCGAGGATCCCAAGCCGCCACCCTAACCAGGAAGCCAACACCAGGCTTACTCTGGTACTGAGTGTGCTGTGAGATGTGGTGAAACCACATCTGACTTATTTCCAGTTACTACTGGGGTTTCTCAGGAATGTACATTGGCCCCCACACTTTTCAGCACTTGTATGTACTGGATACTGGGGAGGATGTCAGGGAGATCAAGCTGCGGTGCATCGTTTTTGAATGTCATGATCTCTGGCCTTGATTTTGCATATGATGCAGTCATCTTTGCGGAGACTCTGGATATCCTTTTGGGGGCCTTTGATATGCTGAATGAGGAGTCTGAGCCCCTGGAATTATGGGTTTCCTGGGTCAAAACTAAGATCCAGGCTTTCAATGACATCTTGGATGCTGCTATCCTGTCTGTACCTGTTTGTGGTGAGGACGTTGAGGTCACAGAGTGATTCACTTACCTTGGCAGTGATATTCTTGTCTCTGCTGGCTGTGAGCCAGAGGTCAATAGACGTCTGAGTCAGGCCTGGCGAGTCATGGATTCACTGGATCAGGGCGTGTGGCACTGTCGGTACTTCTGCAGCCCGAGAGTTCAGGTCCTTGGTGCTTCCACTCTTTCTTTATGGATGTAAGTTTTGGACTCTAACCAGGGATCTGAGACACACTTAATTACTTTGGTACCAGGTCTTTTCGGAGAATTCTTGGCTCTCGCTGGTCAGACTTTGTGTCAAACGAAAGGTTGCTGAAAGACTCAAATGAGATTTGTGACCTGCATAGTCCATTAGCATCAGCTGCAGCTGTCTGGACATGTGGCTCGTTTTCCTGATGCTGATGCTGCTCACCAGATTATCTCTACGAAGGAGCCTCGTGAGTGGAGGAGGCCAATGGGCCAACCTCATGCCTCGTGATTGTTGCAGTTTGATCGGCATCTCAAGGAGATTGGGATGAGCCAGACATCTGCCTCGGGGATGGCCAAGCCGAGGCCCCTGGAGTACCGGCGGTAAGTGGATGTAGCAATGCGCTGCTCCGGCGCATGCTCCTATACCTGACGTGTGTGTGTGTGTGTGTGTGTGTGTGTGTGTGTGTGTGTGTGTGTGTGTGTGTGTGTGTGTGTGTGTGTGTGTGTGTGTGTGTGTGTGTGTGTGTGTGTGTGTGTGTGTTCAACTTCATCTTCTAATTATTTGTGCTTGGCATACTATAAAGCAATTATGGAACAGGAGGAAACTATTTTTCCTCTCATGTATTTGCAGAATTGATTTCCCTTTCCACCAATCTACTTTTATTCTAATTATCCATCAACTTACTTGAAGTTAATATTTCAATCTAATTTTCTTCTAATTATAAGCCCCATTCTTACAATGAACTTTCTCCCTCCCATGCTTCTCTGTCTTAACCTCGAAACAGCGTATGTAGCTTCAAATCAGGACGCAGTAGCATACTTTTTTGGAGAGGGACTGTTGAATCATTAACTTCCACAACCAAAATGCAAACGGAGCTTCCTCAACTGAAGGATTACTGACATCACCAGGATGGCAGGTTTTAGTCGGATTTAACTCCAGAGGGAAACAATTTATGACTGGACAGCTTAGACGAGACGAGAGCCTTCTACCCATATTAATTAAAGCCATTTTACAGCAAAAAATAATTAAAGCCATATTTTTGCTTCAAAAACAGGGTAACTGCATTATTCAGGTTTTCCTTTATGATTTTTTTTTCAATACATGATCTAAACTCATGGAAGAGCTGGGACACAGAAGAGAGCAGGACACAACATAACAAAGGGAAGAGCAGGAGAAAGGAGAAATGCCAATGGCAGGGTGGAGGGTGAAGGTAGACGGAGACGGACAAACAAGGGATGTAGGTACTATGAGGGTTAGGGGAGAACGCAATGGGTTGACAAGATGGATACCAAAGCAAAATTTTGGGCGGGGTGGAGGGTGGTTTAACAGGTGTATAAAAGATCATGGCTTTGGATGGGGGAGGACCTGAGATGGTGGTGAATGGCTGTCTTGAAGACAAAGAGGGAAAAATGAGATTGAAGAGAGTGGGGAAGGTGGTTCCACAGGCAGCATAATAAAATTTTATGAAGCAAAATAGGACAATCCCCTGGAATGATAGACATATGAAGGTTAAATAGTTCTGCTGTAGTTGACCAGACTTGGTAGTATAATGGTTAGAGCATCCGCTCTGAGTCTGGAAAGTCGGCTGTTTGAACTCATCCCTGGCTGAGTCATAGCAAAAACGTAAAAAAACGGTTTGTGCTGCTTCTTTGCTTCCTTGCTTGATGCTTCGCATTTTAAAAGGATATTGCATGGAGAAACAACCATTGCACAGACTTGTTGGGCCGAATGGCCTCCTCCTGCATTAAGATTCATTGGAACGGAACTCATTAATTATTAACAAGATTGCAGACCCTTGCCAGGACTTGTTTTGTGTGGTGTTTGTGTAATTTTGTGTGGTGTTTGGGTACTGCTGTGTTACGTAATTATTAATTAATAACAGACATAACTGGAACTGCCACTTTTTCAATGCTGGCAGTGATGACTGGGTACCAACATGTCCCGCTTTGATGCAACCCCGCTTTGATTCGACACCTGACCTTGACCCATGACATTTTTTATTATTATTATTCAATTGAATTAAGAATGGGATTAAAATAAATTCAATTCAAATCAAATGGAAGACCAAACAGGTAGTCCTGCAATGGAGTCATCAGAAGGAACCTGGGTAAGAATCGCATTTCAGCTGCTACTCCTCTACCCTCAAACCCATCCAGGCACAGCAAAGTGAGCCTTATTCAAAAAATAAAATAAAAAAGAACACAGATCAAAAAAATTAAATAATTCTGGCTCCGACACACTGTGTACAATCGAGTTGAAATTTAAAACATAGATTCCCATCACTACTAGATCAGAATTGCTGTTTCACTTTGATTAAGTGGTTCTGGAGAAAACTTTATTTTCATATTTTTCTACAATCCAATATGGCTGCCAAACCATCTGACCTATGATGTCATTATGTGAACCTTTTGTTCCTCATGGATAGACAGTGATACATTTAAAGTTTTGCCTCGATCTGTTTAGCCAATTCAGAGAAGACGATTTTTGAAGATTTATATATATATATATATATATATATATATATTTATATGGTTGCTGAATCAACTGACCGATGACATCATCAAAAAATTTTTCTGTGGACCATTTTATCCCAAGATGGCCCTTAAAAGTTTTCATACGAATCAGATGTAGCTTTCTGCATATGCAATTATGATGTCAAAATGAGGAACCTATGATGTCAGAAATAAAGCATCCTTATTCCTCATGAGGAGTACTTGTCATGTGCCAAATTTCAATTTTTTCATTTTTTTTTCAGAGATACAGAGGTCCAAATTTTTCCCATTTTTCCAACATGGCAGCTACACCACGTGACCTATGACATCATAATTATCATTAAAACATTTTTCATGAGTAGTTGCACCTCTAGTGAAAATTTCGTCTCAATCTGACAAGCGGTTGCGGACAAACAGACAGACAAACAAACAAGAAAATGACATCATGCAGTGCACAATACTTGCAAAATCCTAACCCCCCACACTCCTCTCCAAAGATTGCCATGGATGCATCAAATTATCCATTTCATTGAGATTAAAATTGACAATCCGAATAAAAGCTCAGGTCAATCGGATGAAAATTTATTATTTTTCAGATTTAAATTGATGATTTTAGAAGTTTGACCTTGAGTTTACCTTTGACCTCAAAAATAGTTGGTTTCCAAATTTAGTGATGTACTATGCAATTGCTGTTTAACTTCCAGGTTAATCAGATGAAAATTGACGATTTTTCAGATGAAATTTGATGATTTTAGAAGGTTGACCTTTTGACCTCAAAAATAGTTGGTTGCCCATTCAGTGATGTAATATACAAATCTTGTTCAAATTTCAAGTCAATCGGATGAAAAATGGCGATTTTAGAAATTTGACCTCAAAATCAATCGGCTTCTCAGTTGAGACTACCTCTACAACTTGGTAAAGTTTCATGACGATTGCTTTAGAATTATGACCTGCAGGTGATAGACAGACAGACAATAACAAAATCAACTGACCAATATACTTGAAAAACTCTTTGATTTTGAAAGTAAAAAACGGATCCAAATGCAATACCCACTCCTTCAGCAAGAGTAGCAAGTAAAAAAGACCTAAAATGTATACCATCATTTATTGTCTTTGTGCCAAGTACAAATAAAATCGGTCCATACATGTCGGAGAAATGATTGTGGATGCACGCACGCACAGACACGAAAATCGACACCAAATCCATAAGCCCCCGTTTCGGACTAAGCTCAACGGGGGCTAAAAATCACTCATCGAGTGACACTTGGCGAAACAGAATGGCACTCGGTCAAGTGCATACCTCCAACAGGCTGAAAAGTTTACATTTCGTATCTCACTGATAGGTCTCCTGATGCTGATGATGATTTATGCTGATGATGCTACCATTGC
>NC_140965.1:28298129-28313129 GCF_056783735.1 Eptatretus burgeri
GCATGTTCTGGAAGGAGGGGCGGGAGTTGAGAAGGGGCGGAGCTTGGTGGAAAAGAGGCGGAACGCGAGTGCAAGGGGCGGGGCTTGGTGAAGAAAAGAGGTGGAACGCGAGCGCAAGGGGCGGGGCTTGGTGAAGAAAAGGGGCGGAGCGCGAGCGAGTTGAGTTTGGGAAAAGAAAAGGAATGCGAGGGCGAGAGTTTTTCCGCTGAGGAAAAACACGAGCGCGACGACCAGGTCTGAGGCGTGCGTGTGAGCGGATGCGAAGGCTCGCTCACTGGACCTCGCTTGCCAGACCGTGCTGGCTGGGTCGCTCTGGATCGAGGGCACTTTGAGGGGGTCGGTGGTCATGGCGGAGTCGCTCCAGATCGTGTGCGGAGCCGGATCATGGAGGACACGAGCTCGAGGAGCTCACCACACGGTCACGCTCTTCCTATTATTTATTTGGGCTTTTGTATGTGTGTTTGTGGTGCCAGTCTCCATAAGTAAAACAGTTTAAGTGCTCGTAAAGAATAACTAATAGTCGGTTGTAGTGCTTTTGCCTTGCTCGTGTCTTTGTCCCCGTCCCGTGCACGATTAATTTTCATTGCATTGCCTGTAAATTGCATGACTGCCTCTTGCTTGTATGTGCAATAAATGTGCTTGTGAAATGTTTCCCGTTCGTCGCGTCCTCTCCCTTTGTTGAAAGTGCCACCCCACCTCGTGGAATAACTGGTAGTGGGTTTCAACACCCGATAAACAGAATCGCATCCGTCGAGGTCGGCGATAACACCGCTCGGTTATCACGGTAGCACGGAACGGACCGCTTAAGCGGTTCATGTCCTAGGCCGACCTGCGGCGAGGTACGATCGCCCAGTCGACTACTCGCGCAGGTACTAAGGTAGGTCGAATTTGGCGAACAACCCTACCCTGCGCGGGTGGCCAATTGGCACGATTTACGTGAGGTTAAACCCTCACCCGTGAATAGCTCCTGGCGTTGTTCCAGGAGGGTCACGACTGAATTGTCCGACCGCTGGGCGACGCGGTCGCGATTAGAGTTACGTGGCCGATCGCACGCCGGGTGGACCGAAATTCGTAACTATATATATATATATATATATATATATATATATATATATATATATATATATATATATATATATTGTTACGAATCTACACCGCCCAGCGTGCGAACGACCGCCTTAGCCAATGGCGGCCATCTCGCCCACCGGACGGACAATTCAGTCGTGACTTTCTGGAACAACGCCAGAAACCAGTCACCGGTGGGTTTTTAATCCCACCACGGCCCAGTCCGTATTCGACCCGCGCGAATTAGGGTCAATCGCTGAATATTGATATCCCTAAGTACCCGCGCGGGTAACCTACCGAGGGACCGTACCTCGGTGAAGTCGTGCTTGGCCACGAACCGCTTAAGCGGTCCGTTCCGTTCTGGGATAACCGAGCGGGTATTATCGCCAGACCTCGCCGGACCCGATTCTGCTTATCGGTATTCAAAACCCAACTAGTATTCCGAGAGCGAGATAGTGGTTCAATGGGGGGAAAAAAAGACACGACAAATTGGTTAACATTCACACAAGCACATTTATTATTTTCCAATGCTAATACAGTCATGCAGGTATGGAATCAATGAAAGCAAGAGCAAAAAGTGCTACGACCGTCTATGAGCAATTATGTACAGTCACTTAACAGGTTTTACTTACAAGACACGGCGCCACAACATGCATTCAAAAGCAAAACCCCAGGAAAAATACCACCCCCATAGACAAGGGAGTCAGACTGGGCCGGTGGGCCTTTATAACATGGAGCCGTGTAGACCGCAGAGGCTCCGCGAGGCCGCGCAGGTTACCTTCCTTGCTGGGCGACCCACAACGCTCCTTCCCCACGGCAGCTAGCGTAACCACGGTCCGGCCCAGGCCTGGTGGTACGGGCTCCGGCCGGCAATGCCTGAGAGGAACGAACGGGCATTTGCTCTCTTGGAGTTGATGCTCTGTAAGAACCCGTCCGTTCCTCAGCGATGCTCGGACTGTCCCGAAGCCCGATCACCTCGGACCGTCTGGCGCTCGCGGGCGAGCTCTCTCCGGCTCGTACACGTTCCGCAGCTCTACGCGGCACAGCAGGCTGAGCCGCGCTCCCCGTTCGCGCCTCATCCATTCTCCTCAGCTTCTCCAGCTGCTGCAGGCTTCAGACTTCCACGTGGCTCCTCGACCTCTCCAGACTGGTCTCGAGACCCGACTGGTTGAACTGGCGCTCTGCGCGGCCTTTTATAGGGCTGGTGAGACGAGATCTGATGTCCGCCCTCTCTCCTCTGACCTCTGACCTCTGCTCGGAAAGCGGACGTTGTAGAAATCACCGGCCCTCTGGATCCGATTCTCCGAGAGTGAGCCGACGTGTTTGAAATCATCACCCTTCGACCCCCACAGGCTCCGCCCCTTTCTCTCCTGTGATCCGTTTTCCGAGGCGAAGCTTTTACAGAGCGGATGTGCGTGGAATCACCGTCGCTTGCGCTCACAACGATAGCCCCCGCGTCGGTTTGCAGCGACGCTGTTCGCTGGGGACTCCCCGCGGCTGGTGCAAAGATGGTGTCGTTTCGGAGACGAAGGTGAGGCGATGTTTGTGGTGTGGAGATGTTGACGGTTGCTGGCGGAGTGGTGAGGATGGCGTGGTTGTTGAGGCAGGTGTGGTTGTGGTTGTTGTGAAGCGGTTGATGAGAGTGATGTTGGTGGTTGGTCCAAAATAACGATAGTAAAGAAAAACAGCTAACTGAAGATTCACAGACCTGATAACATGAATAATACCCATAAAACAACGGTGGGGAAATCTAACTGAACACAGACTTATCGATCTAACTGAACTAAGGACCTTTATGGTGTTCTGCGAATTTCCACTGCCGTGACTATATATATATATATATATATATATATATATATATATATATATATATATATATATATATATATATATATATATATATATGTATATGTATATGTATATGTATATGTATATGTATATGTATATGTATATGTATATGTATATGTATATGTATATGTATATGTATATGTATATGTATATGTATATGAATATACTGCCTAACTGCCTAACATATGACTGCCTATATATGAATATACTGCCTAACTGCCTAACATATATGAAACAAACTGCCTAACAGTGTAGTTAGGCCCAAACCCGTTGTTTAGAGGGAATAAATGTCATTCATGCGGGCTGCGACCCTTATAGATAGCCGTTTTTCTTTTACTATCTTTATTTTGGACCAGCCGCCATTACTACCACCACCAACCACGTCTCAACAGCCATCACACAACAACCACCAACCGCAACGCCGCTTCACAACAACAGCCACGACCTTTACCGTCACAACTCGCCCTCGTAACCATCGCATCACCGTCATTCCCACGCCGCTTGTGGGCGCCGATACTGGACTCGTGCAGGGCGCGCACCGAGCAGCGTGTGCAGAAACATCACAGCCTTTCCGAAGAAAACGGATCAAAAACGACTCACGCCCACTTCTGTTCCGTCCTATCGGCGAGCGTGGGGCGATTTGGCCCCGCCTCCAGGGGCGTTGGAGTGTGGTCGCTATATAGAAAATTCATGGATCAGAAAGCATTCACGCCCACTTTTCCTCGGTCCAATGGGGAGCCAGTTAGAGGTGAAGGGTCGGAGGTAAAGGGTCGAAGGTGAAGGAGCGAGGCCACGGGGCATATAAGGGGCTGCGTTCGTCAGTCAAGGCAGTTAAGAGTTCGCAGTCGGTGGAGTTGGGAAGGAGTTAAGAGTTCGGAGTCAGTGAAGAGTTGGGACGAGTCAAGAGAGGAGTCGGGGAGCTGCGGAGGGAGAGGCCGGCGGCGCGACCGAGGTCGTGGTGGAGACGCTCGTCGCGGGACCCGAGACAGGGAGATATCCACCCCCCCCCCCCCCCGAGCATCAACAACCCCCTCCTGGTTCCCCCCGCGCTGAGATAGTGCGAGAAGGGGGCCCCGTTCCCACCCCATACCAGGCAGTCCCAGCGAGGCCCGCGGAGTCGGGGCGCCAGCGCCATTTTGCGGCTCATCACCAGACGGGAAGGCCCGACGCGGTCTCGGCCCCAGGCCTGCCTACCCCCCTCATCCTTGAGGGTGGTCCTTTTCTTTTGCTTTGGGTATATGTGTTGTCGGCGCCGTCTGTGAAGTAAAACTGTACAAGTGTTGCCGTGTGCTCGGTAGTCGGTTAGATCTGCATTGTTGCATTTGCTTTTTGTGTAATATTGTGTTTCTTCTTCTTTTACATTTGCTTTTGGTGTAATTGTATATGTGTGCTTTCCGTTCATCGTGAAATAAATGTGCTTTATGTTGAACTGTTTTCCCGCTTCGCTTCGTCTTTTCCTCTATTGAATCTCCATCTTACTTCACGTAAAGGGTTGGTCGTGGGCTAAAACGCCCGATAATTAATCGAACCGTCGAGGCCGACGATAACACTGCTCGGTTATCCCGATAGTACGGAACGGGTCGCTTAAAGTGGCCCGTGTCCGAAGTCGACCTGCGGCGAGGTGCGATCGCCCAGTCTACCCTCCGTGTGGGTACTTAGGTAGGTCGAATTTGGCGAGCAACCCTATCCCACGCGGGGGGCCGATTGGCACGATCGTGGTGAGGCCGAAAGGTCCACCCGTGACTAGTTCCCGGCGTTAGTCCGAGAGGGTCACAACTGGATTGTCCGTCCGGTGGGCGACGTGCCGCGATTCGAGTTACGTGGCCGTTCGCACGCCGGCGGGCGCGAATCCGCAACACTGGTGTCAGGTCGTGCGATATAAACTCATCGCCCTCCTCGCGGCACTGGTATCGGAGAACGGGAAAACGGTCTCTCCTGTCTCCAGCTAAATTCACGGGAATTGGTCCAGAGGTGAGAGGAGCGACCCCCGATTCCCTCCAAATTACGAGCGAGCTAAATTAACCCTTTACGAGAAGCAAAATGGCGTCTCAAGGCGAGCGGGAGCCGGGGGTATTAGGTATGTGTCGTCATGTAGGATCCATGGCCCAGGTCGGTTCTTTTTATAATTATAACCCCACCACTAACTGTGGTCAGTGGGAGCGGCTTGAGCACGAACTTTGCCGGCAAACGGAGTCGCACAATGGCAGCACGGAGCGGGCTGATATTAATGGCACAGCACGAGGCGTGAGCTCCCAATCACCGGTGCAAGGCACGTGGTCACGGCATGTGCCATGGCAGGCGTGGCAGGATGACTATGCGAGCATTGGCAGGCTTCAGGCACAATTGGGGGATGTCTTGGAAAAGGTGAAGCGTTATGAAGAATATATCGAGGAGGTGCAACGTGGAGTGGACGAGTCACAACGGCACGCAGACGCGCTTCAGAAAAATTACGTGTACGGGGGTCACAGTGATTGGACGATTTACTGGAACGAATTCGGTGGCAAAAACATGACTTGGCCAATAGAGTCGACAAATTACGTGGGAAAAAGAATTTGGTAGTGTTTTATACCCGTCAGTTGGAATATGCAAAGAGCAAACTGAACAAAAGAATAGAGGAACAGCAGATTGGTATCTCCCAGGAAAGGAAACAATGGGAGGAAGAATGGAAAACCGAGCTTGAAAAGAAACAAAAGGAGCACGACTTGGAAGTAAAACAATTAATGGAAAAATTATTGGAGGAAGCAAGGCGGTTCAAAGAACTAGAGGGGAGAGTGAGGGAAATACAGTTGGAAGAGAAAAAATGTGAACACGATGGGGAGTTGGAACAATTGAAAGAACAGATAAGAACAGGCAATCAGGAAAGAGAAAGCCTAGAATGGAGGATAAAAAGAGGAGAGAGACAGCTCGAGGAAAGGGCGGAGGAATTGCTGGAAAAGTCAGAACAGTTCGAAGAACTGCAGGGAGAATTGAGGGAGGAAGGAGAAAGGAAAACAAAGCTCGAAAAGGAAAAACACGAACAAGATGGAGAATTGGAACTACTGAAGCGAGAGGTAAGGGCAAGCCAGTTTAAAAGAGAAATCCTGGAAGGGGAGATTAGAATGGGAAAGGAATGGCAGAAAAAACTAAATGAATACAGTAAAAAAAGGGACGAATTGAGGAGGGAAGCGGTGGAAAGAAGAGATGAAATGAGTGAAGAAGCACGCAAATTGAGAAAGGAATTGGAACAGAAAGCTTCTGAGTTAGAGAAACACCAGAACAAAGAGAGGGAACTACAAAACGAGTTGAGGATGGTGAGAGAAGAAAGAACGACAGCAGAGAATGAAACGTTAAGGAACCACACTGAGCAGATTGAACAATTAGAAGCCAAAGCAAAGTCGGAGTGTGCGGAGATGAGAAAGGAATTGGAAAAGAAAGTTTCTGAGTTACAGAAACACCAGAACAAAGAGAGGGAACTCCAAAACGAACTGAGAGTGTTAAAAGAGGAAAGGAAGAGAACGGAAAATGAAACTTTAAGAAACCACACTGTACAGATCGAACAGCTGGAAGCGAAGGCCAGATTAAAGAATGAGATGCAAGAAAGAGTTATGATGGAAGAACGAATCAGACAGGAGAAGGAAGTCAGCCAACTGAAAGAAATAACGAGATTGCAGAATGAGGAACAAGAAAGAGTACTGAAAGAACAAGGAATGAGACAGGAGAAGGAAATCAGCCAACTGAAGGAAACCACGAGATTGCAGAATGAGATGCAAGAAAGAGTAATGATGGAAGAACGAATCAGACAGGAGAAGGAAGTCAGCCAACTGAAAGAAATAACGAGATTGCAGAATGAGGAACAAGAAAGGGTACTGAAAGAACAAGGAATGAGACAGGAGAAGGAAATCAGCCAACTGAAGGAAACCACGAGATTGCAGAATGAGATGCAAAAAAGAGTAATGAAGGAAGAACAAATAAGACAGGAGAAGGAAGTCAGCCAACTGAAAGAAATAACGAGATTGCAGAATGAGGAACAAGGAAGACAGTGGAATAGGATATACAAAGAACAAGGAATGAGACAGGAGAAAGAAATCCATCAATTAAAGGAAACGATGAGATTGCAGAACGAGGAACAAGAGAGACAGTGGAATAAAAAACTGAAAGAGTATGAATTTGAAACGGAACGAAAAAAGGAAAAAAATAGGTTGGAATACGAGGAGAAGTTGAAGGAGCAAGGAATGAAGCAGGAAGAAGAAATCAGGAGATTGAAGGACACAAGGAGATTGGAGAGGGAAGAACGAGAGGAACAATGGAATAGAAAACAAAAAGAACATGAATCTGAGGTTGACCAATTGAAAGAAAAGCTGAGGCTGGAGTACGAGGAGATAGACAAAGAACAGCGAATGAAACACAAAATGGAGATGAACCAAATGAAGAAAACCATGAAACTGGAGAAGGAAGGACAGGAGAGGAAACGAGGAAGAGTAGTGAGAGAACAGCGAATGAAACACAGGAAGGAAATGAGCCAATTGAAAGAAACAATGAGATTGGAAAACAAAGAGCAGGAGGAACAGTGGGAGAGAAAACAACAACTATATGAGTGTGAAATTGAACAACTAAAACGGAGAGCGAGATTGGAGTCAACGGAGATTGAGGAGCTCCGGAGGGAGAACGAACAGCTAATGGGGCTCAGAGAGAAAGAACGACTCAGATGGGAAGGAAAAAGGAACCAGGAAGAGACAGAAATAAGGAACAAGGAGAGAAAATGTATAGAGACACGGGAGATAAGAGACGAGGTGAAAGGAATTGCGAGGGAGAGAAAAGAACAATTAATACGGAAAGCAAGGATGAGGTATGTGGAGATCGTGAAAGAGCAAGGAGTGAAAAACAGGGAAGGACGGGAGCGACTTAAAGAGAAAGCAAGGTTGACCTACATAAAGATAAGGGAAAGACGCCAGAAAGAAGCGGAGACTAATAGACAGGAGGGGACAACAGAAACTTATAAATGTATAGAGACACGGGAGACAGAAAAAATAGAGAGACTGCATGATAATGACAAGGCTAGAGACGTACACACACACTCGGAGGTAGTGGAGGATAGTGAGGGTGAGCTCGCGGAGCGTGTAGGGACCCAGTGCGAGCAGCTGGATGGCCTCCTCCAGGAACGAGGGGAGGGAGTATGCCCCCTTGAGGCGAGTCACGACCAGGTGGGTTCGGTCGTGTCGAGCGAGGTCGAGGGGAGGAGTGCTGTGGACAGGTGCACGGAGAGCTTGGGGGGTATAGAGGCCCCGGAGACCCTTGTGGGGACACGAATCCCCAGTGTGGTTGTCCCTGTGTGTGTGGTGCAAGGTGTGAGTGCGTCCCCGTGTGTGGAAGCGACCCCGTGTGTGAGTGGTGTGGTGGCGATTGTGCCGGAGTACGTGCTTCCCAGCACGCCGTGTGTAAAAGGGGCACCGCAAGTGGAAGAGGCCGTGTGTGTGAGTGAAACGGCCAGTATGAGTGAGGCACCGCGGGCGAGTGCCCCCGCGTGTATGAGTGGTATGGTTTGTGTGAGGGAAATGGCACGAGTGAGTGGAAGGCCGCGAGTGAGTGGAGCCACGTGTGCGAGGGAGATGGCATGCGTGAGTGAACAGCGTGTGCAAGGTCGCTGTGTGTAAGGGAGATGTCGGTCGGCATGTGTGAACATGCAGCCGCGTCTCCCGGTGTGAGTTTAATGGTGAGGTGTGTTAGCGTCGTAACACGCGGGAGCGCGTGGGTGGAATGGAGACTACGACGGCGACATGAGAGGAAAGAAAGCCGAGTAGCGGCTGTAGTTGTTTCGGGGACCGTGCCGGGTTCACCCAGCAGTGAGCACGAGGTCCGTGCTGTGCGACGCACGAGGCCCCCACGTGCTCGCTTGCGAGAGTGAAGTCCCGGTCCGGAAACGCACGCGGTGGATTTGCCGATCCCGCGGACGGACAAAGTTTCGGCAGGATTACGGATTTGGACCGGACGGGTTCTCCACGCGATCGTGTGTGTTAAGCTCCAACGGGCAAAGCACATGTGTTCGCGTGGGGAACCCCTCGAGACGTGGGGCTTGTGTTTTTTTTATGCGCACGGTGACGTCATGGCTACACGTGGGGTTGGAATCCGGCAGGAGGGGTATCCCTGCCGGATGGTACCGTCCAAGGAGGGACGAGGAACACGTGCAGCTGCATGACGTCACGGGCAGGTGCAAAGTGCGCGGGCTGTGAGTTGCCGCGCTGGTGCTGCGCATGTAAGAAAAAAAAAAAGCAAGCCTCACTTTCGGGTGCACAGGATTCCTGGGCAAGGGGTGGAAGACCCCCTTGACCCAGGGCACAGGATGGAAACTAGTTAGGGGGAAGGGTTAGCTTGGCTAGACCGACTTCATGGGGCAGGGGTAAGTCCTCATGGAGTCCGTGGAATGGATGAGTTAGAGGGATTGTAGCCAGATTTAGGTGGGGAAATTGATTAATGGGATTATTTGGGGACAGTGACAGACTTGTGGATGTGTAGAGGGGACGTAGCTTAGCTACGTAGTGTTAAATGGAACGTGCTATAGTATAAGGGACGACGTGGGAGCACGAGTTAGTTAGGGGAGGTAGTTAGAAGGATGGCAGAGTTCAGCGGTGAGTGTGTTGAAGAGTTGTTGGTGAGTGAAGTGGAAGCATGTGCTTGGTGAGTGAGTGAGGCCAGCGGGTCTGTGTGAGTGGAGCGAATGGGGACTGCATGGTGCGATGAGTGATTGGGGGGAGGAGTGACTCCCGCCCAAGGGACCCCGGGGTCAGTGTAGAGTGAGTTAGGGGGTTAGTTAAATTGAAAAATGGAGGTCGTTTTGTTGTTGGTGGGAGTGTAGGCTCGAAACCCGTTTGGAGGGGTGCAGGAGCCCTGTTGACAGGCTGGGAGCGTGGTGGCGAAAGGTGAGTATCGATGAGTGGGTACCCCGGGCACCAGGCTAATCGGCCGTGGTAGGCCAAGGGCCCATGGGGGGCCGGGATAGCGTAGTGGGCACGGGTGCGCCTGCTTAGTGCGGGGGCCAGGGGCGCCATTAGCCGCGTGGGCAGTGTTGTGGGCACGGGTGACCCTCGGAAAGGGGCCTGGGAAGCCAGCCTGCCACGTGGGCGTTTCAGGGGAGGTGCCATGGGGGGCACTCCCCGGTGTTAGGGAGCTGGTAGGCTCGGAGGCAGTGTAGTGCCCGGGGGTGCCATCGTCGGAGAATCGGCAGAGGGTCGTGCCTGCCAAAGGGGGCCACGTGTCCCAGCCATGAGACCGTGTGAGGGCACGGAGAGAAAATTGGGGGGCGAGGCCCGAAATTGTGAGGACACCAACACAGGCGACGGGAATCTGGGTTGTTAGAACCAATAGTTTAAGCGAGAGGCGCTTGTTGAAAGCCCCGGGGTAGTTTAACAGTTAAATGGTTAGGGTAGATAGGAAGTGTACCCCTCCGCACCATCCATCCCCTTGCTCTCGTTGTGGGCCGCTGGACCCACTTTGGTTATAGATCGCTGAACTCTGGGGAGGCCATCCTGAGGCTTCGTTGGGCCTCGGCACAGGACGCCAGCTCTCCCTTGTTCCCCTCCGGGAAGGGAACGTAGGGGTTGGGAGTAGGCTAGGTGACAGAATAGGTTAGCCGAACAAGGACAGTACAGGGGGTTAGGGGACGATTTATAGTGGGGAAGTAAAAAAAAAAAAAATAATAATAATAATAAAAAAATAAGTTGGGGCTAAATTGGGGTTGGACAAATTAAGGGAGTGGGTATGTACAGTGACAGGCAAAGGCGATAGGTTGGGAGGGAGACCGTAGGGTAGGTCCGAGCCCGCCTTCCGAGTGGCCAGCACCACCGCACTCCCTCCACCAACCTCCACTGAACGGCAAAGGCTGGCCAACTTCATCGGCTGGCCGTGTTTTGCTTCAAGGCGGAGGCCGGCCAACTTCATCGGCAGCTGTTGTTTTGCTGCAAGGCCTGTGCCGGCTGGATCGTCTGCAGCTGCTGTGCTGCAAGGCCTGTGCTGGCCCACTTCATCTGCCGGCTGGCTGTTTTTCTGCAAGGCCTGTGCCGGCCAGTTCATCTGCTGGCTGTGTTTGCCTGCAGCGGCCTTCTTCTGCGGGCTGTGTTTGCCTGCTCACCTTTGCCATGCCATGCCCACTACCCATGTTCACCAGCCCCGTTCAATTTTTGCTCTGCCCCCCCCCTGCCCTGTTCATTTCCATGTGCGCCAGGATCCGCAAGGCAACAGTTTGCAAGCTGCGAGAACTGCCCTGTTGGCAGCTACAACACGGGCCTGCAGTGGCGGCCCGTGCACCGTGTTTGCATTCAGTTCAAACCATTCATCCATCCATTCGTTGTGTTCATTGTGTGTGCCACTTGAGCTGGCACGGAGACTGCGTTTGTGCAGCCCATGCACCGTTGTGGTTCACTGCGTTCAGTTAAAAAGGGAAGGCCTTGGACTGCGTGTGAGCAGCCGGCCACGTTCCCTGTCACCTGCATTGTTTGAGCCAGAGACTGCATGCGAGCAGCCTGGCTCCCTGCTAACTGCTTTCTTTTTGCAGAGTTCATTAATCCTGGGCCATGGTTTAGTGTAAAATTTGTAAGTTAAGGTTAAGATGTACTGTACATATGAGTGCGCCCCCGGCATGTCTGTCCTAGCGCCGGCAATTTTATTTCAGTCGTCCGTGTGAGTGAGTTTGTTTAGGTAGTTATTTATTTTGGGGACACGAATACCATGAATGTCGCACTCAGGGATCCGTAAGTAAAATGTACTAGGGGAAAACTACACATGATGGCACACGAAAATTTGACGACTCGGGACGAGTCTGTAAAAAGGGGAGGGGGTAGTGTTGTGGTTGACGAAATTCGCAAACCACCATTCAGGTCCCTTAGGTGAGATATCTCTGTAAGTATATGTGTAGTTAGGCCCAAACCCGTTGTTTAGAGGGAATAAATGTCATTCATGCGGGCTGCGACCCTTATAGATAGCCGTTTTTCTTTTACTATCTTTATTTTGGACCAGCCGCCATTACTACCACCACCAACCACGTCTCAACAGCCATCACACAACAACCACCAACCGCAACGCCGCTTCACAACAACAGCCACGACCTTTACCGTCACAACTTGCCCTCGTAACCATCGCATCACCATCATTCCCACGCCGCTTGTGGGCGCCGATACTGGACTCGTGCAGGGCGCGCACCGAGCAGCGTGTGCAGAAACATCACAGCCTTTCCGAAGAAAACGGATCAAAAACGACTCACGCCCACTTCTGTTCCGTCCTATCGGCGAGCGTGGGGCGATTTGGCCCCGCCTCCAGGGGCGTTGGAGTGTGGTCGCTATATGCAAATTCATGGATCAGAAAGCATTCACGCCCACTTTTCCTCGGTCCAATGGGGAGCCAGTTAGAGGTGAAGGGTCGGAGGTGAAGGGTCGAAGGTGAAGGAGCGAGGCCACGGGGCATATAAGGGGCTGCGTTCGTCAGTCAAGGCAGTTAAGAGTTCGCAGTCGGTGGAGTTGGGAAGGAGTTAAGAGTTCGGAGTCAGTGAAGAGTTGGGACGAGTCAAGAGAGGAGTCGGGGAGCTGCGGAGGGAGAGGCCGGCGGCGCGACCGAGGTCATGGTGGAGACGCTCGTCGCGGGACCCGAGACAGGGAGATATCCACCCCCCGCCCCCAAGCATCAACAACCCCCTCCTGTTTCCCCCCGCGCTGAGATAGTGCGAGAAGGGGGCCCCGTTCCCACCCCATACCAGGCAGTCCCAGCGAGGCCCGCGGAGTCGGGGCGCCAGCGCCATTTTGCGGCTCATCACCAGATGGGTAGGCCCGACGCGGTCTCGGCCCCAGGCCCGCCTACCCCCCTCATCCTTGAGGTTGGTCCTTTTCTTTTGCTTTGGGTATATGTGTTGTCGGCGCCATCTGTGAAGTAAAACTGTACAAGTGTTGCCGTGTGCTCGGTAGTCGGTTAGATCTGCATTGTTGCATTTGCTTTTTGTGTAATATTGTGTTTCTTCTTCTTTTACATTTGCTTTTGGTGTAATTGTATATGTGTGCTTTCCGTTCATCGTGAAATAAATGTGCTTTATGTTGAACTGTTTTCCCGCTTCGCTTCGTCTTTTCCTCTATTGAGTCTCCATCTTACTTCACGTAAAGGGTTGGTCGTGGGCTAAAACGCCCGATAATTAATCGAACCGTCGAGGCCGACGATAACACCGCTCGGTTATCCTGATAGTACGGAACGGGTCGCTTAAAGTGGCCCGTGTCCGAAGTCGACCTGCGGCGAGGTGCGATCGCCCGGTCTACCCTCCGTGTGGGTACTTAGGTAGGTCGAATTTGGCGAGCAACCCTATCCCACGCGGGGGGCCGATTGGCACGATCGTGGTGAGGCCGAAAGGTCCACCCGTGACTAGTTCCCGGCGTTAGTCCGAGAGGGTCACGACTGGATAGTCCGTCCGGTGGGCGACGTGCCGCGATTCGAGTTACGTGGCCGTTCGCACGCCGGCGGGCGCGAATCCGCAACAATATATATAGTCACGGCAGTGGAATGTATCTTATATATATATATATATATATATATATATATATATATATATATATATCTTATATATAATATATATAATATAATATATTATATCTTATATATATATATATATATATATATATATATATATATATATATATATATATACATATATATATATATATATATATATATACATATATATATATATATATATATATATATATATATATATATATATATATATATATATATATATATATATATATATATATATATATATATATATACACACACACACACACACCGTACAAATAAAAGGCTGTGTGTGTGTGTGTGTGTGTGTGTGTGTGTGTGTGTGTGTGTGTGTGTGTGTGTGTGTGTGTGTGTGTGTGTGTGTGTGTCATTGATTGGTATCTTCATATGTGGGTTTCAGAATGTGGAATGGAGTCCTCCCAGGTCAGGCTCAAATAATACACCTTCATTTCATTAAGGGGTCACGATTCATGAACCAAGCTGTGAAGTTTTCTGTTCTCAATGTTTTGTGCCGAGGGCTCTCTTCAGGATCGTTGCTGAGCCCCCGGACAGCTTCCAACTGTAGTTCTTTGTTATAGCATTACCAGGAATGGTTTTTAGCTCACCTGTAATGTTGTTCCGGGATGGGATGGCGCGTCGTCCGTCCGTCCATCCACAAATACTTGCAACTTATTCTCAGAAGCGACTCATACGATTTCAATGAAATTTGAACACAACCTTCATCACCCGTGATGGCATTAAAAAAAATGGTGTCTGATGGGGTCTCCAGAGGTAATATACGGGGTTGGGGGGAGGGGTTGCCTCCCCAAAGAGGAATTTGCTTTCTTCTCCAACGATACACACAATTCCGATGAAACTTCACGACAACCTTCGTCACCCATGACATACCACAGTTTGTTCATGACATAAGAAAAAATTTGGGTCTCGGAGGGTCGATGGGGAGAGGGGGGTTGCCCCCAATATATGCATTTGCTTTCTTCTCAGAAAGTACACACAATTCCGATGAAACTTGACCACCATCTTTACCACCCGTGACGTACCAAGGTTTGGTCACGACATTAAAAAAACTGGGGTCTAAGGGGTTCTATGGGGGGGGGGTTGCCCCCCAAAATATATATATATATATATGCTTTCTTTTCTGAAACAACACGCAATTTCAATGAACCTTGACCACAACCTTCATCACCTGTGATGTACCAAGGTTTGTTCATGGCATAAAAATAAATATATATATTTATTTATATATATCTATATTAATATTTCGGCAGCCCCTTTCTTTTTTCCACCATCAGATATTTGTTACTGCATGAAATGAAATAAGATTTGGCACATATACTAATGATGTTATTGTCTTCCTTAAGAGGCCCCTCAAAATTCGTTTTGATGCATTTTCACAAACTCCAACGGATTCCATTCAAATTGGGTACGATTATGGCTTTTGGTCCAACTTCGGTCATTGGCGATAAATTTTTTCCATAACACTTCCGATATTCGAAAAAATCGATATCCCTTATTGGATTTTCCATTCCAATCCACTCAAGTTTAAGGCCTACGGGGGACGCAAATTTC
>NC_140965.1:28318129-28343129 GCF_056783735.1 Eptatretus burgeri
AGCATCTCAACAACCACACCATCCCCATCACAGCGCCAACCACACTACAACCACGCCACCTCCACCATCTACGCTACCACATCTTCGCCACTACGTCCACTTCCGAATGGCAACCAAAGGCGCCAAGGAAGGAACTGTGAGGACGCGTGGGTTTTCCCACCTGTTTCTCCCGTTTGAGTTATCCGCACTCGGTGTGGGGGAGGTGCGATCCGAGCCGGGGGTCGAAGGTGAGAAAAGGTGGGGGGCCTCTTTTTGGGGGAATAATTCCCTGGCCCAGAGCAAAGACCGACTTTCCTCGCCCCACCCCCCCCCCCCCGCGCACGGCGCGGGGAGGGGGGAACGAGAAGGCACGCCCCTTTTCGGGAACCTTCTCGAAGGAAGGTGGAGCCGAAAACAGGGCGGAGCGAAGGGCGGAGCCCCTCGCTACAAAAGGCGGACAGGACGGACCTTGGGGTTGGTTGGGCGAGGGTTGGTCGAGTTGGTACGAGAGTCTGGTTTTCGAGGGAAGAGGTGCTGCGCCCGCGGCTTGGCGAGCGTCCCTGTCACAAAGGCACGGACGGGAGATGCGGCAGCGCCAGTTGTGAGGTGGACCTGTGCGTCCGGACGGGGAGTGCCGGAGAGGGTTCGCTGGCCGCGAGAGAGGTTGGGGCCAGGTGCGACGGTTGTGGGAGAAGGACTCACCAGCCACAAAAGGGAAGTCGCGACTTCCTTTCTTTTCTTTGGGTTTGTGTAAATGACTGTGGGTGGCGCCTGTCGGACAAGTAGAACTGTTTAAGTGTTGCCGTCTGGGTACGCGTATTCGGTTTTAACTCTTCTTTCGCTTTATATGTGCATTTTGATTATGGTAACTCCAAATACGTGCCTTCCGTGCTGGTCTGTGTGAATTGAACGTGCTTGTGTGAACTTGTTCCCCGTTTCGCTGCGTCCTTTCCTTTGTTTGACTCTCCATCCTGCTTCACTTAAGGGGTTCGTCGTGGGTGCAACATCCCGGTAATTAATCTGAACCGTCAAGGCCGACGATAACACCGCTTGGTTATCACTGTAGCATGGAACGGACCGCTTAAGCGGTTCGAGTCCGGAGTCAGCCTGTGGCGTGGTACGATCGCCCGGTCGACCATTCGCGCAGGTACTTAGGTAGATCGAATTTGGCGAGCAACCCTGTCCTGCGCGGGTGGGCAATTGGCACGATCGTGGTGAGGTTAAACCCCCACCCGTGACTAGCTCCCGGCGTTGTTCCGAAAGGGTCACGACTGAATTGTCCGTCCGGTGGGCGATGTGCTGCGATTCGAGTTACGTGGCCGTTCGCACGCCGGCCGGCGCGAATTCGCAACAATATATATATATATATATATATATATATATATATATATATATATATATATATATATATATATATATATATATATATATATATACATAAACATATATATATACATAAACATATATATATATATATATATATATATATATATATATATATATATATATATATATATATATATATATATATATATATATCTTCTTTCGGCTGCTCCCATTCGGGGTCGCCACAGCGGATCATGCATATGATCCGCATAGTGCATATGATGCATCATGCATATGATGCCCTTCCTGACGCAACCGTGGTTGCCTCTTGCGACACAGGGATCTGGTACACCTATTTTTAACCGGGGTATACACCGGCCCAGTACACTGGTACTCATTTCGCCGACCTCGGAAGGATGTCAGGCTGAGTCAACCCCCTGGTGTATTAATTCAGTGGCTCAACGGGGCTTGAACTCAGGACCTTTTGGATCCGAAGCTGCTGCCCTCACTGCGCCAACACCAGGCTTATAATATGTATATGTATATATATATATATATATATATATATATATATATATATATATATATATATATATATATATATATATATATATATATATATATATATATATATATATATATATGTCTATGTATGTATATATATATGTATATGTATATGTATATATATATATATATATATATATATATATATATGTATATATGTATGTGTATATATGTATATATATATATATGTATATATGTATGTGTATATATGTATGTATATATATATATATATATATATATATATATATATATATGTGTATATATGTATGTATATATATATATATATATATATATATATATATATATATATATATATATATATGTGTATATATGTATGTATATATATATATATATATATGTATATATGTATGTGTATATATGTATGTGTATATATATATATCTGTATATATGTATATGTATGGATATATATATATATATATATATATATATATATATATATATATATATATATATATATATATATATATGTAGGGTGAATATACTGGTTCTGGCTCACTTTTCCCGATGTAAATGAATGGAGGATTTTCAGCGATTCCCTTTTTTTTCCCGAAAAATAAACCCCCTTTTTATCCCGAGGTATATTTATTTGTCTCCCCTTTTAACCTAGGGGCTCTCTATTCAAATAACCCATACAACAAGATAAAGATTTGTTTAAGGTGATTCTAAAGAAATATTTGAAACGTCTAAGCCCCGGGACACTCTTTATCAAATAACCGATGCATATTGTTTTGCTCACTCATTGAACCTATAAAGATTTGTTCATTCTCAAATTCCTTCAATAGTTTAATTTTCTTTGCACAATAATCCCCATCTAAAATATTGACAAACAAAACATTTGAATCTTTATATTTTTTAAGATACCCCTTTTGTGCCATTACGAAATGATAAACTTCTCTGAATGATCTCATCTGACCACCTCCTGAGCCACATATCATTTTGAGATTATAGTAAATTGTTTTTTCATTGTTCAATTGATAACCATCAAAGTTTTCAGTCCATTCAAGGATATTCATTTTTTTCTTTACATCCTCTGACTTACTAGTTTTTAAATTGATTCGCTTATTTGTTTTATTTACCTTTGTTTTAGTTATTTTTTCAATAAGACTTATTTGATATTTTTCACATTCATTATGTTTTCCATTTATGTACCAAGACTGAGATTTTCTCCACCCTTTAGTTTGATTAATACTTGGTTTAACCATTTATATATTGCGAAAAAACGCGGCGGTAGCCCTTAAAAAACCCAAACCCATCTTCCCATCATTAAAACACAATCTATTCTATTCACTCTATCATACAATATCCATATGGAACACACTCTATTCCATTATCTAAAATAAATCTCTTATCATCAAAGGCTCCTAATGCCTTTTTATTTACTTCTTCACTATATATCTTATGTTTATAACTTCTTATTGTATTCATTTTCCTATATTCTTCTTTCTTATTCATCAAACAATTATAATAATTTCTAAAAGTTATTGATTTCTTTATTACATATTTCTTTATTCCCTTTAACCTCTTATCAATCTGATCACCATACTTATAAGCATATGCCTTTGCTCTCAATCCAATAAACTCACTCATTACTTTTCCACCCAACTCATCCTTAAACTTACCAATAACCTTTTCATTCTTTTTGGAAAATAACTCACTCTTCTTGCTGAAATTACTTGTATCTTATACTCCAATATTTTTCTTCATATCTTCATAAACATCATCAGTTTTTATATCTAGGATAAAACTATCAGTGTCCATATACAACAATGAAACATTTTCACCATACTCTTTCTTTAAGTCATTATACAAATAATCATACATCAATATCTTTGATAAATCAAGAACTGCTGTTCCAATATAAATTGGTTTATCCATTACAATACTTTCCTTTTTCATATGAATTGCAGAAAAGTTCTCTGAAAAAACCTCTTCTCTCTCAAAACTTGATTTATTTATCAATCTCGAAGCTTCTTTCCAAGATGTTGCGAATCTAATGTTTTGCCTGTTTCTAACATTTTCCATAGTCTTTCCAAATACAGCATTATTCATTAATTTATAAAAGTCCCCTTCAAATTTTACTTTTGTATTTGCTCTCATATCTGTATTGAATTGAATATACTTTTTCACCCAAGGACTTTGTTTAAATTTTAAAACTCTATGAATTTTAGCTACTCTCAATCCTTCTCTCAAAAACTGTTTTAAGCTTCTCTGATGCAAAACATATCCCTCTTTATCATAGAATGTTGTTAATAACTTTTCTGTTGATTTGCCTTTGATATTAAAACTTTTATGATAATCACTGAACCATTCTTTCTTTGGGGTTTCTTTCTCACATGCAAAAGGAAGATCTTTATGCTTATTATGAAGATCACTCGGGTACCTCAAATCAACTTCAAAATAATAACCTTCTTCTTCGTCATTCAATTCCTCTTGAGAAGAAATAACAATATTCATCAAAGCCTTTTCATAATCCTTTTCTTCCACCCACTCTAATTTACCATAAGGCAGAGATTGAGACATTGCCCATCCATACAAATTATTAGCATCAAAATACATCAAATAATTACTATCTTTTTCACTATCATAATTTGGAAGATATTTATTATTTGCTTTAGCATATCTTTTTGAACATACTTGTGATATTCCACCTCTCTTGGACTTCTCAATCATCAAAAGCATATCAACATCACTGATTAAATCTATATCTTGTTTTGTCATTTTCAACATTGCACTCCAAGCAAAACCAGGAGCTGTGAAATAGTGGGCAGGATCTAATCCATAACAATTTTTATTATGACAGAGTGATCTAAAAGCTTCAAACACATCAGCGAACAATAAAACATCTGTTTTTAGATATAAATCATGATATTCTCCAAGGTTCTTTATCTTAAATATTTTCCATATTTCTTGTGCATGTTTATATTCCTTATCACTTATCTCTTCTTCATAAAGGTTATTATAGAAACTTTCTTTTGATGGAAGTTGTGTTTCTTTAAATCTCATACATGAATCCATATAATCATAAGGATAAATTCCCTTACTTGTAAGAATTTTCTCTTTACTTTGAATTTCATTCCTTGTTTGAATTTCCTCTCTCGTAAGAATTCCTTCTTTAATCAGAATTTCATCTTTAATCAGAATTTCCTCTTTAGTTAGAATTTTATTCATTGTTTGAATTTTCTTTATAATTAGAATTTCATCTTCAGTTAGAATTTCTTCATTAATTTCCTCATTAATTAGAATTTCCTCTTTACTTTGAATTCTCTCTTTAATCTGAATTTCCTCATTAGTGAGAATTTCCTCTTTTGGAAAGAATGAATTAAGATTTGGAAAAGAGTCCGTGGAGCTTAGATTTGATGCGAGGTAGGCTCGTGGTGTTCCCATAAACTTGTAAGAATCAAGAAACCGAATACGAGTTATAGGTTTTGTGAATATCATTTTTGTAAATGAAATATACTTTTGACTTGTGTTTGTTATGGCAGAAATATTCCCTGGTGTTTTTGAAAGTTCATTTATAAATAGATGTGTATCATAGTTGGCGCTGTTGTGAAGAAAGACTGGAATAAAAGAAGGTAATTTATAATTAAGATTACAACAGGAATGAGCGGGCCCTCTATATTTACCAGTAAGATGACAATGATCCCTAACTTTAGACTCCTTAATTTCCCTCTCACAAATATGACAGATATTGTTCTATCTAAATTCTAATTTTTCTTCTTTGGTTAATTTCATCGGTTCATTTGTTTCTTTCATTAATTTAGTGAGTCTTATACAATCCTTTTCTAATCGTTTTATAAACTCTTGTGAAGCTTTTTTTCCACGATAATGTTCAAGTTTGTTATACTTTTCTCCAACAGATGATTTGATATAATAACAGAAACCACAAGGAATATGTTTTTGATATTTATTTGTATATGATTCTTTTGGATTAGGAGAAGCAGTATTAATCTTTTTAAGGATACACTCAAAATCAGCGTATATCACAAATGGGTGCATGACAGATTTATTATAATCTTCAAAAGAAATCTTTTCACCAGGTTTAGGCATTGTAATTACAGCTGATTTATGATTACTACAATATTTTGAATGTTGTTCTAATCGTTCTTTTGTATGAAATGAATTAAGACATCGCTTACAAGGATATATTTTGTTTGCTGTTCTGAATACCTGAGAAGAGATTAATCTTGATAAATTATTGATGTATGTGTAATGTGAATTCTTTCCAACACTAAAATATAAAAGATCAATGTGTGTTTCTTCATTTTTATAGTTGTTTGAAATTTTTAATATTTGAACTTTGTTTGTATCCGTTAATCCATATACATTAATAGAAAGATTATTCTTTTTCTCAAATTTAGGAATATCTGTTAGTGGCATTGGGAATTTAAAATCTTTAATGTCTAAGGTATTCTCATATTTCATATATTGTTTTACTCTTTCTGAATTACATTTTGGTGGATGAAAGTGAGCAAGAACAGACCAGAGAAAACATTTTTTATCATTGTTCTTAATATTAACAACTGCCTTCTTTAGTTTTATTTCTTTTGGTAATTCAATATAAGAAGAAGCTTTAAGAGGGTTTGATTTTAGAATGTGTATATCTAAAAAGATGATTTTTTTAATATTGAATCCACTTCCTACCACTGTATTATCAACATCCTCCTCTTGTCTTGATAGTTCTTCATAAACCCCACTATTCAAAAAATCTTGAAATTATGTTATAAAATGAAGATCTGTTCTCATATAAGGAGTATGTTCTTCATCTTGTCTTTTCATATTCATTTTCACTCCCATATAAAACTTTAACGTTTTCATTTCTTTTAATGTCTTTTTAATAAATTTTTCAACATCGGGTTTTACTATTTCAATTGATTCAGCTATTGATGATGGACCGGGTTCTCCAAATTGAAAAATCCTTATTTTTATATGCCCTTTAAATGCCCCATCAGTGTTTTCAAAATAATAGTCTCCCTTTACTTTAAACTCATTTTTCTTGTGTTTTTGTGATTGAATATGTTTATTATAACTACTCTTCAAAACATCCTTTGAACAGATATCACAATGTTTTCTTTCCAACTCAAGAGGAGATATTTTATGAAACAGATTAAATGTGTGTTTGTTGGTTCGGAGGTGTTTTCTATAATGTTGATATTTGTGATTACAAACATCGCAGTATGTTGTATTCACCATATTTAGAAAATAAATCTTTGCTTAAACTAAAATTTTCTTGATGAAAATTTCGTTTATTTTACAGGTGAATCTGTGCTTAAAACCATTTTATCCTCCAACTTTTTCACTTAATAAATACAATATTTCAAGACACAAAAGACAAGTTTCAATCAATCTCTTCATTTGTTAAAGATACTGAGAAATATGTCAAGGATGTAAAATTGAACAAAGATAAATATAACAACTATTGGATAAAAACTATTATGGTAAACAATATGAGTTCTTCAATTTCCTTCAGTGGAAGGGCTTTTAGTATACCTGGTAGAACATCAATTAAAGTATCTCTAACAAAAGTTTCTCCTCTCCTTCTAGTAATATATTCAAAACTAGAAAAAGCAATGAAACAAGAAAAAGTATCAAAAAACAAAAACCTTATGGATGAAGCTTTAGAAAGAAAAGATAAGACCATCTGTAATATGCAAGGAGAAATTTGTATTTTTTTCAACAACCCCAAATATGTAAATCCTGATGAAATAAAGGATGTTAATATATCAGGTGAAATGACATTTCGTTCAATAGTAATTAACGATCATTTTAAAATTACCTTTAATATAAAAAATGTTGTCGTTGAATCTGATAATGAAAAAAAGTATATCGATATCGATGGTAATATTATTAAATATGAGTCAATATACAACTGAAAGAATAGATGAATTTCAGTTTAAGTAAAGTTTTACTTTATAAATATGCTAGACTTTCCTGATTCTCCATATGACAAATTTGAGAATTGTCCTGCGTGTGGAAGACGGGGATTAAACACAGAGTCAAAAGCCTATAAACAATGTATATTCTGTGATTATCTTCTAATTAATGATAATAAAAAATATAAAAAGGAAAATAATTCTTTTAGATTTACACCAAAAATGAATTACTTTACAAGATTGATTAGAGAAATGAGGGTGATAACACACCTTTCCTTACAAGGAAAGAAACTGAACGTATAAGAGAAATGTTCAAAGGATTGTTGTTATATATTATTCATGGATGTAATTTTCAGGGAAATATCAACACAAGATATTGTAGAAATAAAATAATGGATTATCTTGAAATTAAACCTGAACTTAGGATAAAATATAGAGTTTCTAAAAAAGCCAATAATAAATTAAATAACCTGTTTTCCAAATATATAAATGAATGATTTTTTACCTATTTGGGAAAATAAGATAAAATTTAACAACCATAAAAATCTTCCAAATTCATTAAGATGTCTCATAGTTGGTTCAAGTGGATGTGGAAAAACCTGGATGAGAAAGTGGATGAGACTCCCTACTTTTTAGATTATGATAATTTAATAATTTTCACAAAGTCGAGTTTTCAACCAGAGTATCAACTACTCTCACAAGGTTTTAATGCTGGTCTTCAAAAAGAAGATATAATCGGTTTATTTAAATGTCAAAAAAACCTAAATGATTATAACATTGAAGATATAATTCAACTATTTTGTGATACACAGAGATGTAAAAAGAAATCAAATCTTATAACTTGTATTCTTAGTGATAATACGGATGATATACCGTCTCCCCAAGATTTGGATAAATCAAAAAAGAACCTCGTTATCTTTGATGATTGTGTTAATGAGAGAAACCAAACGGTAATGGGCAGCTACTACACAAGAGGGAGACATTCTTCTTGTAATTGTATTTATCTTAGTCAATCGTACTTTCAACTTCCTCGTCGTTCCATCAGAAACAATGCTAATACTTTTATTTTATTCAAGTTAAATTCAATAGATATCAATAATTTTTGGAGAGATAATTGTTCTACATTATGTAGTAAAAAGAAATTTGTGGATTACATGAAGCACACGACTGAAAAATATAAATATATTGTTGTGAAACAAGATGAGATATTAAGGGATATATTTTTTGTTTTATAAACAATTACATATATAAATGACAACTATTATTATAAATCTTGTGGGTAAATCTGCTTCTGGAAAAAACTTTCATAAATCAAGGTTCTTGTGTAGTACAAATGAGAATATTGTAAATTTACTTAAAAACACCCCGTGATACGCATTGTATCAACAACAACTAGAGCAATAAGACCTGGAGAAGTAAAAGGTGAAGATTATCACTATATTTCAGTGGAGGAACATATGCGATTGAGGAATGAAGGACAAATATTTGAGGAGGTTTCTCTTGGTACAACAAAATATTCACATTGTAAGAGTGAGTTAAGGAAACTAAAATCTGGTGGTGTTGGGATATTAGAAACTAATCCAGAAGGAACGAGACAAATTATTAAATATCTGAGCGGAGTGAAGATTTTATCATTCGGTTTTGATGTTGATGAAGAAACTCAACGCAAACGTATGAAAAGCAGAGATGCAAGTATTAGTGAAGAAGAAATTACAACTCGCATTAATGTTAATAAAGAATTTCATGAAATATTTAAAGAAAAGGATTTATTTGAACACATCTACTTGAATGATAAAGAAAAGGAAAATTTCCCTGTTGATCGTTACAATTCATTAAATGATATTTTACAATAAATAAATGGATGCAAAAGAAAGAGCAAGAAGATTTAAGGAACATCAAGAGTTGGTTTCAAAAGTTGTAAAACAACAGGAAGACATAAAGAAGAAACGCAGACAGAAACTAATGGGTGAAGAAGCATTTGAAAGAAAACAAGAGAAATTTTTTAAACCACTTTTAAAAACTTCCCAAGAAAAAATGAAAGATGTTTCCACAGTTCCCACAATAGAATATACTCCTAAAAAACTTCAAATGTTAAAAGATTTTGATCAAATGACGGAGGAAGAATTAGAGCATTTAGGAGAATTAGAATATGATGATGAAGGTTTATTTCAACAACTGAAAGAGATTAATCGACCCCCTGATTATATTGTGAATGCTCTTCAAAACAATGAATATTCAGCGGATTCAAAAACCAAAGCAGGACTCATTCCAACAGAACAATCAGCAATATTTCATCTTGTTCAAGAAAAGGTATTGATATTTAATGATGAATTAAGGTTCTTGGGTTCTGCTCAACCCCCTGTTAAACTAACTCCGAGATTAATGTTTCTTCTCACAAAAGATGGAAGACAAGGTTCAACTGTGAGGGATGAATCAAAGTATATTGATAAACCATTGGATATGGAAAATAATGATGATAGAGTATATATTGATCTGATGAACACTCTAAATTATAAGGTTATTCTTTCTGGTAAAAGTAGGAAGAATGAGAAGGAGAAACACATTATTCAAGCTTTAAGTATCCTTGGTTCAGGTGTTAGTTTTCTTCCAAATAACCCATCGCAATTAGTTAATCGACTGTTATTGTTGTTAAGCAGTAAGAAGGCTGGAAATAACAATTGTTTTAATGAAGCATAAGCCATTTTAGACCAGTTGATGAACATGAAAATAATTAATAAATATCAATATAAAGACATTTTATCTCATATTAAATAAGATGAGAAGCACAATCCTTAGTTTCAATTTCACAACAAGCGACCACACATCTTCATTCCCATACCCACTACAACTTGACACAACAAAAGAATATGAGGCATCTTTATTGTCCATGGAAACTTATAATACCTTATTTAATATAACCGAGAAAAATGACAAGTTTAGTTATAATCCGGGAAGTGGATACAAAACGATAACAGTCTCACCCGGAGCATATGAGATTTCTCAAATATCTTCCGAAATTGCTCGTCTTATGAAAGAACAGGGTGATGAACCAAAAAATATTGTTATAAACATTCAAAAACATACTTCAAAATCAACGATTAAAGTTAAAAATAACTACAAGGTTGATTTCACAATTGATAATTCATTTAGAGAGTTATTGGGTTTCTCCTCAAAAAAGATTGAAACTAATGGGACGTTTTACAGTGATAATGTCATTCAAATATCCTCAGGAATAAATTCAGTGTTAATTCACTGTGATTTGATTGATGGTGCTTATAATGATGGAAAAAAAACAAATACAATATTTTCATTCAGCGCATACTCAACCCCAATTGGTTATAAATTCAATATGGAACCCAAAAATTTGGTTTATCTACCTGCATCAGGAAAAACCACACACAGAGTAAATTTTAGGACAACCGACCAAGATAATCGTGTGATTTCTTTTAATGGAGAAATTATATCCATCAGAATTCACCTACGTGAAGTTTTCCAATAAATAAATACGATGGTTATTGTGAGGAAACACGAGTTGGGAAAATATAAAATAATTACAGGGGATGGGATGTTCCTTTCTCCATACTACAAGGGTGAAGGTATGTATCTTGGTAGAGGATACTATAAACCTAAGAGACAAAGGGGTGTTGGACATCAATTTAGAGGAGATGGGATAATTGATACTCTCATGGGTATTGGTTCAACTATTCTTAAACATAAAGATCTAATTGGTTCAACTGCTTCTGCTGTGGGAAATGTAGCAGGTGCTGTAAAGAGTATAAAAGATGCTCAGAAGGAATCTCATAAATTACAAGCAATAAAAGAAATTAAGAAAGGCAAAACTCAGTTGTCCCCCAAGAACGACAGAAAATAATTCAAATACTTGGATCAGGGTTTCAAAAGTTTTAACATCTTTTTTCCTAAATAAATACAAGTATGGAAGCAATTGATAGTATCTATGATTTGGATGATACTATTATTATCTCAAACTCCACTAAAAAAGAAGATTACTTCAAGGTAAATGCAATAACTGGAACTGACTGGAATACGAATGGTACAAAAAGTTTTGAAATAAATAATCAACAAACCTATTTGAATCTCTCCGAAAGTTTCTTGTTGTGTAAATTTAAATTCACTAAAGCTGGGAATAACACAAACGCTACACTTGTAAATGATTTCTTCTGGAAAATGTTTGATAGTTTGCGTTTGTATATTGGAACACAAGAAGTTGAAGCGGTTGATTATGTCTCTGCTGTATCTGAAATGATGAAATTTACACTCTATACATTCAGTGATAGAATGGGAAAGGGGTCTGTCGAAGGTTTTATTCCTGATATGTCAACGGGAACAAACACAGACCCTGGATATACTCAAAGGAAAGGAATGTATAATGATGATACAAAAGCAGAAAATAGTTTTACTGTGGCAGTTCCTCTTAAAGGTATATTTGGATTTTGTGATCATGATAAAGTTCTGTATGGTCTTAAAATTAGATTTCAACTACAGAGGAATGATAATGAAAATCGATTGATTTTTGGTGTTGGTAATGCTTTTAGTGATCAGAATAAATTTGTAATTGAGGAGATGAGTTGGTATATCAGTGAATATACTCCTCATCTTAAAACAGAAGAGATGCTGAATCGAAGACTTAACTCAAAGAAACCACTCAGTGTATCATACCTCAAAAGAAGATGTCAACACGTTAAACTCAACCAAACCACTTACACGTGGAATTTGGGTGTTCTGGAAGGAAAGCCACGATATCTGTGGATCATTTTTAAAAAGCCAGATGGTGATACTGCGACTGATAAGAATAATGCATTGAGTGATAATGCTAAGGTGAAACAACTTCGCGTTTCTCTAGATGGAACATTTTATCCACGAGATAGATTGGAAATTAATTGGGAAAAAAATGATTTTGCTGAAGCATACAAGTCTTACCAAAAGGTGTGTGAAAGTAATGGAAATAAAGAACCTATTTTGGATATGACAGCATTTAAAAGTTTGTATACAATCTATGCGTTTGACCTGAGCGCTCAAAAGGAAACTATAAAGTCTAATCGAGTGGATACTTCCCTATACATTGAAAGAGGAGAGAGTGAAGAAGTTGATACATATTGTTTGCTTTTGGAAGAAACAGAATTGCAGATTAATGCAGATAATGGTGTGATGATTAGTCTCATATAATTTTTTGTTAAATAATTGAGTGGCAAAGTACCAACTGGGGTATATGTTAATCAAAACAATCTTCATAAACTATCATCTTGTGTTCAAAATCAAAAGCCTTGTACGATTAACGTTAATACAATTCAGAGAAAAGGAGCAGTAAGAATTGATGTTTTGCTCACAAGAGAACAGGTTAACATCTTGAATGACACTGGCTCACTTAAAATTAAAATGACAAAACCAATGTTGAAAAAATATTCAATAAGAGAGACGAGTGGAGGATTTCTCCCATTTCTAATTCCTTTATTTGCTGGTTTAAGTGCGGTTGGAGCATTGACGGGTGGTATTTCAACAGCGGTGAAAACTGCCAACGAAAGGAAGGCTCAAAAACTCCAACTCCAGGCTCAAAAAGAATTGGAAAGACATAACAAAGAGTTGGAGAAACAAATTAGTGGAAGTTGTGTAATTGTAGATTTTGCTGAAAAACTTGAAGGTCTGCCTGATAAAGCGAGATTGTTAGTTGGAGATATGCTTTCTTCTATAGCACAAGCAGGTGTAAAATTAACGAAAAGAGGTAATGGATTATATCTTTCTAATAAATAAATGAGCATTGATGAGTGGTTGAAAGAATTTGGAAAGAATACAACATCAAATTTACAACTTGTCAAACATTGTAAGAAATTAAAAATTCATAATGTGGTTATTTGTATGAGAGATGAATTAACAAATGTGCCGAAACATACAAAGAATATTATTATGAACTTAGAAGATAATAATGGGAACGGTTCTCATTGGGTTTGTATTTTTAATAGTCAAGACAAATATTATTTTGATAGTTTTGGTCTTCCACCACCTGTTGAAGTCATAAAATTCTTACAGAATGGTGTTTATCAAACATTTCAAGTCCAAGAATTAAATTCCAAGTGTTGTGGTCAATTATGTCTATATGTGTTATTTCAACTCAACAAAAATAAAAATTTCTATGATATTATTTTTAATCTAATATAAATGACTTATGTTGGTAAAGATGGTTCTATCTTTGGTGTATCTCAAGAACTGGATATTGATTTATCAAATTATTACACAAAGGCACAGGCTGAACGACATAAATATAATATAACCAAAAATATTAACATGAAAAATGCTTATAAATTAAAAAATTATCCAAGCCCGACTGACGCGAATGACTTGGTGAGATTAAGCGATTTATCACATTATAAATACTTAAATAAAACAGCCGTGTATTCCAAAGATACAGAAGTGTTGATATTATCTCCAGGTCATACAGAATTCACAGTTCGAATTAAAATAAATTTTTATAAAGAAGGGCGTATCGTTTATATGAGAATAGAACAATGGGGGTATGATATGAATGATTTAGGGTATAATTGGTCATTTAAAATTAACCTCGAAGACCTGGAACAATTAAATCAGTCTCGTAAGGAAGAATATTATCCACTTGGTATCGAGAATGAGTTTTGTGGAGCCACGATTAGTAAACAACAAATAAAAGAATTTAATAAGGGTAAATATAATAATGGTTTTGCCCTTGTTTATCTCATGAAAACAGAAAAAACAGGATTATATATATTAAGTAAGGAAATACAAAATGATTTAACTATGGGAAGATGGGGAGGTGTTTCGTGCCATAATATTATTCTAACATATATTTCTAATACATAAATGACAGCAAGAAGGCTTCAAGAAAATTATCATTTCTGTGTCCAAGCATACCTTCAAGAAAAGCGTATTCGGTATTTTAATAAATATGTTCTACAACATAAGAATGAGGTATTTTCAATAAAAGATTGGCATTATGCTGATGTTGATAAACCGACAACTTTAGATTTAATTAGAATGTTAAATAATGAAAAAATTATAAAGTTAAGAAAAGGTAAGGCTCTTTTAGAAATTCAAAAGAAATTTTATTGGTTTCCTGTTGTAAAAAAAATTATTTTGGATACAGGAATAACAAGAAATCCTGATGAATATATGTATAATATTCTATGGGGTGTAAACGATTCAAGGATAGTAAGGGATGAGGAAGGAGTTGAAGAAGAGAGGGAAGAGGAGGAAAAGGAGGAGGAGAGGGAGAAGAAAGAGAAGGAGGAAAAGGAGAAGGAGGAGAGGGAGAAGAAAGAGAAGGAGGAAAGAGAGAAGAGAGAGAGGGAGGAGAGGGAGGAAAGAGCGAGACTAAATAAATATGAAAATATGGAAACCAGTGAGATTAAAAAAAGATTGGTGGTATTACAGAAGATAACTCAACCCACCGAGGAGGAAAACAAAGAATTGACAAGTCTATTTACAATACTTTCGACAAGAATATTGATATCGACAAGCTATTCATTTTAATTCAAGTTTTTCATTTTTTTTTTTTTCTTAAATAAATGGAGGAGAGAGTGAAGGCATTTCTAAGGACTCTTTATGTTTTAAAAATGAAGATTCAAATGTGCATGTTGGAAACTAAAAAGGTTTTTGCACTTTGCAGGAATTTTTCTCATAAATAAATGAGTTATTGTCTCAAATGTAAAAAGAAAACTAATACTAAAAATATTTCATATATTAAAAGTAAAAATAACAGGGTTATACAAAAAGGTATATGTTCGGTGTGTGGTTCAAAAAAAAATCAATTTATCTCCAAACACAAACTCAGAGGAGATATACAAAAGTTTTTATCAGGAAGTAAATTTACAACTACTGGAATACCAGGGGAATTACATCTTCCAGGGTATTCTTTCTGTGGTCCAGGCACAAACTTGGATAAAAGATTAGATGAGGCAAACAATCCTAAATCCTGGAGTAAACCAATCAATAGAGTTGATGAAGTGTGCATGAGACACGATATTGATTATGGGAATACCACAACTTTGGAAGAAAAGCATGAAGCCGATAGAGAAATGTTGTATAATTTGTCTCTGATACAAAATCCAACCTTGAGAGAAAAAGTTGATAGGTTCATTGTGAAGAAGATGATCAGTGCTAAATTGAAACTTGGACTTGGAATTTCAAAAAAAAAACTTATAGGCTCTAATGATGCCATTAAGACTGAAGAGCAATTAGCTGATGAATTACATAAACCAATATTCACAAAGTTTCAGAGAAGGAAAGTTTATTCCAAGGAAGTTGATTATATCTGGTCTGCTGATTTGATTGAACTCAATAATGATAAGGGGTACAAGTATGCTTTAACCGTTTTTGATTTGAGGAGTAGATATGCGTGGGTTGTCCCTTTAAAAAACAAAACAGGTAATACTCTTATGTTAGCTTTTCAACAGATATTTAATAAAAGTAAGAGAAAACCTAAAAAATTGTGGACTGATGAGGGTAGAGAGTTTTATAACAAGACATTTCTGAATTTTCTAAAAAATAACAGTATTACATTATACAGTACCTTTAATGAAGGGAAGGCAGTTGTTGTTGAACGTTTTAATCGTACCTTAAAAGAGAGACTATATAAAAAATTCACACAACTCGGTTCACAACAATGGTCATCTTTTATTCAGGATATTGTGGATAAGTATAATGACACGATTCACACGTCAACAAATATGAAACCATCAGAAACATTTACAAAATTAAAATATGAAAAAGAGATTAATGTCAGAAAACCTAAGTTCAAAGTTGGTGATATCGTAAGAATATATAGGTGGAAATCTCCGTAATAGATACGGTTCCTTGGACTTATAAAATATATGATTTGGAAGGGGAAGAGATTTTAGGTTCATTTTATTCACAGGAATTACAAAAGACAAAACTAAGCAGATAATATCCATGGGAGCAATGGGTTGTCCCTTCACTCCCTCCTACTATACACCTTTGTGGACACTAGAGGGACAAGTCCGAGGTGTATTACAGTATATAATGTGTGTCAAGGGGGACGTTCTTAGATCTGTGAACCCCAAACACAGAATCCTCAACTGAATAGTCAAGGCTTAACTTTTGTTTGTTGATGTGTGTGTGTGTGTGTGTGTGTGTGTGTGTGTGTGTGTGTGTGTGTGTGTGTGTGTGTGTGTGTGTGTGTGTGTGTGTGTGTGTGTGTGTGTGTGTGTGTGTGTGTGTGTGTGTGTGTGTGTGTGTCCCAACCCTCACATTCAAAATCTCAACCCCAACCCTCACATTCAAAATCTCAACCTCAACTCAATCCTCGTCCAACACAGTCTTTTTCAAAATGAGATTTCCATCTATATATATATATATTTTTTACGTTTTTTTCTCTTCTTCCAATTCTGTCTTTTAAGGCTTTCAGGTTTGATGACGAAGAAAGGGGGAGTTAGCCTGCACTTTCTTCCCAGAACGAACAATGTATATTTTTTATGTTTTTTTCTCTTCTTCCAATTCTGTCTTTTAAGGCTTTCAGGTTTGATGACGTAGAAAGAGGGAGTAAGAATTTTCTTGATAGGTTTAGATCCCAAAGAGTGGTAGCATTTCAAGTCTTCAAAATAAACCCAACTTTCCAAGTCTCCAAGGTATAACCACATTCCTGTTGAGTTTCCAAGATATGTATCACATTGTGAGTTATCAAGCCAGAACCCACATTTCAAGTATTCAAAGTAAAACCAACTTACAAAGTCTCTTAAGGATAACTCATTTCCTGATTTTTTCAAAATTTGTGAGTCTCCAAGGTAGGACCCATATTTAGACCCATCTTGGCAGAACCCTTTTCCTGAGTCTCCAAGGTAGTTATTTAAACCATCAAGGCAGAACTCATTTACTGATTTTTTCAAAATTTGTGAGTCCCCAAGGTAAAACTTGTATTCTGGCTCATCAAGGTATAACTTGTTCAGTGGGTATTGTCTTGATAACTCACAATGAGTACTATTGCTGTAAAACTCTTTTTCAGGATTTTGCTGGTCTCCAAGGTATAACTCTTTGGTTGGGTCATCAAGGACGAACTCGTTCTGTAGGTCTTGGTCGCTCATAAGGTCTTCAACCAAGCCAACAATTTCCCTCAAAGTTGTAGCAAAAGCAGTATTTTCATTTTGTATTTCAGATACAATTTCCTGTGAGAGAAAATAATAATGTATTAATTAAGTTATTTAATTATTAAACAAGTCGATGTTTAAAAGGAACTAAAAATAGGAAAATAAAAATCTTACCTCAACAGATAAGAGGTTTGAATCCAGTTCATCAACTTGAAGGTTTAGTTCCATACAAGTCAGAGAGTTCCAAGGAACCCCAAAGTCATCCCACTCAAGGTCTTGCTCGTTCTGTAGGTCTTCAACCAAGCCAACAATTTTCCCCCAAGTTGTAGCAAAAGCAGTATTTTCATTTTGTATTTCAGATACAATTTCCTGTGAGAGAAAATAATAATGTATTAATTAAGTTATTTAATTATTAAACGAGTCGATGTTTAAAAGGAACTAAAAATAGGAAAATAAAAATCTTACCTCAACAGATAAGAGGTTTGAATCCAGTTCATCAACTTGAAGGTTTAGTTCCATACAAGTCAGAGAGTTCCAGGCAAGCACACAGCACACCATTGCCAGCAAAAAAATGTTTAAAATGGAGCCTGGACATGAGGCTTTTTTAGGGAAAGACTGTTGGGTGTGGTTTCCTGTGGAAATTCCCTGGGCAAGCTCACGCAGGCCTTCTATTCTTTGAGCAATTTTTTCAAAACCATAACATGCTGGAATTTTCTTTGTGAGTCAGAGATGAACTGGAAATGATGTCAGAGTAGGTGGGCGGGGCTTAGAAAAAGTGGGCGTGGCTTAGGAAAAACCTCATGAAAAGTGGGCGGGGCTTAGCAAAAGTGGGTGGGGCTTAAAGTGGGCGTGGCTTATAAAAATACCTCATGAAAAGTGGGCGGGGCTTATAAAAAACACATGAAAAGTGGGCGGTGCTTATCAAAAGTGGGCGGGGCTTATAAAAAATTCCACAGGAAAGTGGGTGGGGCTTAGAGGAAAGTGGGCGTGGCTTATGGAATACCTCGTGAAAAGTGGGCGGGGCTTAAAGAAAAGTGGGCGGGGCTTAAAGAAAAGTGGGCAGGGGTTTAACAAAAATAACCTGTGGCTCAGGAGGTGGTCAAACAAGAGCATTAAGAGAAGTTTATCATTTCGTAATGGCACAAAAGGAGTATCTTAAAAAATATAAAGATTCAAATGTTTTGTTTTTCAATATTTTAGATGGGGATTATTGTGCAAAGAAAATTAAACTATTGAAGGAATTTGAGAATGAACAAATCTTTATAGGTTCAATGAGTGAGCTAAACAATATGCATTGGTTATTTGATAAAGAGTGTCCCGAGGATTAGATGTTGCTGATGCTCGGGGTATAGAGGATCTTTATTATCCCTGGTGTGCGTCTCCACCTCGGCCAGGTCGCGCTGCCGGCCTCCCTCGGGCGTGCAGCTCCCGGCACCGACGCGAGCACCCCCTCGTCTGCCTTCGCCGCTGCCGCCTCTCCGCCTCTGGACTCTCCGACTCTGGACTCTTCTTTGGGCTCTCCTCGTTCGACTCTCTTCAGCTTCTCCAGCTACTGCAGGCTTCGGGCTCCAGACTTCCACACGGCTCTGACTGACGAACACGGTCCTTTTATCCCCCTGTAGCTTCGCCTTTGACCCCCTCCCTTTGACCTTTCACCTCGCTCCCCATTGGCCCGAGAAAAAGTGGGCGTGAAGGCTTTTTGATCCACAAATTTGCATATATCGATCGTCCTGGAGGCGGGGCCAAATCGCCCCTCGCTCACCGATTGGACGGCAAAAAGTGGGCGTGTGTCGTTTTTGATCCGTTTTTGAAGCACAAAATCCGTGATTTTGTACACGCTGTTCGACGTGCGCCCTGCACGAGTCCAACACCGGTACCCACAGCGGGGCAAGAACGGTGGCAATGCTACGGTTGCGAGGTGTGACGGGAAGGTCGTGGCGGTTGTGGTGAAGCGGCGTTGTGGTTGGTGGTTGATGTTGTGGTTGTGGTGGCGGTTGGTCCAAAATAAAGATAGTAAAAGAAAAACGGCTATCCTGAAGAGTCGCAGCTCGCATAAATGACATGTATTCCCACTAGACAACGGGTTTGGACCTAACTACACATGTACTTACCGAGATACCTCACCTAAGGGACCTGAATGGTGGTTTGCGAATTTGGTAACCACAACACTACCCCCTCCCCTTTTTACAGACTCGTCCCGAGTCGTCAAATTTTCGTGTGCCATCATGTGTAGTTTTCCCCTAGTACATTTTACCTACGGATCCCTGAGTGCGACATTCATGGTATTCGTGTCCCCAAAATAAATAACCTGAGGGCTGCGTAACTATCTAAACAAACTCACTCACACGGACGACTTAAATAAAATTGCCGGCGCTAAGACAGACATGCCGGGGGCGCACTCATATTTACAGTACATCTTAACCTTAACTTACAAATTTTACACTAAACCATGGCCCAGGATCATTGAACTCTGCAAAGAAAAGCAGTTAGCAGGGAGCCAGGCTGCGCACATGCAGTCTCTGGCTCAAACAATGCAGGTGACAGGGAACGTGGCTGGCTGCTCACACGCAGTCCAAGGCCTTCCCTTTTGAACTGAACGCAGTGAACCACAACGGTGCATGGGCTGCACAAACGTAGTCTCCGTGCCAGCTCAAGTGGCACACGCAATGAGCACAATGAATGGATGCATGAACACAAACACGGTGCACGGGCCGCCACTGCAGGCCCGTGTTGTAGCTGCCAACAGGGCAGTTCTCGCAGCTTGCAAACTGTTGCCTTGATCCTGGCGCACATGGAAATGAACAGGGGGGGGCAAAGCAAAATTGAACGGGGCTGGTGAACATGGGCAGTGGGCATGGCATGGCAAAGGTGAGCAGGCAAACTCAGCCCGCAGAAGAAGGCCGCTGCAGGCAAACACAGCCGGCAGATGAACTGGCCGGCACAGGCCTTGAAGCAAACACGGCCAGCCGATGGCACAGGCCTTGCAGCAAAACAACAGCTGCCGATGAAGTTGGCCGGCCTCTGCCTTGAAGCAAAACACGGCCAGCCGATGGCACAGGCCTTGCAGCAAAACAACAGCTGCCGATGAAGTTGGCCGGCCTCCGCCTCGAAGAAAAACACGGCCAGCCGATGAAGTTGGCCAGCCTTTGCCGTTCAGTGGAGGTTGGTGGAGGGAGTGCGGTGGTGCTGGCCACTTGGAAGGCGGGCTCGGACCTACCTACCTGTCTCCGTCCCACCTATCGCCTTTGCCTGTCACTGTACATACCCACTCCCTTAATTTGTCAAACCCCAATTTAGCCCCAACTTATTTTTTGTTGTTTTTATTTTTACTCCCCCACTATAAATCGTCCCCTAACCCCCTTTATCGTCCTTGTTCGGCTAACCTATCCTGTCACCTAGCCTACTCCCAACCCCTACGTTCCCTTCCCGGAGGGGAATAAGGGAGAGCTAACGTCCTGTGCCGAGGCCCAACGAAGCCTCAGAATGGCCTCCCCAGAGTTCGGCGATCTAACCCCAAAGTGGGTCCAGCGGCCCACAACGAGAGCGAGGGGATGGATGGTGCGGAGGGGTACATCACCTAATCTACCCTAACCATTTAACTGTTAAACTACCCTGGGGCTTTCAACAAGCGCCTCTCGCTTAAACTATTGGTTCTAACAACCCAGATTCCCGTCGCCTGTGTTGGTGTCCTTACAATTTCGGGCCTCGCCCCCCAATTTTCTCTCCGTGCCCTCACACGGTCTCCTGGCTGGGACACGTGGCTCCCTTAGGCAGGCACGACCCTCTGCCGAATCTCTCGCTATGGCACCCCCGGGCACTACACTGCCTCCGAGCCTACCAGCTCCCTAACACCGGGGAGTGCCCCCCATGGCACCTCCCCTGAAACGCACACGTGGCAGGCCGGCCTCCCGGGCCCCTTTCCGAGGGTCACCCGTGCCCACAACACTGCCCACGCGGCTAATGGCGCCCCGGGCCCCCGCACCAAGCAGGCGCACCCGTGCCCACTACTCTATCCCGGCCCCCCATGGGCCCATGGCCTACCGCGGCCGACTAGCCTGGTGCCCGGGGTACCCACTCAGCGATACTCACCTTTCGCAGCCACGCTCCCAAGCCCGTCAACAGGGCTCCTGCACCCCTCCAAATGGGTCTCGAGCCTACTTTCCCACCAACAACAAAACGACCTCCATTTTTCAATTTGACTAACCCCCTAACTCACTTTATACTGACCCCGGGGTCCCTTGGGCGGGAGTCACTCCTCCCCCCAATCACTCATCGCACCATGCATTCCCCATTCACTCCATACACACAGACCCGCTGGCCTCACTCACTCAACATGTCTCCAACTCACCAACTCTTCAACACACACACCGCTGAACTCTGCCATCCTTCTAACTACATCCCCTAACTAACTCGTGCTCCCACGTCGTCCCTTAAACTATAGCACGTTCCTTTTAACACTACGTAGCTAAACTACGTCCCCGCTACACATCCACAAGTCTGTCACGGTCTCCAAATCAATCATTTCATTTCCCAACCTAAATCTGGCTACAATCCCTCTAACTAATCCATTCCACGGACTCCATGAGGACTTACCCCTGCCCCATGGAGTCGGTCTAACTAAGCTAACCCTTCCCCCTAACTAGTTTCCATCCTGTGCCCAGGGTCAAGGGGGTCTTCCCCCCTTGCCCAGGAATCCTGTGCACCCGAAAGTGAGGCTTGCTGTCTTTTTATGTGCAGCACCAGCGCGGCAACTCGCGCACTTTGCACCTGCCCGTGACGTCATGCAGCTGCACGTGTTCCTCGTCCCTCCTTGGACGGGACCATCAGGCAGAGATACCCCTCCTGCCGGATTCCAACCCCACGTGCAGCCATGACGTCACCGTGCGCATAAAAAAAAAACAAGCCCCACGTCTCGAGGGGTTCCCCACGCGAACACATGTGCTTTGCCCGTTGGAGCTTAACACACACGATCGCGTGGAGAACCCGTCCGGTCCAAATCCATAATCCTGCCTAAACTTTGTCCGTCCGCGGGATCGGCAAATCCACCGCGTGCGTTTCCGGACCGGGACTTCACTCTCGCAAGCGAGCACGTGGCGGTCTCGTGCGTTGCACAGCACGGACCGCGTGCTCACTGCTGGGTGAACCCGGCACGGTCCGCGAAACAACTACAGCCGCTACTCGGCTTTCTTTCTTTACATGTCGCCGTCGTCGCCTCCATTCCACACACGCATACCTGCGTGTTACGACGCACACAGTCCACTCCATCACATTCACACGGGGAGACGCGGCTGCGTGCTCCCGCATGCCAACCGACATCTCCCTGACATACCGCTCTCTCACACACACGGTCTCCCTTGCACACAGCGACCTTGCACACGGCCGTTCACTCACGCGTGCGGGGGCACTCACCCGCGGTGCCTCACTCGCACTCCGTGCCTCATCCACACACGCGGGGGCACTCACCCGCGGTGCCTCATCCACACACAGCGTGCTGGGAAGCACACACTCCGGCACACTCGCCACCACACCACTCACACGTGGTGCCTCACTCATACTGGCCGTTTCACTCACACACACGGCCTCACTCACACACGGTGCCTCACCCACACACGCGGGGGCACTCACCCGCGGTGCCCCATCCACACTCGGCGTGCTGGGAAGCACGTACTCTGGCACCATCGCCACCACACCACTCACACACGGGGTCGCTTCCACACACGGGGACGCACTCACACCCTGCACCACACACACAGGGACAACCACACTGGGGATTTGTGTCCCCACAAGGGTCTCCGGGGCCTCTATACCCCCCAATTTCTCCGTGCACCTGTCCACAGCACTCCTCCCCTCAACCTCGCAAAGCACGACCGAACTCACCTGGTCGTGACTCACCTCAAGGGGGCATACTCCCTCCCCTCGTTCCTGGAGGAGGCCATCCAGGTGCTCGCACTGGGTCTCTACCCAGTCCGCCAGCTCACCCCCATTGTCCTCCACTACCTCCGTGTGTGTGTGCGCGTCACTTACCCCGTCCTCACCGTGCAGTCTCTCCTCTATCGTTCCCTTCCCGGCTACCGTCACTGCCAACTCTTCACCCTTTACCTCCCTTGTCTCAACTATTATTTCCTTTGTCACGGCCTTCATGCCCGCCTGCAGGCATCGGCCCATGTTCTGCGTCTCCCCCCGGAGCTTTTTCGTTTCTTCCTTCATGTTTGTTTCCATTTTAGTTTTCATGCGTTTTATTTCGTTTGTGAATGTATCCATTTTTTCGTTTATTTGTTGTGTATTCGCATCCATCTTTTCGATCATTTTCGCATTCATCTTTTCGTTCATTGCCGCCAGCATGGCGCATAGCTGGGCCATGTTGGATGCACTCAGCTGAGCCTTTTCGGCAAGGGTTGGGGAAGGGTTTTGGTGGAGAGGGGGGGGGAGGTGTCATACACTGCGGCCGCTGCCGCACCCATTTCAGGTTCTGGGTTCAGTTGGGCGAGTCCGTGTTCCTGCACAATCAACATTTCCTGCACGGGGATTCCATCCTGGACCATGGACTCTACATTACTACACATATACATTTCTAATACCCCCGGCTCCCGCTCGCCTTGAGACGCCATCTTGCTTCTCGTGAAGGGTTAATTTCGCTCGCTCGTAATTTGGAGGGAATCGGGGGTCGCTTCTCTCACCCCTGGACCGATTCCCGTGAATTTAGCCGGAGACAGGAGAGCCCATTTTCCTGTTCTCCGATACCAGTGCCGCGAGGAGGGCGATGAATTTGTATCCCACTCCTGACACCAGTGTTGCGGATTTCACGCCCGCCGGCGTGCGACGGCCACGTAACTCGAATCGCGGCACGTCGCCCACCGGACGGACAATCCAGTCGTGACCCTCTCGGACTAACGCCGGGAACCAGTCACGGGTGGACCTTTCGGTCTCACCGCGATCGAGCCAATCAGCCCCCGCGTGGGATAGGGTTGCTCGCCAAATTCGACCTACCTAAGTACCCACGCGGAGGGTAGACCGGGCGATCGCACCTCGCCGCAGGTCGACTTCGGACACGGGCCACTTAAGCGACCCGTTCCGTACTATCAGAATAACCGAGCGGTGTTATCGTCGACCTCGATGGTTCGATTAATTATCGGGCGTATTCAGCCCACTACCAAC
>NC_140965.1:28348129-28350629 GCF_056783735.1 Eptatretus burgeri
GGTCAGGAAGAGCAGCTAAAAATTTCTCTAGTGCCAGTCTGTCCCATGCCTCCACTGTAAGGTCCCGATACGCGATCCTGACTGATTGGTAAATGTCCTGTGCCAGCTCCTGCACTGTCTCACCCGGCTTTAATCTGCGGTGCTGGAGCTGGACCCGCACCAGATCACAGTTCGCTGCAAACCCAAACCGACGGCTCAACGCCTCGCAAATGCGGGAGCTGGTTAACATCCCCTCCGCGATCACGTTTAACACATCTGCGGCTGGTCCCCGCAACGTTGCCACCAAATTCCCTGTACGTTCCCGCTCATTCCACCCGTTTAGTTGGGAAATACACTCAAATTGCATCAGAAAAGCTTCAAGGCTCCCTGACCCGTCAAAATTTACCAGGGGGATCACTTTTACGGTGGCCCACTTCTCAGTTTCTCCCTTGTCCGAATCCAGCCCAGGGATCAAACACCCTTGTGGCTGCGTATCCAATTTCGGAGCCCACTGTGGCCAAAGATGTTTTGTGGTGAGGGTCTCATGGGTCAATTTTGCCTCCTGTTCCAAATGTTGAATGGACCGATTCACCTCTTCCCGCAGGATCTTCTGGGCCCGCACAACCTCCTCCAAAGCTCCGTCACGAGTTTGTAGCTGCTCCTCAATCAACCCGGACACTCTACTTACAAAAGACAGCTCCACCAGGCCTTTATCCAAGACTTCATCTTGGCTCATAATTTTATCTTGTTCGTCCAAACGAGCCTCCAATCCTTTTACCGCCTCCGCCAAATTCATCCCTTGCTTCCTCAGCTCTCCCCACTCTTCTATTTGCAGCTGCATACGAGCATCCACACAGACACGATGACGCTCCAGGCTTTCCTCTACTTTATCAACCCAAATGTTCGTTGCATCAAATTTATCTACCAATTTCTTCCGCATATTTTCCCCCTCCAATGTAATTTCTACCTTTGTTTCCTCCAATCTATCCTCGAATTTACTTTGTATTTCCCCCAATTGAACATCCACACCCTCCTGCATCTCAGTTTTCATTTTCTCCATCTTTTCCCCCAATTCATCCCTCATTAAATCAATCCGTGCACCCAACTGTTCCCCCATTACCCCCAATTGATCTGTCATTTCTGCCCTCTGTGTCACGAATTGATTTGCCATTTCTGCCCCCTGTGCCGTCATTGCACTCATTAAACGTTCCAACATTGTCCAGATCGACATCGCGCCGGTTTCCGGTGCTGCCGGCCCCGTTACGGGCGATGAAGCACGGTCCACGTTCGGAATGGGGGAGGTTCCAATCCTACTCCCGTCTCTCCCCTCTTCCCCCGACTCGCTGCCAGACACGTGGCCTTCCTCCTCAAACATCTGCACATCCGCCATGGTGCAGAATTCCCGTTTTCCACCAATTAAATTAAATTTGAAAAATCCCGCCAAAATTTTCCTGCGCTTTTCTGTAGTAATTTTATATTCCAATCGGTGGCGAGATTTCAGTTCTGGTATATTCTCCCGATACCGAATATAATTTAGAGGGGTTCGAACATCCAACACCCTGACACCAATGTGACGTCCACGGGACTTGAACAGTCCCGCTAACGCAGAATGAGCCGAAACGATGGAGGCGGTTTATTCTTTACAACCCAAAGATGGTGGTTCTAATCGCTCTACCGCAAACGGGACGAGGAAGGGAGCACGAGTCACTTTTCACTGAGTTAATCATGTTTATTTCTCTAACCAGAGATAATAAGACTCGGAAAGAGGAGGGATCCGGGGCAATTCGACGGGATGGTGGTGTGGGTTCGGGCGTGGGGAAAACACAGACAATTCCAATGAATATACAAATCTCAAACCCTCTAAGGCGCCAGGTAAACACACACACACACACACACACACACACACACACACACACACACACACACACACACACACACACACACACACACACACACAAAACGTAGCTGGTCCTGGTGGTCAGGCTGGCCCGTGGTGTAAACGCAACAGTCCCTGGATTGGCGTCGGATGAGCTGGCGTTGCGCTCGTCAGGGGCAGGAGACACCGTGGTGCTGTCGACCTCCTGGTCCTGGCCCAAGTCCGCTCACAGCCGCCAGGGAACCACTTCTGGCGCCAAGTTGCGAGCAGGAGAGGGAGTCAGGTCCGCCCGCCGTTTGACCCCGCACTCCGAGCCAACAGAACCCCAGAGCCAACCAAGGTGAGGCACGAGGGACAGGAAGGCCTCGAGACACGATGAAAAACAGGATCGAATCAGCGCAACAACACCGCACGCTCCCAGCACAACAGCCTCCACCAGAACAGTTTTTCTGTCCCGATCTTCTTCCTCTTCCTTTTCGACCCCGAACAGAACCTTTTTATCCTCCCGTCCTCGTCACTTCCAATCGAGCCGTTTTATTGGCCCTGCGCCGTCGCCTTCCGCCAATCGTAATCACGGGGCGGAGCCATCCGCAGCACTGTCCTGTGACGACACGGCAAGCCTCCAGGGACTACGAAAAGGGGTTT
>NC_140965.1:28355629-28375629 GCF_056783735.1 Eptatretus burgeri
AGCCGATTCGGCCAGGATTGGGGGGTTTTTGCGGAGAGGGGGAGGGGAGGTGTCATACACCGCGGCCGCTGCCGCGCCCATTTCGGGCTCTGGGTTCAGTTGGGGGGGAATTGTTTCTGCATTACAATGGGAATGTCCTGCACTGGGATTTCATCCTGGACCATGGATTCTACCAATTGCAAATCCATATCTACCCCCGGCTCCCGCCCGCCTTGAGACTCCGTCTTATTTCTCGTAAGAGATTAATTTAGCTTTGCTCATAATTTGGGGGGAACGGGGGGGTCGCTCCACTCACCCCTGAACCGATTCCCGTAAATTTAGCTTGGAGACGGGAGAGTTTGTATCCCACTCCTGACACCAATGTTGCGAATTCTGGCCCGTCTGGCGTGCGATCGGCCGCGTAACTCGAATCGCGACCGCGTCGCCCACCGGACGGACAATTCAGTCGTGCCCTCCTGGGACTACCGCCAGAAACCAGTCACGGGTGGGGGTTTAACCCCACCACCATCCAGTCCGCAGTCTACCCGTGCGAAATAGGGTGAATCGCCGAATGTCGATATACCTAAGTACCCGCGCGGGTAATCTGCCGAGGGATGGGACCATGCCACAGGCCGACTCCGGACACGAACCGCTTAAGCGGTTCGTTCGTATTACAGGGATAACCGAGCGGAGTTATCGTCGGCCTTGATGGTTCCGATTAATTACCGGGTGTTTTAAAACCCACTATTAATCCCTTGCGTGATGCAAGATGGAGATTCAACAAAGGAAAGGACGCAGCGAGACAGGGAAACAGTTCAACAAGCAAGCACTTTATTACACACACAAGCACGTATATACAGCCATACAGTCAAAAGGAAGCAGGGAAAGAGTTAAAAACGAATATAATTATTACGACACTTAAACAGTTCTACTTGACCAGACTGGTGCCACCCACAGACATTTACACAAAACCCCAAAAGAAAATGAAGTCGCGACTTCCCTGAGCGCGTCGAGTCCTTGGCGACCGTAACTCTGAGTCCCTCCGGCGTGGTCCGCGAGCTTGTGCCGCGCGTCGCTCGTGTGGTCCGCTCGACAGCTCGGACGAACGAACAGAACCTCCGACCAGGGACGATCACCGCAACTCTCCACAATTCCCCTTCAGGGACAAGGGAACAGGAAAAGGAACGACGTTCTCGTCGACCTTCACGTCCACGCCTTTTGTCGATCGCTTGCACGAACCAAGAGCCTTCAGCCTCCAACTGGGACAAGGGAACAACCAACCAACAACGACTCTTCACGCCCACACTTTTGTAGGGGCCGGCTCCGCCCTTCGCTCCGCCCCGTTCTTGGCTCCTCCTTCCTTTGAGGCGTTTCCAGAAAGCTCTTCAAGGGGGGCGTGCCCCCACTTCGACCGCCTCACGCCGTGCATCCACCATTCGGGAGCGAGCTGCCGCACCCCTCCCCTTCACACCAAGCGTGGTGGGGGGGATTCAGGCAGAAGCATCAGGTGGGGAAATTAGGTGGGAAAACCCCACAAGCGTTATTGGTTTTTGTTCTTGCACGCGCCCACACGGTGCCCACAATGAAATTCGATTGCACACAACATGCACGTTCATTTAGTCAGCTATGTCGATAAGTGCTTGTTCCCTAGATTGTTCACCTTCCATTGTTTAAATGTTCAGAAATCCATTAGATGTGCTGCGGATCGATTTAATAGTTCGGGAACGAAACAATGGAGACGTCCCTCTCCCTCTTCTGCGAAGAGGAAGAAGAACCCTGCCGTCCCGTGACTCATGATGTCAACAACTCCCTCCCACCCGTGGTTGAGCGGGGGATGGAGCACGAGGGCATGAGTCATGAGTCACGCCGGGAGCGGGGGAAGGGCGGGAGAAGGTTAAGGAAGAGATCCTTTCTTTGTTTTTGATGAGTTATGTTTTTGCTTCGGCAGAGACTAGTCGTTCAGCAGACCTTCGGGTCCTGTTTGGCTTGGGTTAGGGTTGAGGCCTTCAGAAGCTTTTTTTTGCTTCCACTGGCTCAGCGAGCTTCGGCTGAGGCCTGGCTCGGGAGGAGGCTTTTTCTTTGGTGGTTCACTGAGCTTCGGCTTCTGCTTGGCTCGGGAGAGCTTTTTGCTTGGAGTCGCTTTGTTTTGGAAGAAAGTTGAGCCGGTTGCTCGGCTCGAGCTGCGTATGGTGGCTTCTTCTTCTTCTTGGTTCGTGGACATCTTTGTTCACCATTTTGGTTCCCGGCTTGGTGCGACTCATCGGCCTCTTCTTGGAGGTGGTTCCTCGTGGAAGCGACGCATCGACGGGAAGGATCGGCGCATCGATGGGAAGGATCGGCGCCTCGTCTCACCAGCACGTGTTGAGAAGCGCGGGAGGATTCGCTGGAGCTCGGGAAGGATCGCGGCTCACGGCGATTGGATCCAGCTCGCTCTCGCTGGAGCCCAGGTCTGAACAACTTGAAGACCACACGAGGTGGGGAGGTTCGAGATAGGTTCTGGGTTTCAGCTCACCTGTCCTCCGAGCTGGAGCTCGTTATTAAAGGCCTCTGCCACAATTTCTTGGGTTTGTGTGTGTGCGTATGTGTGTCCGTGGGCCCGTCTAATAAGTAGGAAATTGTTAAGTGCTTCGTGTGCTGTAAATCTTTGTATTGCATTTCGTAAAGTCGGTATAGTTCTGCTCTTATGTGCTTCCCTAGTTCCCCATGATTATTAATAAATACCCCAATTGTTGAATGTTTTCAGCTCGTCACGTCGATTCTTTCATTGACTGAGCATTTCGTGTGTTGGCAGTTAGAAAGCCATTGGTTTGCCGTAAAAGGGGGACATTTGGATTGACGGTTCTTGGCGATTAAGCCGCTAGGAATCGTGCATGGGACAGGCTCGCCTCGGCGGTTTGTTCCGTACGAGATCCGTCGAGGGTGGAATACCCCGGGAGTTGGATCACTTGGGTATTTAGGTACATTGAAGATTGGTAATCGACCCTACCCCATATGATCTGCCTATTGGCGTATTACGGTTCTTGTACAAGGACCTGTCGCACGGAGTTATCCGGGCGGCAATCTATATTCCGGGCGATCGGTCGGGCCGACTCGACTTGCGGCTCCGTTTGAGCGGTCGGTTGGCGGCCGACCCTGGCACCGTAACAATATATATATGGAAAAAATTAAGAGACCACTGCAAAATTATCAGTTTTTCTGGTTTTACGATTTATCGGTATGTGTTTGAGTAAAATGAACATTTTTGTTTTATTCTATCAACTACTGACAACATTTCTCCCAAATTCTGAATAAAAATATTGTCATTTCGAGCATTTATTTGTAGAAAATGACAACTGGTCAAAATAACAACAAAGATTCAGTGTTTTCAGACCTGAAATAATACAAACAAAACAAGTTCATATTCATTTTTAAACAACACAATACTAATGTTTTAACTTAGGAAGAGTTCAGAAATCACTATTTTATGGAATAACCCTGATTTTCAATCACAGCTTTCCTCCGTCTTGGCATGTTCTCCACGAGTCTTTCACTTTGTTGTTGGGTGACTTTATGCCACTCCTGGTGCAAAAATTCAAGCAGCTCGGCTTTGTTTGATGGCTTGTGACCATCCATCTTCCTCTTGATCACATTCCAGAGGTTTTCAATGGGGTTCAGGTCTGGAGATTGGACTAGCCATGACAGGGTCTTGATCTGATGGTCCTCCATCCACACCTTGATTGACCTGGCTGTGTGGCATGGAGCATTGGCCTGCGAGAAAAACCAATCCTCAGAGTTGGGGAACATTGTCAGAGCAGAAGGAAGCAAGTGTTCTTCCAGGACAACCTTGTTCGTGGCTTGATTCATGAGTCCTTCACAAAGACAAATCTGCCCGATTCCAGCCTTGCTGAAGCACCCCCAGATCATCACCGATCCTCCACCAAATTTTACAGTGGGTGCGAGACACTGTGGCTTGTCGGCCTCTCCAGGTGTCCGTCTAACCATTAGATAACCAGGTGTTGGGCAAAGCTGAAAATTGGCTCATCAGAGAAGATGACCTCACTCCAGTCCTCCACGGTCCAATCCTTATGGTCTTTTGCAAACCTCAGCCTGGCTCTTCCTTGCTTCTCATTGATGAAGGGATTTTTTCTCGCTTTGCACGACTTCAGCCCTGCCCCGAGGAGCCTGTTTCGAACCGTCCTCGCCGTGCACTTCACCCCGGCTGCCGTTTGCCATTCTTTTTGTAGGTCACTTGATGTCATCCTACAGTGGAGTGACATTCGAATGAGTTGGTGGTCATCCCAGTCAGTGGAAAGTCGTTTTCGCCCTCTGCCAGTCTGTAGCTTTGTTGTCCCCAATATCTGCTGCTTGACCTTGTTCTTATAAACCGCCATCTTTGAAATTTTAAGGATGGAAGCAACGTGACGCTCACTGTATCCCTCTGCCAGTAAAGCCAGAATTGAACCCTTCTTTTCCTCACTCAAAACTTTTCTTTTCAACTCTTTTGGCATGGTCAATTGTTATTTTTTTTGATTCCAATTACTTTTGAGGTAATACGAGCACTGTTTTTACCATCCAGCTGGACCTATTACAAGAGGATAGTGATGACCACAGCAGTGGTTTTTATACTTTTCCTTGTTGAATAAGATTCGTTTCAGGTGATCACTTCATTAGTACCTCACTAAGTAGAATGAGGTGTGCCTGTGTTTGAATTCAACAGACACTGGAATGGAATTGCTGCCATACATGTGGAGATGCTGATTTAATATTTTTTTGGAGTGGTCTCTTTTTTTTTTTCAGAGCTATATATATATACAGTAGACTAGGCGTAAGTCGGCAGCGTGTAACTCATCACTTCGCCTAGGTCGGCAGCGTCAAAAAGTCCCGAATTTATCTAATGTTAAATCCCTTTGAATAAAGTCTGTAAGTCGTCATCTCTAAGTCGTCACATCGTCTAAGTCGTCAGATGTTGTCCGTTCCCGCGTAATGGAAACTCAAGTAAATTACCACGCCTAACTCGTCACACGGAACTTCTACCTCATGAAAATCCCGATTTCATGGAATTGTGATGCGCGCTCATTGGTTTACACCGCCAGTGATAGGCTATTTATAACTGCGCTGCGTTCAGCTCAGTCAGCGTGCTGTCCCACATGCATCTGAAGAGGTAAACAGGCTGCACAATGCAGTCTCTGGCGAGGGATGAAAGGATCAATCACGCTTTGTGTTGAAGTCCGATCATGGTTTTATATTGGCTTGTTTTGTACATCACCACACTCACTTTTACATAGGTATTGAGTGGTAGTCATCACGATGACTGTGTGTCATGTAATTTGTCGATGGTATATGAGTTTTCATTCCATATGAAAACTCATTCTACATTCATTCCAATAACGAATTCTAACAGCCATTCATTCCACATTTGTCGATGGTCATATACCATCACCGATGGTATAGGAGTTGTCTTACAGTTGTTCGTTATCTTTACTTTTGATAAAGTGATTCATGAATTCCATCTTTGCTTGATCACTTTCCAACTCACCAATGAACCCCCACCTATGCCCCGAGGATTGTGTTAACCTTTTGGTACAATAGCCGGCTGAGAGATTGCTGCGCCCTCTCACACATACGTGTTCAGGCCACGCGCGACTTCATCCTTCACCCCACAGTCATCATGAATGTTCGCATACGCGTAATTCGTCACATGTCAAAGTCGTCACTTTTTTCTCGGTCCCAATGGTGACGACTTGTGCCTAGTCTACTGTATAAATGTATATATGAATATATATTTTTATATGTGTGTACATATATGTATATATTTTTTTATATATATATATATATATATATATATATATATATATATACATACATATCTCCCGCCCATCTCATTTTACCAACAACCGAGCTAAACATGCATTTAATGGGGGATCTGAGCGAATGCTTTATTCAGCAGCATATGAAGGGCCATTTCCGTAACAATATATATATATATATATATATATATATATATATATATATATATATATGTATTGTTGCGGGCCGGGGGGGTCGGGTGAAAAGACCAAGAGGTGGGGGAAGCTATGTCGATTCCCACCAGACTCCCCGGAATTGTAGGCCGTCGCACACGGATAATTCCGTGACACGGCGGGTCGCTTAACCGACCGTGGACGCCAATAACTCAACCGCGTGACCTTGGGTCCTCCCGTCTATGGGTTAATCGGGTTACCTAATTAATCGCATGGTTTAATTACTGGGGAAACACGCCCTCAGTACGCCTTGTCCGAACCGGATCACTTTACAGTTTACCGGATCGGATGCAGCCGAGCGACACTGCCAAGGACGTACCAGCTTAAAGGAACGGATCGTTGGGAATAAAGTCCCTGCTAAGCTAGGATTCGGACCATGCTGGATCAATGGAAGAAAGACAAAAACGAGCAGGGAACATTCCTAATGATAATTATTTATTTACAAGCAGGCGAGGAAAGCTATGTGGTACAGTGAAGATTTATTGGGGTGTGTTGTGCAGAGATAGAAAGAAGCGTGGGGTGCGACAATAAACAGGCAACTTCCAAAAGGGGACACAGAGCAGATTTAACGTGGAAATAACAATAACAATGATAACAATCTTCTGCAATCTTACATTAGCAGACAGGTGCCAACACACACACACACACACACACACACACACACACACACACACACACACACACACACCACCCGATGAAGAGGGACTTTTGCAACCGGGGGAGGGGGGGTGGAGTTTAGGCTATGATCTCGGTACCTATGCACCCAATAGCACGACGTGCCACCAATACGTTTCGGGGGGGGCGGGATGCTCTGGGGTGTGGCACCCGGCAGCGGGTGCGTTGTCTCTGGCCCAAGCCGCACGTGGAGACTGTCTTCGTGAAGGATGAGCCAGAGTGGAGAAGGTGTGGAGTCCAAAGTGCGATGGTGGAGTAGGAGGCGGGATCAGGTAGGCGGGTGTGGTGGACGTGGTGTGGGCGGAGATGAGGAGGCAGAGTCGAGGAGCAGGAGGCGGGTCGTGGCAGTGTCGACACGGCGTGGGCGGAGACGAGAAGCAGGAAACACAGACCGTTAGTAAGAGGGATTGGGCCCACAGCTCGGGGGGAGGGGCCATGCTGAATGCAAACGTCATTACCCGAATTGGGCGCTTCGATTGGCCCCGACCCCTCACATGTCTCGCCAGCTTGAGCCAGAAACCGCCTCACTTCGTTTCCGGCAAGGACATCCCAAACAGCGGCAATATTGCGTTCCGACACCACGAGATGACCTGAATCGCCCACACCAAAAATTGGCACGCGAATCATCCTGCAAAAAACCCCGGGCGACTGGTCGAGGGTCCCGCATGCCCGCTCGGGCGTCCGACCAGCGTTGATCAATGCGCTCGGCCACGCGGCCCACACTGTACATTCCCTCGTCTCGATCACAGCTTCGCTGGCCGTAGAGAGGAGAAGACGTCCACCATCCGTGGAGAATCCACTGCTGCCAGCAAGGACCAAAGGTACATCGCCATGGATAAATCCATGCACGTTTCATGAGCGGCGTACGTGTTTGCTTTCGAGCACATTCCATATAGTGTGCGCAGTTCCGCCATTACGCACGTGGCCAGCGCTCGCGTTCACACGACTCCACTAGCATGTGCGCGGGGCGAACACCAAAATGTGTCGGATATTATATTTATTTATTTATTTATATATATATATATATATATATATATATATATATATATATATATATATATATATATATATATATATATATATATAAATAAGCCTGGAGCTGGCGTAGTGGTTAGGGTAGCGGCTTGGGGTCCAAAAGGTCCTGAGTTCAAGCCCCGTTGGCCACTTGAATTAATACACACCAGGAGGTTGACTCAGCCTGTCATCCTTCCGAGGTCGGCGAAGTGAGTACCAGTGTACTGGGCCTGGTGTATGCCCTGGTTAAAAATAGGTGTACCATCTCCCTGTGTCGTAAGAGGCGACCAGGGTTGCGTCAGGAAGGGCATCCGGCGTAAAACCTGTGCCAAATCACCATGCGGATCATTTGGATGATCCGCTGTGGCAACCCCTCACGGGAGCAGCCGAAAGAAGAAGAAGATGTATATGTATGTATATATATATATATATATATATATATATATATATATATATATATATATATATATATATATATATATATATATATATATATATATATATATATGGTGTCCCAAAATATATACAACTTTAGAATACTTCGTTTGATCCTAAAAAAGCAGTAATTTTGTCACTAATGCTTCATTTCTTGTTGCATAGACCCTGAAGTTTATTTTGATACCAAGCAAGCGCCAGAAAAATGCCAAGACTGACCGTACAACAACGGACGAAAATTGTTGAACTTTGCCACCAGACGAAAAGTGTCATACAGGTGCAACGTCTTTACTCGAGACTTTTCGGTATCCACTTGTGCCATGCACCAAACTTTTGGACAATAAAGTGCACCATCGCAAAGTTTGCCAATGTGGGAACCATCTGTGACCTTCACAAGGGTCACAGTGGTCGGAAGAGGACAGGTCGTAGTAAAGAAAATGTGTAAATGGTGAGACAGGTGGTCGTTCAGAGTCCAAAAAAATCGATTTGACGACTTTTTGCCGAGACAAACATTCATAAGAGCACCGTTCTGAGGATCCTTCGCCAAGAATCAGCTGAGGCCCATCGTGACCCCTGAATGAGCAGGAGAGATGCTGAACCTAAGCGCGCCGAGTCTACATTTTTGGCAGTAAGAGAGGCTGCCTGCACATCGAGTCTGCCTTTTTGGGCAGTGGGAGAGGTGGCCTGCACGTCGAGTCGGCGATTGACTCTTATGAGGAGGTGATTCTGCCGTGAGAGACATGGCGGTCGGCTTTGAGAGGCGAGCGTAGAGAAGGAAAGAAAAGGTGATTCTGCAGAGAAAGAAACTGAGAGGACAGAGTTGAGAAGTCGGGCTTCGAGGCGGGAAGACAAGAGAGGAAACGACGGAGCCTCTGACGGTCCTTGCTCACCTCACGGCTCGACACGTTTGCCGATTCGCTTCCCGGAGCCCGGCACCTCGATTTGGTCCTTGTCTGGTGAACAGGCCAGGCCTGGATTTGCATGCTGGACCTTGAGAGAAATCAGCTGAGGCCCATCGTTGATCTGACGGTCTTGTGCCGTCGACCTTACGTGGGGTCAGAGTGTGCGGAGACCACGTGCGGTGCGGAAAAGAAAGGTGAGCGCCGTCTCGCCACGCGGCGTGTTCGAATTTGAGCTGGGGGCTGGAATCCGTGGGCATCCGCTTGTTAGGAGCGACAATCATGCTTTTTGACACTTTACTCTCGTCCATGGGACATCACCAAGTACTCTGTCTTGCATGCGTGCTGTCTGTCTGTCTATTGTCTGCACGTGTTGTATAAGGCATATCTCGGTGGGGACCCCCTCGAAACCTGTAATCCGTAGTTCCCTAGTTAATAACGGGTTAAAGATTGTTTATAAAAACATTGTCGTGAATGTTTTGCTTGTGTCGTGTTCCACGATGTTCCCCAATAAATCTGGTTGGTTCGTATGAAGTTGCCGCTATGGATTAATTTGTGTCGCGTCGAGGAACGATCCGTTCGATTGGCAAATAAAACCAAAATGGTTACAGACTGGCAGAAAACGCTCGGCATCTGACACAACCAGTCTGTAACCAGGGGTTCTATTTCCCCAACTGGTAAGGTACAAGGATTACGTTGGTATCGCGATTGAAGACGCATGACCCGAGGCCTGTGCTGAGCCGGCTGGCGTTATAAACCCCGGAGACGGTGGTGTTGAGGGTGGCGCCAAGAGTCGGGTGAGAATCCTGCCACCCCGGATCCGCAACAATATATATATATATATATATATATATATATATATATATATATATATATATATATATATATATATATATATATATATATATATATATATATATATATATATATATATATATATATATATATATATATATATATATATATATATATATATATATATATATATATCATCATCATCATCATCGTGTCCACGGTGGTTAACACCGACCTGGACGGACAACCGGACAGTTTTAACTTGGAGGCGAACAGCCGCAATCCTTGGGCATTATGGAGCGCACTGGATGGAGTGTGGTGAGGGCGCATACCAGATGGAAGGCAGCAGAGCACTACCAGAATGTAGGCACATGGGTTTAACGAACAAACAACCCAAAACGAACAAACACAAGGAATTATTACAAATAATGGTTCAAGAAAAATACGTCGACGAATTATTATGAAAATGACGAGTGATCATGAAAATATATCAAAGTGTGAGGTAAAACTAGATCCTCATTTGAGACATCTCCACTCTGTTGCAAGCACAGACAAGGGGAAGGTAAAAATAAATGAAAATCCCCCTTTTATGCTGGTACTCAGCTTGTGTCCAGAGATGACCTTTAGGAGCCTCAGTCATCGAGCCTCAAAGCCACTGCGCAGGAAACCGCACCAAAATGGTGCCAAGTCGCTCCTTGTGGCTACGTAATTGAGGTAATAAATGTGGTGGTCTTCAACGCCAGGGCTCACAAACCGCTGTATCGTTTCTTCTCACGATCTTGACTGCCACACTGTTCCTCTCTCAGCACCAGGCCCGCTCACAACAAATGGTGCCGCCTTTCTCACTGATCAAACAACAAGGCGATTGCTGAGGCTCCGGGGTAAGGCCAAGAGATGCACACCTCTTCCTCGCTCCTTGTCCTCAAAGTGTACAAACATCACCACCCAGTCAAACAGTCAATGACTAGCGTCTTGCTCCAGCACATGAGCAAATTCACCCAGCACGAACAACAAGAATTGCGCTGCTGTTTCGTCGTGTCGAGAGGGAACAGAGCCTCACGCATTTCTTGCAACTTCCGTCTTGTCTCTGTAGCCCCTTCTCCTTGTCTCAAAGCATGCAAACTTCATGACCCAACCGATCAGACAACGGTCAGCGTCCTGTCCCTGCCAAGCAAATTCACGTCTCACAAACAACAAGAATCACACAGCCTTCTTGACCTTGTCGAGGAGAAGCCAGAGAGGTCCTACGTGTTCTGACCACCGTCTCTGCACCATCATCCTCCTGACATCACACCGACCAATCAGCTTCGGGGGGGCGGTCTGCCGGTCCAAAGCCGAGAAGATGGGATTTTTGCCTGCTCGGAAACGTTCGACTCTGTTGTTATTGTTGTTGTTGGAAGAACATGGTTCCTTTTTATATCCGGCTTTGTAAATGCAAAAACGTAGGAAAAGGTCACGGGCGGGCAATCACATTCTGGGAGAAACTAGTCTTATGCCCAACTGAGTTGACACAGCACTACCCCTGTGTGATGACACGTCACAACTTAAGCTCACACTTTTCATTACTTAATTTACATCGACATATCGCCTTCTCGTACACGGGCCATGCTCCACTGTACATTCCTACCTTTACTATAAAATTCCTCCATGTACCCCACAAACATAAGTGTGTGTGTGTGTGTGTGTGTGTGTGTGTGTGTGTGTGTGTGTGTGTGTGTGTGTGTGTGTGTGTGTGTGTGTGTGTGTGTGTGTGTGTTGTTTGAAAGAACGTACTCTTTTCCAGAATGTTGGTGCTGCGGAATAAGTTTATTGGCAAGGTTTATACTGGGTAGTTTGCCATTGCCTTTCCAGCGTTGTTTGTGCTCTCTCCTTTTTAAATGCTGAGTGTCAAGCAAAGAAGCCACATGTACCATTTGTATATTACAGATGAAGAAAGATGCTTATTTTCCCAGCACTTTCAAGTTATCGTATTGGCGTTCCCCTCTGAGTTCATAGCCGAGGAATCTGCCCCCTCCAGGTTGAAATCCAAGAACAAAGAAAAAAATAAACCACTAATTAGAATTATTTCAAACTGAAAAAAATACATTTGTTGTGGGGTTCTGGTGGATGGCAAGGCGAGAGCAGAGACAAACCCATGTGCTCGCAGCTCTGTTCTTCGAATAATTCTCCAACAAGCTTTTCGGTCACAAGAGCAAATGAGAAACCCGAACAAAACGCGAGGCTGTGGCTCATGGAGTTAAAGCAAAACGGTCGCTCAGCTGCCTCGGGAAGCAGGAGAGACTCGGGAAGGAGCTCATAAAATATACAGAGCCCCTTCAAACGCAGCAACAGTGGTCTTGGAATTTCGGAGTGCGTTGGAGGCTTGCACTGCACTTGTGGACGAGGGACGCGGTTGGGGGAGGGGGGGGGGAGAAGCGCTGTTTGCACGCATTTCGGAGCGAACCCAGAAATACGTGCTCGACCAAGGAGGTATAGAGGACTATGAGGACGAGAAAGTGGGATATATATATTGTTTCATTTGATGTACCATACTCTTTACAGAACGTTGGTGCTGCCAACGCAGTTTCTTGGCAAAGCTTATACGAGGTGGTTTGCCATTGCCTTTCCAGCGTTGTCTCTGCTGTCTTTTTAAATGCTGGGCATCAAGCAAGGAAGCAGCACATACCATTTTTTAAAGCTATGACTCGATCAAGATTCGAGCCAGCGACCTCCTGGATATATATATATATATATATATATATATATATATATATATATATATATATATATATATATATATATATATATATATATATATATATATATATATATACACCCCTTCACCCCTTTCAAACCCGGCCCGCTTTCGAGCGAGGGGCTGCCATTAGCGACGGGATTTGACCTGGCAAAAGCGGTTTGGAAATCTCGAGGGAGGAGGTGGATAGCTTCGGAGCACAGCGCGGAGAGTGGTGGGAGGGTTGCGAGTGGGGAGACAGCCCGGACCGTTCGCTCTTTGAAGCCTCCGCGCAGTAGGAGGGCGGGTGAACACAAAGGAAGGATAGCGAGAGAAAGGGGGGGCACGGGGAGGTGCGGCTTTTGTTGCTGCGCAAAAGAGGGGGCTGGGGGTCGCGAAAATGGCAGTTCAATTTTCCGCGTTAATCGCGCGCGCTTAAAAATGCTAATTGAGATAAGAAGGCGGGATCGGCAGCGAGCGGTGACTAATTGCGTTATTTCTTTCAGCGACTCTAAACTTGGGGTGCTGCAAAATGCGCGCTCCGCCAGGCCGGCTTCGCTTTCCATAGATCAAGCGAAAGTGACCTGCGGGCGTTGCGGGCGTTATGAGAAAAATGTGCGTTTCATCCATTTCGACACGCTCCGGGTCTGCCGGGTCCTTTACGTGCGTGAATGAGTGAGTGCGGGACGGTCTGCGCTCGGGAGAGGTATGCGGGTCTGTTCGTTCGTGGCGTTTAAACTCGACGCCGACGTTTTCATCTCGCACACGAATTGGGGGAATGGCGGGGAGAGGAGGACCGGGGGTGGGGTGGGTGGGGGAAAGGGGGGTGGAGAGAGTCTCCCGATTTCAAAAATATCCGCCTGCCTCATTAGGAGCACTTGGTGGCTGCGAGGACGACGACGCGTACTCTTGGTCCAACCGGGGATCAAACGTCCACCTGCCTGATAGTGCGTTGGTCGTGATTTAAAACTTTCCAATGAACACACCGGATGTGATGCAATTTATGCCAACAAGCATCAATGTATATTGGACTTTATTTTGCGATAAATTTTGGTCCCTTGTTTAACGAGTTCCCGTACTCCCAATAAAACGTTAGGAACTCCACTCAACGGCGAGTGATGACATCATCGGTCCCTCCTTTAATAACGAGGTGTTTGACCTCTGTGCTGTACCCAGGCTGCGAAGCTGCAGGATACTTGACTGCTTGTTACACAAATATACAGGGTGTCCATAAAGTGTCTTTACAATTTAAAAAAAATTATTACAAAAAGCCAATGAATAGATAAACCTGTGGAAATTATTACAAAATGAGGAGGAGATATTGAAATTTTTTTTGCCTCATTGAATACACTTCTACATGGGCACCATTAGTTGCACGAAGCACATCAAGACGGTATAAATTATAAAGAGACTTTATGGACACCCTGTATATACAGGAGGCTGCAAAAGTAGGTATACAGTCATGAAAAACAAAACGTGCGCACAAAACGTATTTTATTGATTATACAAGCATATCAATAATAACCAAAACAATAGTAAACATATTAATAATAATCATATTAATCCCTCAAATGTTCAAATTAAATGAATCTTTTATAATACTGGTAATACTGGTATAATTCTTACTGTATACCTACTTTTGCAGCCCCCTGAATATATATATATATATATATATATATATATATATATATATATATATATATATATATATATATATATATTTATTCCAAGCAGGCATGACTTCGTTTGTGTTTTGAATTATGACCGCCGATGACGTAATCTCCATTGATGACGCAATGTCTTCGTTTTGTTAAAAAGAAAAAATTGATGTCCATAATTATTTCGCCTGGCAGGATAGCCTACAGGTATACACACTCGCCCCTGAGCTTTTGAGCTCGAGTTGGAACCGGGTCCGGTATACGGGGTGGTCCACCTGCCAGTCAGTGTTCCTCGTTGGACGTTGAAGATCACACGGCGTCTTTGGCGAATGGAGGACGAGTTATCGCCGGCATTCTGAACAAATTGCAAATTCCTGCCTTGACTTCCTTCGTCCGAGTCTGGATTCTCACCCTCGTGGAGAAACTGCTTTCGGAGCACCGCCATTCTGCAAAATAGTACGAATGTATGATACCTATCATCATTATTATTATTACTATGATGAATTATTATTATTATTATTATTATCATTATCATCTGTGGAAGGGGTCTGTGGCTGTAAAGTCTTGATCTGTTCTATTGGAGTCGAGTAAATGGAATGGTGGAAGAAAAACAGGTCATGGTCCCGATTTAAAGTCTTCATGTTGTCGGGATAAACTTAAATATGTACACACACACACACACACACACACACACACACACACACACACACACACACACACACACACACACACACACACACACACACACTCGCTTGAGTTAGATAGACAAGGATGTAGTGAGATAAGGTGGAGCGGGGACCGGACGACGCATCCGTAAACAAGATGATATCCCAAGGGCGGACGTCCCCTTATGCTCGAACCAGGTTGCCAGTGTGATTGGAAGGGTCCGTCTGTGTTTGGTGTGTTATGTCAGCTCGTTTGAGAGTTCCATGATCTTATGCGCACGATCTCAGGGGCGGACAGAAGAGGGACGAGCGCGTCGGTTATAGACTAGAGACGGCGCATCGTGCCCGCACGACGCACGACCTTTAAAAGACGTCACACAATGTGACTTCACGTCTTGGGGACGGAGGCGCGTCTGGCGACGAAGGAAGATGCGTGTGAGTGGAGACAGGCGATGGAGCACGCTTCAAAATTGACTCGGGCTCGAAGAGGGGTCCGCACTGAGCGGGGCTTGGCGAGCGCTTTTTAAGAGCGGGCGGCGATGGACACAAAGACCTGAAAAGGCACTTTGCGTTCGTGCGTGCGATAAAAAAAGGCGCGCAGGCGGCGGTGGGGCTCGTGGAGAGGAGGACGACGAGGAGGAGGAGGAGGAGGGCGGTGGTGGTGGGGGGCCGGGAAAGGCTGGAGGCGATTGTGTCCGCGTGTGCTGCCGTTGAGTCCGTGCGTGCGGCGTCGGGTAGGAAGGTTTGCCCCCGGGGGGAGAGAGACGCGATTCCGAGCTGCTGCGTTCCATATTGATGAATGGCAGCTTAACGTATTGATTGGCGCGCCGCCCGGGCGAGCGAGAGAGGATGGGGGGGGGGAGGAGGAGGAGGAGGCCGAGCGAGCAGCAGGGAGGTGGATGAGAGGAAGAAGGGGTGCGAGTCGTGAGGTTTGGCTGCGTGCCAGCGCCTCGCTCGGTGGTGACTGCTTAAACCCGGCGCGGAGTTCATTCCAGCCGGCACGTGGAGCCGATAGCACGGCGACTTTAAAACCCGACGTTTCCCATTTGAAAGAGACTAAAAGGAGGACGAAAAGTCCGTTGTGCATATTATTCAAACTCCCGATGAAGCATCAATTGTGATTTTTAACTCACTCGAACGTCTGTGATTCAAATGTCCCTCGAACTGCAACGGACGTGCAGATCGGTCCAGAGGAGAACAAGAGCGATGGAGAATCGGGTGATCTTGAGGAAGAGTTGGAATGGTGTTTGAAGCAACCATTGGAGTGGTGTTTGAAACAACCATTGGAGTGGTGATTGAAACAACCACTGGAGTGGTGATTGAAACAACCATTGGAGTGGTGTTTGAAACAACCATTGGAGTGGTGATTGAAACAACCACTGGAGTGGTGATTGAAACAACCACTGGAGTGGTGATTGAAACAACCACTGGAGTGGTGATTGAAACAACCACTGGAGTGGTGATTGAAACAACCACTGGAGTGGTGTTTGAAACAACCACTGGAGTGGTGTTTGAAACAACCACTGGAGTGGTGTTTGAAACAACCACTGGAGTGGTGTTTGAAACAACCACTGGAGTGGTGTTTGAAACAACCATTGGAGTGGTGTTCTCGGATTCAATCTCAAGTTGTTTTATCTGAGAGTGTTTGTGTTTGGTGTTGGAGAGGAAGGAAAAGTACGAAATGCGAGGAAACGCGTTCGGGGTGTACTCGTGCGGTGACTGCACTCGTACTGTAAGCATGCATTCGGACTGAGAATACACTCGAATCGTGAATACACTCAGAGTGGATACAGTCGTATGGCAAATACACTCGTACGGTAAATACACTCGCACGGTAAATACACTCGCACGGTAAATACACTCGCACGGTAAATACACTCGCACGGTAAATACACTCATACGGTAAATACACTCATATGGTAAATACACTCATATGGTGAATACATTCATACAATGAATACACTCGTCTGGTAAATACAGTCATATGGTGAATACACTCATATAGCAAATACAATCGTAAGGTGAATACACTCATACAGTGAATACACTCGTCTGGTAAATACAGTGATATGGTGAATGCACTCGTACAGTAAATACACTCGTATGGTAAATACACTCGTATGGTAAATACATTCATGCAGTGAATACACTCGTATGGGAAATACACTCGTACGGTAAATACACTCATACGGTGAATACACTCGTACAGCAAATACAATCGTACGGTAAATACACTGGTATGGTGAATACACTCGTATGGTGAATACACTCATTATAGCAAATACAATCGTTAGGTGAATACACTCATACAGTGAATACACTCGTCTGGTAAATACAGTGATATGGTGAATACACTCGTACAGTAAATACACTCGTATGGTAAATACACTCGTATGGTAAATACATTCATGCAGTGAATACACTCGTATGGGAATTACACTCGTACGGTAAATACACTCATACGGTGAATACACTCGTACAGTAAATACAATCGTACGGTAAATACACTGGTATGGTGAATACACTCGTATGGTAAATCCACTCATACGGTAAATACACTCATATGGTGAATACATTCATACAGTAAATACACTCATACAGTGAATACACTTGTATGGTAAATACACTCATACGGTAAATACACTCATGCGGTGAATACACTCGTATGGTGAATACACTCGTGTGGTAAATACACTCATACGGTAAATACACTCATGCGGTGAATACACTCGTATGGTGAATACACTCGTATGGTAAATACACTCGTATGGTAAATACACTCATGCAGTGAATACACTCGTACGGTAAATACACTCATCTGGTAATACACTCATTCAGGAAATACACTCGTATGGCAAATACACTCGTATGGTAAATACACTCATACAGTGAATACTAATGAATACTCATACAGTGAATACTCATGCAGTGAATGCACTCGTATGGTAAATGCACTCGTATGGTGAATACACTCATACGGTGATACACTCGCATGGTGAATACACTCGTATGGTGAATACACTCGTATGGTCAATACACTTGTATGGTAAATGCACTCGCACGGTAAATACACTCGTACGGTAAATACACTCGTACGGTGAATACACTCGTATGGTGAATACACTCATACGGTGATACACTTGTATGGTAAATGCACTCGTATGGTGAATACACTCGTCCGGTAAATAAACTCGCATGGTGAATACACTCATACAGTGAATACACTCGTATGGTAAATACACTCGTAAGGTAAATGCACTCGTATGGTAAATACACTCATACGGTGATACACTTGTATGGTAAATGCACTCGTATGGTGAATACACTCGTCCGGTAAATAAACTCGCATGGTGAATACACTCATACAGTGAATACACTCGTATGGTAAATACACTCGTACGGTAAATACACTCATACGGTGAATACACTCGTACAGCAAATACAATCGTACGGTAAATACACTGGTATGGTGAATACACTCGTATGGTGAATACACTCATTATAGCAAATACAATCGTTAGGTGAATACACTCATACAGTGAATACACTCGTCTGGTAAATACAGTGATATGGTGAATACACTCGTACAGTAAATACACTCGTATGGTAAATACACTCGTATGGTAAATACATTCATGCAGTGAATACACTCGTATGGGAATTACACTCGTACGGTAAATACACTCATACGGTGAATACACTCGTACAGTAAATACAATCGTACGGTAAATACACTGGTATGGTGAATACACTCGTATGGTAAATCCACTCATACGGTAAATACACTCATATGGTGAATACATTCATACAGTAAATACACTCATACAGTGAATACACTTGTATGGTAAATACACTCATACGGTAAATACACTCATGCGGTGAATACACTCGTATGGTGAATACACTCGTGTGGTAAATACACTCATACGGTAAATACACTCATGCGGTGAATACACTCGTATGGTGAATACACTCGTATGGTAAATACACTCGTATGGTAAATACACTCATGCAGTGAATACACTCGTACGGTAAATACACTCATCTGGTAATACACTCATTCAGGAAATACACTCGTATGGCAAATACACTCGTATGGTAAATACACTCATACAGTGAATACTAATGAATACTCATACAGTGAATACTCATGCAGTGAATGCACTCGTATGGTAAATGCACTCGTATGGTGAATACACTCATACGGTGATACACTCGCATGGTGAATACACTCGTATGGTGAATACACTCGTATGGTCAATACACTTGTATGGTAAATGCACTCGCACGGTAAATACACTCGTACGGTAAATACACTCGTACGGTGAATACACTCGTATGGTGAATACACTCATACGGTGATACACTTGTATGGTAAATGCACTCGTATGGTGAATACACTCGTCCGGTAAATAAACTCGCATGGTGAATACACTCATACAGTGAATACACTCGTATGGTAAATACACTCGTAAGGTAAATGCACTCGTATGGTAAATACACTCATACGGTGATACACTTGTATGGTAAATGCACTCGTATGGTGAATACACTCGTCCGGTAAATAAACTCGCATGGTGAATACACCCATACAGTGAATACACTCGTATGGTAAATACACTCGTAAGGTAAATGCACTCGTATGGTAAATACACTCACACGGTAAATACACTCACAACTTAAATACAATCGTCCGGTAAATACACCTGCATGGTGAATACACTCGTCCGGTAAATACACTCACATGCTGAATACACTCATACAGTGAATACACTCGTATGGTCAATACACTTGTATGGTAAATACACTCACACGGTAAATACACTCATATGGTAAATCCACTCGTACGGTAAATCCACTTGTACAGTGAATACACTCATACGGTGAATACACTCATATGGCAAATATACTCATATGGTGACTGCACTCGTACGGTGAATACACTCGTCTGGTAAATATACTCATATGGTGACTGCACTCGTACGGTGAATACACTCCTCTGGTAAATATACTCATATGGTGACTGCACTCGTACGGTGAATACACTCCTCTGGTAAATATACTCATATGGTGACTGCACTCGTACGGTGAATACACTCGTCTGGTAAATATACTCATATGGTGACTGCACTCGTACGGTGAATACACTCATATGGTAAATATACTCA
>NC_140965.1:28378129-28428129 GCF_056783735.1 Eptatretus burgeri
TTCCTCTGTCTGTCTCTGTCTCTGTCTCTGTCTCTCTCTCTCTGTCTCTGTCTGTTTCTCTATCTCTCTCTCTCTCCCCATATCTTTCTACCTCTCCTTCCCTCTCTTTTGTGGGGCCTTGAAGTCTCTTCACACCTCCTTGTGAAGCAGTGAAGGAAGGAGTGTGACATATCACGGAGGTATGCTCCTTTGCTGAGGACATTAGAGGCTGGCATCGGGAATCAAGAATTCTTATGCGTGTGCTCGTGTCGCAGCGTTATCACAAGACGCAGTCGTAATGAAGTTGACATGGATGCGGAAATCACGAACTCAACACACCGTGCCACCCCAGTTCTTGTGGGAGCAGTTACAGCCGAAGGAAGGAAGGAAACAGACCGCCAGGGGTGTGTCTGGTTTGGGCAGAGCAGCACAAATCGTCCCACGCCCTGACTTTAATCGCGCCGGCAGATAATGTCGCGTACGTCCCCCTCCTCTCCCGAGCTCCTCGCTCTCCTCAACCCCTCCCCCAGCACCAGACCTCCTCGGTCCTCCCCCGTAACCCTCCACGCTGAGCCCTCTCGCGCGAAACAGCGGCGGCCGTCAGGCCAATGTAATTGGTGCAGATTTAGACGGTTCGGCTCGGTTTGGTGGTGGTGATGTGAGGATGGTTGAAATACGAGGGGAGAGGGTGTTGATGCAGAGGAGGGAGGGTGGGGTGGTAAGGCACGATTGACAAGGCTTGTCAGGGCGACGTAACGCACGCCTTTCACTCGTTCTCACCGGATTCGCGTCCCGCCTCGGGCGAGCCGATCTGCCATGCAGGGGAGGGCGCCAAGCCCCGTTAATCCCCCGCCCATCCCGATCCCGCCGTTTATAATTCACGAGAAACGTGTCTGTGGAAAAAAAAAAAAAAACTTTCCGCCTTCCAAGCCGACAACACATCGGATACTCAACGACACTGCCCGGCAAGATTGCTCTCAACTGCTTTGTGCTTCAAGTTTCGATCTTGCATCATCATACAAAAAAAAAAAAAAATTCATAAATAAAACTCCCTCCTCACCGCCTTGCAACCATTTCGCTCCCACGGCCTTTCGGTGCAAGGCAGGCCGTGTATTGATTGGCAGCTTTTCAGGAGCATTCGGAGGAATCGCAACCAATTAACTCATCCCAGCCGCAGGGCAAACACGGCAGTGCGGGCGAGTGTGACTCGGACCCGAGCACAACCGCCAGGACAGGGGCGCGAAAGCGAAACGCACAAAGTGCTTTTGTTCGTTCTCAAGCGAGCCTTGATGAAGGGGAAGGAGAGGTTAACCAGCGGCCGCTCCGACAGCGCAGCCGTCACGCAGAGGCTTCGAACGCAGCGCTCCTCACGGGCAGGGATGCGTGGCGGGCCAAGACCGGGGGTCAACAGGAAGGCGTGCCAAAGTTCGCTCCGGCGCGTTCTTAAAGATGCTGGGCCTAATGATTGTGGTGGAGGGGGGAGGCGGGAGCAAACTTTGCACTTGCGCGATGCCACCACACCACCACCCCTCGTCCGCGACTGTGCTGTGCGTTTGTTTTGCCAGATAAGTCGAGCTTGCCGTGGCCTCGTGAAGGGGGGGCACGTGAGGGAAACCTGATAAAAAAAAAAACAACCAAAAAAAGTTTCTGTTTTGTCGGGAAAGCCCGGGACGCCTGTTTACCCTGGCATCCTTTACGACACCGGAGGCCTTGAAACGGTGCCCAGTGTTCGTGGCTTTTCGGAAACACACATATGGTCACACAGTCCGCTCTATATTTATCGGACAGACGAGGAAACGCCGTTAAAGCGTACGGTGGAATGGGGGCGGTCACCCTCAAACCGCAACGTGCCGAGACCGCTTGTGGCATCTCCGAGGTCGAATCGAGCGAGCCGCAGCCGCTCGCTTCGTGTTCAGGTCTTTGCAGCTGCTCGGGCAGGCGGTTGGGCCTGCAGGCGGGCAACTTGCACGGCTGTTTCATAATAACACCGGGTTGCACCTGCTGCAGAGATCTGGCTTCGCCTCGGGTCGAGGCGGGGTTCGAGGTTTACCGCCGCAGCCTTATCTTATAACGCGCGACCTTCGGCCTGAGATCTCCCTTTGTGCGGTCGTCTGTTTGGATTAATTCTGCCTAATTGTCTCTCGAGTGACCTGTAGGGGACGCCTTGCCGTGCAGCCTGATGGGTCACCACCCGGGTTGAAAAAAAAAAAAAAACGACCCTAATTTACGCGCTCAGTGGAGCGGAGTATAAATTTGGCTGCCTATAAAACTGAGCGAATAGTGTTCCGAATTCCGGATTTATCGCCAAACCGATCTCGTTCGCGCCAAGGCTGGAGACCGGGCGGCTCAGCAGTCACGCGGATTCAGCGTCTCTGGAGCATAGGGAACCGCTTTAAAAGTTAATGACGGATAGCGTCTGTGGGTTTATTTTCGCAATTTCCCCTGCGGAGCGTCGAGCGTGACGGCCTTGTTGTGAAAGGCGTCGCGACGCTAAATGTTGACATTTTGTGTCTAATGCTGATTGACGTCCGACGTGCGATCTTTGCTCGGACCACGTGATTCGCCTGTCTACCTGTTGAGCCTCGCGGAGTGTACGCTCCCCGTTCCTCGGACAAATTGCGCACGCACGTGCTCGCGGCGCGCCCTTAATTGCGTCCGCTGGGAGATACTGCAACACAAAGGCTCTGTATTGTCGCCAGGCGGGAAGGACGAGTGGGTGGGTGTTGGGGAGGAGGTTGAAGAAGAAGAAGAAGAGGAGGAGGAGGAGCATGACGAGGAGGTAGTATTCCGCTTGTTGTAGAAGTAAACGGTGGGAATTTGGAAAAGAGAAAGAGAAAATGCCGAACGAGCCAAGGCAAGATGACAAGTCCTAGCAGGCCACGGCTTAGCAGACACGCGGACTGCACTAATGAGACAAATTACCTGGGAAAGGCAGCAACGTAAGGCTGGTTGGGCACTGCCGCTCACAGTTATCCACACACCATGGTGTTGGTGAGTGCGAGTGAGGTGGTGGAGAGAAAGAGGGGGTGGAGTGAGAATGAGGCACATTTGGAAGTGCAAGTGGGAGTTGGGGTGAGGAGAGAGAGAGAGAGAGAGAGAGAGAGAGAGAGAGAGAGAGAGAGAGAGAGAGAGAGAGAGAGAGAGAGAGAGAGAGAGAGAGAGAGAGAGAGAGAGAGAGAGAGAGAGAGAAAGATCAGTTGGGGGAGGGTTTGGGGGGAGTTACGGGGGTTTTGCACAGCCAGGCGGAGGGGAGAGCGAGAAAGCGGAAAGGGAATGTATTACGGCGCTGTGCGGCCCATTATCGCACGCGCGGCAAATAGCCCAGGGGAATCGCACTTACACTCCGCCAGGCTTAACCATTGCGCAGCCTGGCGCCATGATCAGACTGGCGGCCCTTTTGACTGACTTTTCCATCATGCGCCCGGGAGTGCAGCTTGCAGACAGATCGATTCGTAAATGAACTCTGGATTCAAAGAAAACGTTGAATGCCAGAGAAACCGGTCTCCCACGCATGCGGCCGTTCACCAGGGGTGTGCATCCATGTAGGCGTTTCCAATTAACACCTTCAAAGTACCAATGCGTGCTGCATTTCTGAAAGGGTTAAATCAGAAAAAAATGTACCATCGTGTGTGCACCTGCGAGTGCATTTGGCACCCGATTATAATAGATGGCCTTTCATTGCTGGTTGTGTTTGTTTCGCAGATACACTCACTTTGCGAGCATTTCTTGCGATGGGGACAACGTTCTGCGGACCACAGAAAAGTGAAGCTCTGCTCTGAAACCGACGAAGAGTCGTTTTCTCTGCGGCAGTCGAATGTGATTTTGTTCGTGTAAGGTTCGTTCGAATCCTCAACGGCTTGCTTTTTGGAGACGACGGGGCTACGACAACATACCGAGAAGCAAACGGCAACAACTGCGAGGAAAGAAAAATTGTAATTCTGAATAATGGCTCAATCCTTGAAAGTTTTTGACTTGTCGAAAGGCAAAGGACAGCCTGGTTTGATAAAGCACTTGGGTATAGATCATGATATGATTGGTTGCGGAGACCTCAGTGGATTCAATAAGCACCAGTACGCATGTGCTGTGGAGGCGTTTGCTCGTGATGGTGGACAGCTGTTTATGAAAGCGAGAAATGGCCCCAATATGCTTCTTCAGGGAAACGGTGCATACTTGGGTCCACCGACCCTCTTCCCTGGTGGTGGCAGTGGTCTCAATGACCACATGGTCATGGTTCCAAAGCCAATACCCATGCTGCCCGTGCCTATCGGTCAATCCTTCATGCACATGGTTCCCTACCTATCCCGCGATGCAATTCTTCCATCACATGGGCCACTTTCATCCACTGACATAGCAAGTAGCAAAGCTGTATCGGCTGCACATGCACTTCTCAGCTGCGGTCTACCAGTGACGCCAAATGAAATGCTAGGTCCGAAGGGCATGCTTCTCCGCCTCGAGCTGCCCAGCATGATGCACGCGGCGGCGGCTGCTGCTGCCATCATGCCGCACGCTCACCTGCCGAGACCTAAAACCCAAAGTCAGCCACAACCACAGGGTCCTACGCAGGGCAGCGCCTTCCAGTTGGCAGGTACTGCACCGGAGACAATTGCCGCAGCGACCATGGCCGATCCTGGAAACAATGGTGGAGGAATGACGATGGGACTCGGTGGCCCTGCGCCAGTATCCACGGATTCCGCAGCGAAAAGGTCAGCATCGGCGACGGCCATGGCTGCCGGAGGAGGCGGCGTGGGTGCCGCGGCTGGTTCTGCTGCCAAGAAGAAGAGGAAGCGATGTGGAGTGTGCCCACCATGCCTCCGCCGTCTAAACTGCGGCGAGTGTCGCAGCTGCAAGAACCGGCGCACGGGCCATCAGATCTGCAAGCTGCGCAAATGCGAGGAGCTTAAGAAAAAGCCAACATCGTTCGCCGAGGTAAACCATTCTTAGCTGTGAATAAAAAATTCCAACCTTGGGCTTAATCATTCCGACTCATTGTGTAATGCAATTTTGGATCTGACAATGCCAAAACATTGTTACATACTCTTATAAGCAGTTGTTATGTTTGTTTACGTGTATTATAATGCATTGATAACAACAAAGACGCAACACTGCAGTCCATTGAAATTTATCGCACATATTCCTTTGAACACATTGTATTGTTTCACGCAAAGTTAGAGGTTGAGTATTACAATTACATCATATGAAACCCTACCTATATATTGCAGTGTCGTGTGCCGATGTACACAAATACAAGCAAAACAAATAATTCTTTATTAGTTGGTTTTGCCTCTTTGATGCAATTGTTGAGTAATATACAAAAGGGCCATTTGATTTGTTATACAATTGGGATACCCACAATAGCCTATTGGTGTGTCGAATTGTAAGAATTTTTTTTTTTTTCTTTCTGATCATATGTGCAACGAAGTGCTGATCCGTCCAGGGTGGGTTCCAGAGAGTCCTGGCCTCTATTGTTATTATTATTACTACAATTTATCAAATGTTGTCATTTCTTGCACGAATGCGGGTATCTGCTTGGTAGAACCTTTTGAAGCCTTCTTCCTCCCACCCCAGTTCTCACTCCCCCTGCCCCTAACTCCCCCAACATATGTTACATGGCGTTTTTCTCTTCTGCATTTAACTAATGCTCCTCGTGCTTTGATTGCACTTACAGAGCGTCCTTTTTGAGCACTGAAAGCTTCGCTGGATTAATTGCCAATGGAGAACCGCATCGAACGGCAAACCTTGGTCTTCCGTCGTATTGTGGACATGCGGAGACCGTGTGTGGGGGAAGCGGGTGGTGAGGGAGAGAGAGATTGAGAGAGCCAAGCAGATGCAGCAGTAAACGGCCAAAAAAGAAAGGAAAAAGAATGGTTCAAGCACTATTACTAACAAACATAATCCCAAGGTAGATGTGAAAAGAGATGTCACTGAAAGATTTGGTTATTTTCCTCTTCGATAATTGGTCACTTTCTCTTTGACACAGTATTTATCGTCACCAAAAGATGTACGCTTCTGTGTGCACACATTATAAGTCTTATCTCATCACATTTCAGATAAACCTTTGCAACAGTGCGAGCTTCCCCCCATCATAACAAACAGCTTGTATCTGGCATATGCACAGAAAAATCAGATGCCCGTGAGTTGTTCACAATCATTTGGGGGAGATTATCATCAAAGGGTCCATACTCGTGCGGTTTTGCTATCACAAACACCTTCCGAAGGTACGGGGAATATCATGGAAGCAGCAGTACGGGCAGTGCCGTTTTCGATTGGACGATTTGTGCGCGCATCACCTCCAAACCGCCAAAATACCGATTCGGAATTGGTGCGTGTGAAGAGGTAATCGATTTTTCCCTTGAGAAACTGCCATTAAGAGGAACACCACGTGAATGCAGGGCCAAGTTTCATATCCGGGAGAGATGGCCGCGCTTCGCGTGGAATCCTGGACTCGTCTCCAGGCTCCTTTGTCTGCTTGCAACGACCTTTCAAAGAAGGGGTCCGCTTACATCGCAATGCATCTTCTCCATGGGTCTCGCCATTCAACATCCATCGATCTGGCTTGCCTAATTGCGCACGTTGCTGTGAAGTTCTTTTCTTAAATTTCATTGTTTAATTCAGTTTCCTTGAGCTCGATTTTCCACATCTCCTGTAAAACCCTGTGCCCCGGCCTGTTTCTTGATACTTTGGATGAGTCAGTACATGCTGTTTTTCCTGGGGAGGTGGAGGGTCCTTAAAGGAGTTATATTTCCATCAATTAATGGGTGCAGCTATTACTAGTCAAATGGTGGCACACAAAAGTCCATAGGGTGCTTAAAACAACCATCGAACAAACATGTATGTAGGCTTTATGTTCTTTCTACAGCTCTTATACATTTGACGTCATCACTGTGCGAAAGGTATATTCATTCTGAGCCTTCGTGGATGGAAGATGCGAATTAAATCTCATGATTATGGCCAAATCGTCATCACTGCACATCCCAAACAGCAAACAGGACTAAAAATAAGAATAAATAAATTGACTAAGGTGGGTTTTACTGAAGACACTGCAGGTTTAGAAGAGTTGGGTAGAAACCCCATTTCAGTTAGATGGAACTCAACGTGAACTGACCTTGAAGCGGCTGGCTACTATCAACACTGACAAGCTTCGGAGCGAACCTCCCACGGGTTCAGCCAAGTCGAGTCCGCCACGTCCCACCGTGCTCACTTTTCACTCCGTACCCCCACTTATAAAACAGCCTATGCTTTCATGAGTTGCAATTGAATTGCACATTGCCTGGATATCACGACGCCTCTCGGGTGTCGGTAAGGACAGCGAGGATGGAAAAGGCTCCATGCTGGACAAAACAGTGGTATCGCTCAATGTAAATGTACTTAGTCTATTGTAAATTATTGTACATTTCCGATTGTACGTCGGAGTTGACTGTTGATGTAGAGCACTGCTAAGTAACTTTTTTCTGCTAAAAAAAAAAAACTTTTTTTGTTGTTGTTGAGTTCTTACTTCGAGGCTTATTTCCCCGTTGAACAGTGGTCGCTGTACTTTCGCTAGTTAAGGCGTCAGCTGTTTTGTACGTTTCCAGGAAAAGATTTCCAACCGTGGTACCTTTCGTTGCTGTCCAATCGGTGCGTTCCTCGTGGTCCCTTTGTAAACGGTATATTTTGTTATGGATGGAACGAAATGCATACTGTACATAGATCTACATATTTTTAATTATTATTATTTTTTTTTTGGTTTTGAGAAGATTGCGTTTACATTTAAATATTAAAGCGAAATTTACTGTGCATCAATGTTTCCTGTGTTTTTTTTTTTATCTTGACAATGGTTGATCACAATTTTTTGCCTGTGATATGAACTCCATACAGGTGATTAGACTGGTGGGCACCTATGTGTTGTTGGGCTTTATTAGTCCTCCACTGGTTTCACCAAAGGAGACTATAGGTTTGCTCTCTGTCTGGTCGTCCGTCTGTCCATCCATCTGTCCTACCTGTGGTTTTTCAGACTTTTTTTTTCCCATACCCGGTAACATATTCAACTGAAACTTAGTACCCGGCTTTATCATGATAAGTTACAGATCAAGTTCGAGTTTCAGAGCGTTTCGTCAATTTTTCAGTTATGCCCATTTTGGACTTTGGAAAATATCACATTGGTAAGGGACACGTATTGCAAAGCAATTCTCTCTTGTTTTATTTTTTGTTTTTTAGCTCACAGATTACCTCCACAGTCGTAAACTAGCTAATCTTGCCAGCACGTCACCACCATTGGCTATAAGAAAGGGTTATCATTATTAGGGCCTTCGCCTGACAGAAGCCAAACGTTGTCAATACTGTTGTTTGGCTGCGTAGTCTTACTGAATCGAGCAATTAAACTGGCTCTGGGTAGCAATCGTTATTTTATTTTTCTGCTTCTGTGTTGATCCGTCGGTTTGTCGATCAATCCTCAAACTGGAACAAATTCCTGAGGTATAACAAAAGGTGCAATTTAACGCCAATCCTTCAGCCAACCCTTCGGAAATAGCTCAGGTAACCATGATGACCGGGTAGACTGGACGAGTTCGCGCCAACATCAGGAAGGACCATTTTATCACACCACCTCTCCCAATTGGGATATCTCAGATTTGGCTTAGTCCCCGTGAAATGCCGAGTCACGTGGTTTGAACCCCACTGCTGTGTTGTGTGTTATGCCCGGCCCATGCTATGCTAATGAGATAATACCAGTCGCATTAATTATGCTAATGATCGCTGATTAGTGCGCTCGGCTTCTCGCGGGTTCGCGGATGGAGGATGTACGCGCAGATTAGGAATATCATATTCTTCATGGTAAATGCTCTGATTCGCAGTCATCGCAACCCCGGAACTCGCAGCTTGGCTTACGGTCTTCTGGTTTATATAAATCCATCTTCGCAGCTTCCTGAAATGCTATATCCTCCAGAACGCCATTAGCGCCCGGAGTTTATATGAAGCCCAAGGCCATTTGCGTCTGCCAACGCCCGGAACCTGACGATGGTCGCCTGCAGCGAGCCGGACAACCTCAGCCCTGGGGCTAGTACTCATTTGTCTTCGCCCAGCCACCTTGGAATGTGCGCCCTGGGATCACCAGCTTGTGAAACGGCCGCCTGATCTGCGGGTTCTTCCCTCTGTAGCGGTTCTCGCCGCAGGGTTCCGGATATCCCAGAGGACGATGCCAGGGTCAGGATGTTCCTGGTGCTGCCTCGGGGGACAGGAACAGAACAGTGGGCGGCTGAGCTAACTTGCGCCCTGGGCGCAGAGCTGCGGCCTAATCAGAGCATGGCAAGAAGGCCGTGCGGTTTCCATGGCAACTATCAGTAGGGTTAGCTTAAGGTTAAACACATGAAAATCCCTGAGAGCAACTCGAAACCCCGCCCGTAGATCAATTCTATCACGTCCCGTTCAAATCTCTCTCTCTCTCTCTCTCTCTCTCTCTCTCTCTCTCTCTCTCTCTCTCTCTCTCTCTCTCTCTCTGTCTCTGTCTCTGTCTCTGTCTCTGTCTCTGTCTCTGTCTCTGTCTCTGTCTCTGTCTCTGTCTCTGTCTCTGTCTCTCTCTCTCTCTCTCTCTCTCTCTCTCTCTCTCTCTCTCTCTCTCTCTCTCTCTCTCTCTCTCTCTCTCTCTCTCTCTCTCTCTCTGTCTCTGTCTCTGTCTCTGTCTCTGTCTCTGTCTCTGTCTCTGTCTCTGTCTCTGTCTCTGTCTCTGTCTCTGTCTCTGTCTCTGTCTCTGTCTCTGTCTCTCTCTCTCTCTCTCTCTCTCTCTCTGTCTCTCTCTCTCTCTCTCTCTCTGTCTCTCTCTCTCTCCCTCTCTCTCTCTCTGTCTCTGTCTCTGTCTCTCTCTCTCTCTCTCTCTCTCTCTCTCTCTCTCTCTCTCTCTCTCTCTCTCTCTCTCTCTCTCTCTCTCTCTCTCTCTCTCTCTCTCTCTCTCTCTCTCTCTCTCTCTCTCTCTCTCTCTCTCTCTCTCTGTCTCTGTCTCTGTCTCTGTCTCTGTCTCTGTCTCTGTCTCTGTCTCTGTCTCTGTCTCTGTCTCTGTCTCTCTCTCTCTCTCTCTCTCTCTCTCTCTCTCTCTCTCTCTCTCTCTCATTTTCTCTCTCTCTCTCTCTCTCTCTCTCTCTCTCTCTCTCTCTCTCTCTCTCTCTCTCTCTCTCTCTCTCTCTCTGTCTCTCTCTCTCTCTCTCTCTCTCTCTCTCTCTCTCTCTCTCTGTCTCTCTCTCTCTCTGTGTCTCTGTCTCACTCTCTCTGTCTCTCACTCTCACTCTCTCTGTCTCTGTCTCTGTCTCTGTCTCTGTCTCTGTCTCTGTCTCTGTCTCTGTCTCTCACTCTCTCTGTCTCTGTCTCTCACTCTCACTCTCTCTGTCTCTGTCTCTGTCTCTCACTCTCACTCTCTCTGTCTCTCACTCTCACTCTCTCTCTGTCTCTCTGTCTCTCTCTCTCTCTGTCTGTCTGTCTCTCTGTCTCTCTGTCTCTCTGTCTCTCTGTCTCTGTCTCTGTCTCTGTCTCTGTCTCTGTCTCTGTCTCTGTCTCTGTCTCTGTCTCTGTCTCTGTCTCTGTCTCTGTCTCTGTCTCTGTCTCTGTCTCTGTCTCTGTCTCTGTCTCTGTCTCTCTCTCTCTCTTTTCGCATGTCTACCTTTTTGTCTATTTTTTTTACTGCACGACATTGAATGGTCTGTGACCGTTATTGTTATGAAGTATGAAATGAAACAATTAATTTGGTCCTTATGCTGCTTATGAGACACCTCATTAGCACTCCTACTTCCCTCTGGGTAGTCTTGTCTGCTTCACATTTACATGGGAATCAGATCTGACCAAAACTGTTCACCTGTTGTGTTATGAGCCACACACGACATCATGGAGCACACCTACGCGATCACATAAGCTTTTTAAAAAAATCTTATGATTCTATTCAAACAAGAGTCGGCCTTTGGACGAGTACAATGGTTGATCATATGTCTGGTGTTCGAGTAAATTTTTGCACACCAACCATGCACATGACCTCCATGGCAATGTACTTGGCAGATTATTTAATCTTAGGAGTTGAATGTGAACATACAGATCTTATTCCGCCTTTTTTTCCTCTTAAATCTTCTGTTTGACACCATCTGACGATTATTAATTCGTTTTAATAAACGCTTTGTGATTGGCCAAAAACACATGATTTAAAAAATTCATCCTTTCGTTTTCTTGACTCATTATTGTGATCTTGTAACACAAAAAAATTCTCATTCATTTAGGTTCGAATGTCATCCCAGGTACAACTACTTACTAGTAGGTCACTCGGTAGAGCGCATACCTCCGCCATGCAATGCCTGATCCACGAGAACATATCGGGCCCAATACATATTTGACATATCGTACTATGTATCGTTTTTGGCCCTCTCTCAATGGTGAAGAATCACTTAAGAATTCTAGTAGCCGGATCTGGATCTGGATCTTTACCAACAAATTTCACATCCTCAACAAATACTCTCAACAGATTTCAGATCCCTGTCACCTTCAGTCAAACGTAAGGATTTGTCAGCCTGTTCCTGAAAGACTTGAACCAATAAAGTTCCCCGGCCGACCCCACATGGTGAGAATAATTGGTTCCGTTGAAGAAGTTTGGAAGCTGCAAAAAACTTTTGTTTATCTCATTGACCATGGAAGCATCAATGATGCCACGGTTAACCATATAGGCACTATCCCGTGATGGCGTAAAGATACATCCCCCTGGGATGACAGGATGTGAGGTGAGAAGTATTTCCATGTCCGGGTGAACTTTTCGATTGAAACCCAGCTGGCTCATTAATGGCCTTCAAGGAGAGGGTAATCTGCTTGCCCCTTAAGGTCGAGTCTCCATGTGCTGCCAGTCTACACTTTCTGAATTGATTCTTAATGCTCTCAGGGATACTCGTGATGGGTGTTAAAATTCTACTTATAAAAAAAATCAACGAGGTCCAAAAATTTCCTTTTGTAACCAAATGTGAAAAAATAATGGCATTTCATTTACTTGGGGTGATCAGGGGAGGGGATGGAGGTGGTAGTGGTGTGGTGCCTGTTTCAAAATCAATGTACCCTACGCTTTATAGAACGTTGGTGCTGCCAAACCAGTTTCTTGGCAAGGGTTATGCTGCACACCCAGCAGGATTAAAAACAAAACGTGTCAAAGGGCGGAGGAGCTCCTTGTGAGCCAACGGCCATTCATATCTAGTGCCCAACTGTGTCTGTGGACGGCTTCCTGCAGTTGGGTTACTTCTTTTTGAGGAGGTTGGTGGCAGGATTTGCACTCCAGCCACTGTAAAACCCTTCACTCCGCAAAACACAAGAAAACCATAAAGAAAATTATAAACCCACTCCGTGGGAGTACCTCCTGTGCAGCTACCCCACACAGGGCAGATCACCGGATGATGGGATTGCGGAAAAACCTTCGGGACCCTCACTCTTTGATGATAGGAGGAAAAACATGGGTAACCTTCCCAGGTCAGATTGTGATAGTGTGTGTCAGGGTGGTGCTGAGGTGTTGTCCACCAGACGGCGGTCTCCTTGGGTTAACCTGAGGTGGTCCCTTTGGGTGGGTGCCTGGAATATCCCATCCCGAAGAGAAGATGATCACCTGTCTCTGTTATCATCTGAGCTCAAGCGTTTGAATATCGGTATTGCAGCACTCTCTGAGGTTCGGAGACCGGATAGCGGCGAGATCATGGTGGGTGGTTACACCAACTATTGGTCTGGTCGCTCTCATGGTTACCATGCCTAAAGAGTTGCTGTAGTTGTGTCAAATAATGTGACTCCAATGATAATTAATTGAGATAACACCGGTGAACGAGCATATTATGAGACCAAGGATTCGTCACTCCTTGGGTGTCATTTCCCTGGTCTCTGTGTGGGTTCTGACTGAGGCGAGTGATCTGAAGGACGTATTCTATGCCACGCTCGAGTCTGTGGTTGATCAGTGCCCCAGACGAGATACTCCTCTAGTCTTGGGGGGCGGGGGGGTGGGGGTTCAATGCATCGACTGGAACTGATAGGGATGGTTATGAGACGTGTTGGTCCCCATGGGTCTGGAACTGTGAACCAGAATAGCACTAAGTTTCTTGACTTTGCAAGAAGTAATGGACTTCAGGTGGCTGGTTCATGGTTTCAGCGCCCACAAGCTCATCGCTGAACTTGGTATTCCAACGCTGGTGGTCTGGCAAAGGAGATTGACCATGTGGTCGTTGATGGTCGCTGAAGGATGATCCAGGACTGCAGGGTCTACCGGAGTGCTCAGTTCCTCAATACCAACCACAGGCTTGTGGTAGCAACTCTGAAGTTTCAGCTTAAATCCAGGAGAATGGTACCATCCCAGCCGAGGCTGGATGTTGGCAAGTTCAAGGATAAGAGGGTAGCTGAGGAATGTGCGAACGGGCTGAGTGGGAATTTGGGGGGATTGGGTGCTTTGGGGAATCCTTAAGAGTTGCGGAGTACCTGCAAGACCACTATCCTTGATGTTGCTGGTGGATGTCTTGGAACTCACTGGAGGGCGAAGAATAATTTTGTCTCTCAAGGGGCACTGGATACCATTGACCAGAGACCCAGGGCCAGGCTTAATATCAGAGCTGAGCTGTTCAGTGAGTTGAGGCATTAAACACTACGTGCGCTCAAGGTGGACAAGGAGGCCGATGTGAGGGGGTAGAGCATCACCTGTGGTCAAGTGATTCTCATCCTGCCTTCAGGGGAATTTGTGCATTGCGTTCCTCCAAGCCCGTTCCTCGGTGTACTCCAGTTAGAGCGGAAGGTGGTGGGCTCTTGACGGAGGAGTCTGAAGTGAAGGCCCGCTGGGCCGGTTACTTTGAGCAGTTGTACCAGGCTGATCCACCAGCTGTTGAGTTGGATGTCAGGGGTGTTACAATCCATATTGCTGACCCTCCAATCAACTGTGATCCACCTTCGTTTGTGGAAACAGGATTCGGTGAACCAGTTGAAATGGGGTCAATTTTCTGGGATTTGTGGCATCCATGCTGAACTTCTCAAGGCTGGTGAAAATGCTGTACTCGTGTCATTGCATGCAGTTCTGTACTCTGCCTGGAATGCGGGCATCATCCCAACTGACTGGAAGAGGGGCCCTGTTATCCCTCTCTGGAAATGGAAGGATGATCGCCAAAACTGCAACAACTACCGAGGGGTGATGCTGCTCTCAGTGCCGGGCAAGGTCTTTGCTCGGATAATTCTTGATAGGGTTCGCCACCATCGCCCAGAGCAGTCAGGATTTACACCACAGTGGTCAACAATTGACCGTATCCTTGCCTTTCAGGTCCTCACCGAACGCAGACGAGAGTTTCGGCAGGGACTGCTTGCAGCCAATTTTGATCTCTCTAAAGCATTTGATTCAGTGATTCGTTATGCCCTCTGGAGAATTCTCGGTCTTCGTGGGGTGCCACCAAAACTGATCACTCTGATGTCTGAACGATACGCTGGTCCTTAGAGTGCTGTGAGATATGGTGATGCCATCTCTGACTTATTTCCAGTTGTTCTTTGAGTTCATCATGGGTGTGTACTGGCTCCCACACTTTTCAGCGCTTGTATGGACTGGATTCTGGGGAGGATGTTGGAGAGATCAAGCTGCGGTGTATCGTTTGAGAATGTCAAGATCTCTGACCTTGATTAAGCAAATGATGCAGTCATCTTTGTGGACACACTGGATATCCTTTTGTGAGCTTTCAAGGTGCTGAATGAGGAGTCGGAACCGCTGGGATTATGGGTTTCCTTGGTCAAAACTAGGATCCAGGCTTTCAATGACATCTTGGATGCTGCTATCTTGTCTGTACCTGTTTGTGGTGAGGAGGTTGACGTCACGGAGAGATTCACTTTCCTTGGCAGTGATATTCATGTCTCTGCTGGCTGTGAGCAAGAGGTCAAAAGACGTCTGGATCGGGCCTGGAGAGTCATGGGTTCACTGTATCATGGGGTGTGGCGCTGCTGGTACTTTTACAGGAGGACGAAAGTCCGAGTCTTCATGTCTGGTGCTTCCAATCTTGCTCCATGGATGTGAGACTTGGACTCTGACCAAGGATCTGTGACCAAGACTTAATTCCTTTGGTACCAAGTCTCTTTAGAAAATCCTTGGCTCTCACTGGTTGGACTTTGTGTCCAATGAGCGGTTGCTGACACTCAAATGAGATTTGGTACCTGCATAGTCCGTGAGCATCAGCTGCCGCTGTATGGACATGTGGCTCGTTTTCCTGATCCTGCTCACCACATTCTCTCAGTGAGGGAGCCTCGTGAGTGGAGGAGGCCAATGGGCCGACTACGTACTTTGTGTTTGCAGCAGGTTGATCAGCCTCTCAAGGAGATGGGGATGGTCCAGGCATCTGCCTGAAGGATGGTCTGACGGAGGCCCCTAGAGTACCAGTGGAAAGTGGAAGCAGCGACGCGCTGCTCCGGCAAATGCTCTCATACCTGACCCGACCTGTTATGCTGGGTAGTTTGCCATTGCCTTCCCAGGAGTCAGTTGAGGCAGGAATTTCTAATTTGTTCATGGTGCTAACGATAACTCGCCTCCTTGTCACAAAGGAGATCGTGGGATCTCTAATATCCACCAATTAATTCTGGCGGACGAGATTCCCATTTAACGTCCATCCAAGTTACGGCACATGCATTGATGAATCACCCTGCCTGTGAAACAGCAGGATGGCAGTTTATAGCTGGGTCAGGATTCCAACCCAGGCTAGACAGATAAATGGAGTTCACATACCTCCAACTCTCCTCCCAACTTGGTGCTTCTTTAGACTGATGGAAAAGCTCAGAGTTAACTTACCTTTGAGCTGTTTTCTTTGGGTTTGATTTCCAACACAATAAGATCTGACGAAAGTTTGCTCTCCGTGAGCAGTGCAGGTATGGCGATACATCAGAGCACACCGTCTTTTTGGAGAGATCATTAAGCCATCTGTCTTTTATGTTTGCATTTCCTTATTTGTGGATGTGAAATATCCCATGGCACCTTTCATAATTGTCAGGCATTGTGCACTGGTACCGGTCATGAGACGAACTTGCCAGCACCTCGTCCCTTACTCAGGGAAATCGAACTTTGGAGTGTTACTTTAAGTCTCGGATCTTTTTTTTTAATCTTGCCTGAAAAGGCTCAAGTTCAAAACCCAATGATTGTTGACTGAAACTTTTTTTTATTATTTTTAATAATTCCCTGAATCATCTGCACACTATCCTGATGACTGAGGCTTTGCGATACTGGCTGAAACAGATCTTCTTCTGAAATCAGGCCTCTGCTTGATATTTTGAATTTTATCTTTGAATTCCGACCCGTTACATTCATTCATCTTGCAGCCCGGGTGCAGTAGATGCTACAAGACCATTGCATCGCGTATTTAATTTCACTCTCCATATCCCCATGTCTCTTTCTTTCTTGCCTGTCTCATTCTCATACCATATGCATTCCTCTGATTACTGGGTGACACAGCCATTTCTGCAACTGACCCCGACTCCTTTCGCACAACCTATGGTGCAGTCAAATCCTGAAAACTTACCAGCTGCAGAAAGAAACAAACCTCTTCATGATCGCTGAGAAAAGGTAAATCACTACCTTCTCTGTAAAGATAAACCTTGTCTGCTCACTGAAGACTCCGCTCAATTGAATGATATGGCATGACAATCAGGTCAAATGGAACAGACTAAGAACAGATCTAGCAGCCCCGGAGTGGTTATGTATGAGGAATCGTGAAAGATCAACAGCAGACTTGTAATGGAAGACGACGTCATAGGCAGGAACACAGTTCACTCTTCCATCACCATCAGGCTAAGAGACTAACCTTTGTGCAGGGGAATGCAGGACTAAGAGCACTTAGATGGAGTGTACCTGAGAATGAACAGGAACACTGTGTGCAGGGAAAGGTGGAAATGAACAAGGTTGTGCTTGGTGAGAAAACAAAAGGTCATGGGTGTGTATGGAGGACACCACAAGAAAGTCATGAGTCACCGTTTTAAAGAACTGGAGGACACACACGACTCGGTCTCTTGGTGGAAAATGTCAGGTCCTTCCCTCCATTCCTTTAAGATAGCAACCCACCACCATGTTGCATTTATTTACTATATGTCTACATGTCTTTGTACATCGTGTGGACCAAAAGATTAATTATATTTATTCCTTTTTGGTGAACATAATATGTAGTTGACCAAACTTTCCTGGGTACAGCACTTTGACACCCTTTAGGTTTTGGCTTCCTGAGGCCTGTGCCTCACAGTGTCCTTCAGCAAGCTGGTGGGTGGGTACGCAGGTGCATTAGCAACATGACGAACGTCCTTCACTCCAAAATTCAGCGTGTATCTCTAAACTGGATCCACTCATCTCGTAACCCTGTCAAAGCTGGTGTGTTCCAAGGAAGTTTATTGAGCCCAGTCTTATTCCTCATCTTCATCAATGATCGAGCTTAGTGTTGGATTTAGCGGCTCGGGTGGCTGGCTTGGGATCTCAGTGCCCTGAGTTTGAGCCCTGTTGGCCACTCAATTAACACCAGGTGGGGTTGACAGCCTGTCATCCTTCCGAGGTGAGCAAAATGAGTACCGGTGTACTAGTATCGGGGCACAGCGTAAGTGGTACAGCTACACCCCAACAATATGATAGCTACCAGCATCCAAGCTGCCATACGCAAAAAGAAGAATCAATGATCTTTCTGATTCCCTGGAAAATGCTCTTTATCTCTTTACTGATGACTCCACCCTCTGCCGTGTAATTTCTCATCTTTCAGACAGGCAGACAGCAGCTTCTTCCACCTCTGCAGACCATGATAGAATCACGAGCTGGTCCAACACTTGGAATATTTCTCTCAACACCAACAATACCTACACCTTCACTGTCTTTCCAAAAGTACCATCTGGAAAACCCTCCCATTGACATCCTAAACAAATCACTTGAAGAAGCAAAAATCACTCAAATCTTTGGGCCTCACATTCAGTCATGATCTTTCTTGCACAGACCATAATTTCCAGGATTTCCTGCAAAGCCAGGCAATGATTGGGCATCCTTAGTCATGCAGGGTCTTTCCTCGGCCAATTTGAACTTTTCACAACCAACAAGGCCTTCATTCGCAGCTTGCTGGAGTACTGCACTTCTTTTTGGAGTGGCGCCCCTGCCTGACAACTTGCTCTTATTGATGCCATGGAAAGCAAGGCCCTCAAAATTATTGGGATCTCTCGCGGTGAAGCTGAGTGTCTCGGCCTGTTACTCTCACATTGCTGCCAGGTTGGTGGCCTCTGTATTTCATCGCCTCCTTTGTGATCTTGAACCCTCTGCCCTCTCTTGGCTCTGTCCCTCCCAGGTTTCTTCAGGGTGGACACATTCTACCAGTTACCCTCTTCTTATTAAGCTCCCAATATCCAGGCTCACTGCTCACCTCCACTCATTTGTTCCTCTTTTCTATTTCCTGTGGGACCAACTTCCCCAGTCTGTTCAGCCCAATTCTTCCCTCCAGGGATTCAAGACAGCTGTTCACCACTGCCTCAGGTCATGTGCCATCCGTACTCATGATCTCCTTTCCCCCAAACGATCCCATTCCCAAGCACTCCATTTTTCCAGGTTATTGTGATTTTCCCCCTCTCCCTCACCAATTTTTGTTTGCTCCTTCTCTGTTTCATCCCCGCTTTCTCCCTTCCTCTTCTTGCTGTGTTTCATTCGGCTTAGTGCAGCTTGTTCACCACCATGTGTCCTTCTCCCCCCTCCCCTTCATGTGACTCTCACTTCGACTCTGCTGTTAGTATTTCCCCCTTTCATTTTGTTCCCTTCCATTCTGCTCTATCTCTTCCACGATCCTCAATCATGTATACAAAAACAGGACATCACAGAATATCTGGACATAGACATCAGTGATCCCATTATGATCGTCATTATAAATTGCACGTCAGACTTGGATACAATTATGAATGCGTCCTGGTAGTTGCATCATTACTGAGGCACAGCTGCGTCGCTGACGCAGTGCTCCTGCACATTTGTGCAGGAACATATAATTTAACTGGGTTACCAGCAACAATCGCCCACTCTTTGTGAAATACACCATGGGATCTTCAACATCCACCAGCTAATGCCAGCATATGGTTGGGTTGGCACACTCATTGATGCAAGAACACGACGGTATATATCCGTGTTGGGAATCGAACCCAAACAAGACAGCTCAGAGAGGCCAGTGTTCTATTGAGCCGTCCAGTTGCAAATCCCCTGGATATAGTGCAGCTGTTGTCCAAGCATGGTGGAAATTGAAAACCTATCTTAACAACTATAGATAACAAGAAATCTGTTATCAAAACCATCACTTCTCTCGAATTGGCTCTGTTTTGCATATGGTTGGTTTGTTCATATATACATTCTCATTGCAAGGTTGAGACAAGTAATCCTAGACCTCTGTTTAAGCTGTTTAGTTCTCCTAATTGCGTGTTAATTGGAAAGTAATTGAGGTTACAATTACATTCACAATTTCATTGCAAATTACTTTGATCCAGCCTCTTAATAATTATTGACAATTAATTTTATACATTTCTTAAATTCCATTTTCATTTACAGCACCAACAGCATTCCATGGTTGACACCAGGGCAGCATTTGATCCAGTGCATCAGCAGAGGAGAGTTGGTAGGGGAAAGGCCATTGGAGGTCATGAAGATAAGATGAATAGGGGAGTCACACCTGATACGTACAAAAAGGCGTTGGCTGTCAAGAGAACATGTAATTCACACTACCAAGATGGAGCTCCAGGAGTTGCTCAGGTTGGGGTCATTTGCGCAACCGTCTTTCGTGGCCTCATCAATGGCCTTCCTTACACCGTAAGATCAGTGGTGATGTTTGCTGATGATCTGTGTTAGTTCCATGTGTGGTATGTTCTTCTGACAATGACACAGCTCATCACTGCTCATCCCAAAAGCTGGACCATATTCAGGATTGGGTCGACAAATGATAAGATCATTAGTACTTTAGCTTTGGTCGTGCAAGTTCCAGGTAATGTCTGCTTCCAAGACAAAAAAAAAACTTGTATTGGCAATCTGCCAATGACCCTCAGTGATACCACAATCCTTGTCTCGCCAATTGTTAACTTGGTGAGGGTCACCATGAACCAGAAACTCAATGGGACCATCCATGTTGACACAATTGTAAGCTCATTTCCTGACTCTACGTGTTCCCATTCCCATGCTCCCCCCGTCCCCCACCATGCTGCCCAACCTCCGATGCAAAGCTGTTCATCATCAGTGGGTGAAAATCACAAAACCTTACCCCAACCCGATCACCACGGGGTCTGTGCACATTTCAGGAAAAGGTCCGGAACCTCCTTACAAGGGAAATGTGGGAACCTTATAAGGGAACCTCCTCCTTATAATATCATGTGCGCTAAAATTGTTTCCAGAAAGCAATATCACCATCAATATGCAAGCAAATAAGGACACAATATTCGAAAATTAGTTTGAAATTCACCCAAACACAAGTTATGCAGTCGGGTATTGTGAGCTTGGCAAGCTCAAAGGGCAGTGAGACGGTGTCTTCAGCGGGTCGATCCCACTCTTGACACCAATTATTTGAACGTCTCCCATCATGCTGATCCTTCAACGGAAACCACCGTCGTCCACCAGTCACATTCTTCCTTTTCCAACTCTCCACTCGTTTCGCTTGTCCCGTTGGAGTCGCGTCACGTAAATGGTTCTCGCTCGGTCGTCGGGGCCGATGCGACGCGTCTCGACTTAATCACCAAACTCGTTACCTCGACGACTCGTAACTGGGAGCGACGACTGCGCTGCACGGCTACGGCTGTGCTTGGCCCACTGGAGGCCACAGCACTTTGGAGGGGAGGAGGAAGGAGGATAGGGGGACGGTCTCTGCTGGACAAGCAACAGGGGTAATTCTGGGCAGAGGATGAGACAGATAAGGGTCGCATTTCCAAGGAAGAAGTGCAGATATAGGCTGAGCCACACATCGTTCATTTCGTTCTTCCTCAAAATGTAAGCGCCTTCTTCTGAAGCAGTATTGCGTTGCGCAGAAAATTTACGAAGACAGCCAATTCCATTTGCGGGCAAAGTTAATGGCCTCCCACCTCTTTTATTTGTGACATCTGAACGTTTTAATCTCTAGCCGTAATTAACGGTAATTTGTTGCACATGGCAGAGGCGTCGAGGCTTTGTGCGCTTGTTTACTTAGAGAGGGAATACATCAAAGGAGGGTTTCGGGGACAGCAATACAACGTATAAACTAGAACGGGCACTCAGTAGAGCGCATACCTCCGCCAACGCTACATTTTGCCCCCCCCCCCTCAGAAACCGTTGATTGTGAGGGTATTTATTTCTATACCCCATCTGCCATCTCATATGTGTTATGATGGCTTAAAAACATTAAATTTCCTGCTGTTTGACACTGATTCTCGTACATTGTACAATTTCTGTATGAACTCCCTGACCTTTTTGGGTGTCGGTGTCAAGTCAATCTGATGACAACTGGTCACATTATAAGAAATCAAATATTACACATCACAGGATAGAGAATTGAATTCTAAACATTTTGAATCTACTTACATGCAAATTGTATAAGAATTGACCGCGTTATGATAATAAAGGTCATTGACCCCCCTGACCTTTGACCCAAACCGCTAACAAAGGTAATGACGTCATTGTGTCATATCGTATATCACAAGATTGGGCATTGAATTCACAACATTTTGGCATTGGTTGCATGCAAATTGGATAAAAATCGACCGCACTATGGCAAAATGGCGATTTTGACCTTTTCATGACCTTGACTTTGACCTTTGTACACTTCATTTTGTAATTGGTATTAGAGTGTGGGAAACAGAACAGTCAACATTTTGGTTTCGGTTTCATGCAAATCGGATAAGAATTGACCGTGTTATGACTAAAACCGCACATTTTGCAATGTCGTGACCCCCCCCCCCGACCTTTGACTCCCAACCGCTAATAAGGGTTATTACGTCATTGTGTCATGTCACATATCACAATATGGGGCATTGAATTCTGAGCATTTTAGCATTAGTTGCATGCAAATTGGATACAAATTGACGGCGCTATGGTAAAAAGACGATTTTGACCTTTTTATGACCTTGACCTTGACCTTTGACCCGATCGCTCCCAAAATCTAATCAAATGGTCCTCGGATAATAACCAATCATCCCACCAAATTTGCTGCGATTCAGTTCAATACTTTTGGAGTTATGCGAATAACAAACAAACAAACAAACAAACACACATGTTCACAAATAAATAAATAAATACACAGCGATCAAAACATAACATTCGCAACAAAGTTTGCAAAGGTAACAAACGATCCTTTGCTGCTACGAATAGCTTACGTACATCGATAAGAAAAATGAAAATTGCCCTCATCGTATTTTGAAAAGTCAACTAGAAACGTTGCAAATATCGTGCAATCAAAATAAATATACATTATATATATGCACTATATATCTCAAAACTCCAATCTTATCTCTCATCCACATTTGGAGTACTTAAAGGAGAGGGGGGTAAAAAAAAAAGAAATATATCTATATCCCATCATCCCCCACACAGCAGTAGATGGGGTTTTTTTTTGCAATTGCTTCTGCGTGTGCGTGTGTGTCTGTCCGTCTGTCCAGGCCATAACTTTTTTACCATTTGAGCTTTTGTCATCAAATTTTCAACAAACCTTCATTATGAGAATATGGAGAAAATTATCTATACATTAATACTGAAGGACCAATTTTGTGGTCCTCCTAGTGGTCGCGTCACGTTTTTCTCGGTACTGTGACCTAAGAAGTTTTGACACGGTGTTTGTACGTCAAAGTAGACACGTGCACAAATCAGGGGACTTCTTCACAAGGAGTAGTGCACACCAAAAATGTCGTGTACAAGGACGTTTTGTAGGCCTCATTAGGTAAGGCCATGGACTACATACACTGGGATCCGGCTCTTACAAGAGCCGCCACTGGTTGTCACATTGGGCTCATGGAACGGAATCCGTCTGTGACGGGGTTTCGGCTCGTTGATAATAATTTCCACCCGGCCCTCTGTCACAAACAACACCTCTCTCCTGTGGGCCTCCTCCTCCTCCTTCTCCACTCTGTTCTTTATGTACTTGGAGAATGCATACAGATCAGTGCTGCATGCCTTGATCAGATATGCCATGGATTTATTTTTGGTGCCACGGAGATTTAGAGAATTTCTGATGACATATTATAATCAGTTTTGGATGCGGTTTGCTGCGCAGTCCTACATAACAGAGTGGAAGACGTTGGAAGTGGGGATCCTAGTGGGATGTACAATCTCTCATATTTTGTTTGTGCTGGTTATGGAGTTGCTGATATGTGCTGTGAGTGAACATGGGAAAGAAGTGGAGCTAACCCCTAATCAGAGCTTGCCATCAATGTTTGCATTCATGGATGACCTGACAGTTGTCCAACAGTCAGCTGATGGAGCAGTGGAGGTACTGTAGTAGTTATAAAGGTTGATGCGGTGAGCAAGGATGGGCTTCAATACAAGAAAGTTGAGGAGTGTTGTGGTGAGATGAAGGGTGGTGAATCATGTTCACAGGTTTGAGCTGGGAAGAGAGGTGGTTCCATTATTGGTGGGGGTTACTCATCAAGAGCTTGGGAAGATGGTATATAGTTGAGTTGAATGATTTGTGAAGGGTGGAGGAGGTAAGGGGCAAGCTGCAGAGAGGTTTGAGGAAGATTTATGGATGTGGTTTTCCAGGAATGTTGAAGATGTGGTGCTTGAAGTTTGGATTAATGCCATGAGTATTGTGGCCATTGATGATATTTTATTTTGCAAATGGGAATGTTGAGAGGATGGAGGTTTTGGTGGGTGGGCTTGGGAGGAGGTGGTTGGGAGTGCCACACTGTTTGACGAATATTGCTTTTTATGGTCAGTGGAGAAAAATCTGGTTTCCCTTAACATCGATAACTTAGGAGTATGGTGGTGAGGGTGCGGGAGTTTATGATAGTTCGGGATTTGAGAACTCTAGTCGTGAAGATTTCTCTCCCAGAGAAGAAGGCATGTCCGAAGTGGAATGCTAGAGCAGAGGTGGATGAAATCGAGGAGCAGTTGCAATAGGAGGAGGTGATGGGAATGGTGTAGCATGGGAAGCATGGTTTGAGGTGGATGAAGCATGATCTATGGGGAAAGGCATGTGTGAAAGAAAGGAGGAAGATGATGGAGAGAGAGAGGTGAAAAGAAAGGAGGAGAGGAGATATGTGAAGGCAGTCAGACAGGCACAGCAATGTTCTTGGACTCGGTGGAAGGGTGTGAGGTGCAGTGAGGACGTTGAAATAGCAAGATATTTGAAGGATGGATCCAATACTGTTGAATTTCCTGTTGCAGCAACGTACAATGTGCTTCCGTTGTCAGCAAACTTGAGGGTGTTGGAGTAGCTGCAGGAGGAAAGCTGCTCTTGGTGTGGAGGTCTGGGACCAATGCAGCATGCACTGAGTGCATACTCAGTAGCATTGGCAGCAGGAAGATATAGATGGCAACTTGATCAAGTGCTGACGATGGGAGTGAAGATGGTGCAACAAAAGGTGATGATATTGAGAAAGAGGGGAGTGGAGAAGGAGGAGGAGACCCATGGGAGGGAGGTGTTGTTTGTGAAAGAGGGCTAGGTGATTTAGTGGTAGAAGAAGGAGGTGGAAGGCAAGAGGTCTGCCAAATGCTTGTGATTGGCAGGTGGTAGCAGACCGAAAGCCACAAATGGTATTGCAGGAGGAGATCTGTGTGACAAGGTTGTGGCCTGACATTTTCATCTGGTCACGTACAACAAACACGGCAGGTCATCTTTGGGGAATTGTCAGTACCTTGGGAAGACAATATGGAGGAAGTGCATGATAGGAAGAGAGGAAAGTACCTACAGGGTGTTCCAATAAGGCCTGGACAACTTTGGTTGTTAATATATTTAGTACCACAAATGATACAATGATAGCCTTTGTTTTACGTGACACAGAAACTCATAAAGTTTTCTTTATTTTCAGGTTTGCTGGTTGAATGTAAAATAAAATGGCGACTCCACAGGAGAAAGCTCAGTGCATCGAATTGTTCATCGAGATGAGATCCGACACGCGACTTCAGCGTAATTTCCATACAAGGTATGGAAGGAATCCGCCATCGCAGACTGGTATCAGAGAGTGGTACAAGAGGTTTTAGGAGACCGGAAGTTGTCAGAAACAGGAAAGTACCGGGCGACCAAGCACAAGTGCAGCAGATGCTGAACGAGTGTGTGAATCATTTCAACAAAGTCCCAGAAAATCAATTTGACCTGCACTCAGACAACTAGGACTACCAACCACTGCTGGACACATGATTTTGCATAGAAGACTGAAGCTTTATGCCCATAAGGTGCAGAATCTGCAGGAGCTCAAACCAAATGATGGACCCAAATGCAAGGTGTTTGCCTTGAAAAATGCTCAGTCGCATAGAGGATGACAAAGATTACCGGGAAAAGGTCATGTTCACAGACAAAGCTTGTTTTCATGTATCGGGGAAGGTCAAATGGCACAATGTGAGGATCTGGGGCTCTGAAAACCCCCATCTGGTCATTGAACACATATGCAACAGTCCAAAGGTCAATGTCCATGACAACTTCTCCATGACAACTTGGTGGGTCCGTTTTTCTTTGTGGAGCATACAGTGACCTCAACAATTTACAGGAACATGTTGGAAGGATTCATATTCCCACAGATTGAAGACCTGCAACCCACATCATTTTTGAAAGGTGCTCCTCCTCATTGGGCCTCAGTTGTTTGAGCCCGCCTGAATGAAAATTTTCCAGGTTGCTGGATTGGCCGAGATGGACCAACCGCCTGGCCCCCACGATCTCCAGACATTAACCCCCCCCCCCACCGCCTTGATTTTTTTTTCTGTGGGAGTTTGTCAAAGATGTCCATAACACCAAGGTGGAAAACCTGCAGGATCTTCGTTCTCAGATCACAGCTGCATGCGCACTGGTGGACGAAAACATGCGGAGCCAAGCATCGCAAAAACTCATGTACTGCCTTGATGTCCTACACGCATCAAATGTAGCTCACATTATAGTGTATTGATGATGTGCACAAAACTTTATAAGTTTCTGCATCATACAAACAAATGGTATCATTGTATGTATTTGCAGTTCTTAAATATATTAACAACCAAAGTTGTCCAGGTCTTTTTGGAACAACCTGTATGATGATCTCGAAGCGGAGTATCCAGAGAAGGGTTTGGCGAGTTTCTTGCCAGCCGTTTGAGGAAGGATGTAGAGGGTATGTTGGCAATTCCTTTTATGCATTTCTTGCTCGACTTGGAGTGTGTGCAATGGAAAGAAGGAGTAGAGGATGTGTGAGAGAGTGTCCCAGGTTGCCTTGTATGGCTCACTTTGGATTCCGAGGAAGTTTATGGAGGCAAGTTGAATGGTGTAGGATGAGGTTGGTTAGGTGGTGGTTCTTTCAGCCCTAAAAGGGGTCGTGACTGAATGCGGAAGAGATATGGAGAGATGTGTGTTTGGATGCATGTTGATTTGAGCAGTGTATGTTATGAGGCTGGTTGTGTGTGTGTGTGTGTGTGTGTGTGTGTGTGTGTGTGTGTGTGTGTGTGTGTGTGTGTGTGTGTGTGTGTGTGTGTGTGTGTGTGTGTGGTGTGTGTGTGTGTGTGCAATTCAGGTGTGTTTGCATGTGTGTGTGTTTGTGTGTGTCTGTGTTTTGCTGTTGAGTGATGCATGTTGTAAGGTTGGTTGATTGGTTCGTTGCTCCAGGATATATTTTCGGTGATGTGGATTCAGCGAGCGGACACTGTTTTGTTTTTTTAGTTTGTGTTCTCGCTGACCGGGGGCTGGTATTGAGAATAAATGGCTGTGGGCTGACTCAGCAAGCACTATCTAGCTTAACTGCCTGGTAATGGTAACTGAAAACACCCCAAGGGTGACAGTTTCTCGATGGATCGAGGTTTAGACCTGGGCTAGACAGCTCACAGGTGAGTACGCATACCTTTAAGCTACCCTGGCAGCCCATCCTTATTATTGCGGAAAAAAAAAGACAAAAAAACCTGAATGGACCAAGAAAAAGCAGGGAGGTTGAGATAAATTCAAGAAAATAAAAGACATTTGAAGGAGGTCGTGGAGAAAGGGGACAAAAAAGGGAATGAAAGTTTGGAGTACGTATGGTGAGAGTGGAGTGGAGGGGAGAAGGTGAAGAAATGAGAGCAGAGGGTGAGTGCGGGGAAGGGGGAAGGAGTTGAAAATTTTCTCCATTTTGCAAACGTATTATGTAGATGTCCGATTATGAGTTGAAATTAACCAGAAGCAAGTTCGCAAGCACATGAATCCGTACGAAGGTTTGTAGGTGTGTCTAATAACATGAGTTCCCCAACAAGGAATGTAAACGCAGGAGGTCATTCGGCCAATCAAGCCTGCGCAATGGTTGCCAACCTATGGTCGATTGTCGGTGCTCCACCCTTCATAAATGCTGAGCATCAAGCAACAGGTACCGTACTTAACGTCTTTGTTATGACTCGGTCGGGGTTCGAAACCACTGACCTACCTCCTGGACCTGGACTCTCAGCGAACACTCAAACCATGACACCACCAATGCGCTGCATCTCGCATGTTTGGCATGCCTTGGACATGAGAAGGCTGTGACGTATTGCTGTTATTTTGGAAGGATATTTTGGTTCCAAGCGGCTGTGTTCCTGGGAGGATGTCCTTCCGTGGAGAGAAGAATCGACTCCAGGCCGAGAGACCTTCACCCACTCGACTCACGTGACCCATTTCCTTCGCCATTGCAGTCCAGCATATTTGGCTCTGAAACAGCAAGGCCGTCGAATGCATGAAGCCCTACCGAGAGCGAGTGATTACGAGGCTGGTTGAATAAAGGACTGTGTTCCAGGTACAATCGCATTGCTAATCCTTCAACAGCTCGTGCACATCTCAAGGTCCGTTTGCACTAAAGAGCAATTCATGTAAATAAGAAACTTTAGGGATTTCATATTCATTCATTAATATTGCTATTGCACTCAGCACTGGTACATAAGGAGACCGTTTACACCACAATAGAAGATCATGCAAGGCATTCCAAACCTATTGGAGTGAGTATAATAACTCGTGAGATATCAGATTCGAAGGAGAGTTTATTCACCTTTATTACCTCCGCTACCTAAGGTGGACGGAGGTTGTTTTCACCCCCCCCCCCCCCCGTCTCTCTCTGTCTGTCTCTGTTTGTCTGTCTGTGAGCAGGATATCTCAGCAAGTTGTGGACGGATTTGGACGAAATTTGGTGGATAGGTTGGGTGTGTGACAATAACAATTGATTATATTTTTGGTGAACATCTGGATGCAGATCTGGCCGATTAGTGTGATACAAAACGTAAACTGGTCAGCCTGGTGGAGGTATGCGCTCTACCGAGTGCCGTTCTCGTTCGTTTGGCAATTTTCCTTAACCGTCTTTTCAGTTTGAAGGTTCTCTAAAAACAAAAGAGCAATTTTTCATTTTAAGTTCCACCCCTGCTTACTCTTCGAAAAAAAATCTCCATGATGGGCAAGAATATTGAAAGACCTGAAACCCAACCACTTTTTTCACCTTAAAGACAGTTTCTCCAAGCAGAAAAGATCATGTCTGGTCACAAAGGAAACCAGAAACAGAATGCAAGATTGTGACGAATCGTCTAACGGCTTGAGACTTGTATAAGACTGGAAGGACAATTGGTAAGGTCGATTGTTAAATTGTACAATTACCAAATGAAGCCTTACGTTAATAAAGTCCAGAGTAATGCAGTGAGCTTGAGTTTCCTGTTTTGCTCTAAAGGTTGAAAGGATATCGGTAGGCCATGGCTGAGATGGCAAGATTGTGCGAGGAGGGATATCAATAAGGTGGGGTGGTTGGAGAGTGGAGAGAGTTGTCTGAGTACAGAGCAAAGTGGAGTATCATGTTCAAGGCAGGGCAGAAGCTTGGTACCATTCGGCCTCACCTCCTATAAAGGGAAGAGAGGAAAAAGTAATTGAGGAAACCAAGAAATAATACCTGTTGACCTGCTAATGGAACTGTGTGTGTGTGTGTGCGTGTGTGTGTGTGTGTGTGTGTGTGTGTGTGTGTGTGTGTGTGTGTGTGTCTCAGAGTGTCGGTGCCGTTGAAGCAACTTCCTGAGCAAGGGTTACACTAGGTGGTTTACCATTGTCTTCCCAGCAGTAGTTAAGGCAGGAATTTCTAATTTGGCCATAGTGCCGGCAATAGCTTGCCTATATCCTTCACAAAGGACACCGTGGGGTCTTTAACGTCCACCAACTAATCCCGGCAGACGGGACATCCAGTTTCACGTCCATTTGAGGGACACCACCCACATGAAACATCAGGATGGATAACAGTTTATAGCTGGGCCAAGATTCAAACCCAGGCTAGACAGCATAGAGGAAAATGTGCATACCTCTAGGTCATCCTGTCAGTCCGCTAACAGGACTTAAAACTCACCAGCTACTCAGAGACTTGGGTTGGAGGATCGCTTGAGGACGAGATCAACATCGAGAAAATTATCACTGCCCTCAATTGTGTCACAATGGGCTCAAGGTGATGCTGCAAGTGAAAGGAAAATTGAAATAGGACCGTGGACCAGTACCTGCTGGTAGTCCTTCAAAAACACATCTTGCTCATCTCCTTGTGCTGGATTAAAGCATCTCCAATCATCTCATGACTACAAAAGACTGGCCAGACCATGACCAATATGGGCATATTTTATGGACCGATAACGACTCAATATTGTTAAAGGTAGAAACACACCTCTTTCTTTTTGGCACTTTCATTCTGAACCTGAGCCTGCACCCAATTGTGTCTGACACCAATCTATACAAATGGCTATTATGGAAAGAAAAGCACAACCTACCCATGTTGGTATTGGGTGCTTAGGCACGCTCCATTTCAAAAAAAATAATAAATCGGTTGCGACCAATTTTCTTCAGACACGGATGGCCTTCGGAGGGTGTGGAGAGGGTTTATCATGATCACACATGCTTCATCTTACCCTGGCAAAGCATATAATACTTGTCTTGATGGGACAGAAGTGTTTTTGTTTTTCAAAAAGAATCATTTATTATTGGTACATTATAATTATTATTATTGGTAATACTATTACTTTCTCTCTTAAAGGGGAGGGCCTGACACAGATAAAGGAAAATCTTGATTTTTTTTAACCCATCCCTGAGAAGAGCATGGACAAATCGCTGGAAGGTGGTGAATAAATAAATAAATAAATAAATAAATATATATTTATGCATATTTTCAGTCCACTGGAGGATGAAGATCTCCTTCAACATGCAATGGAGTTTTTTGGAATACATGCCATGCTTGCCTAATGCGGGTTAACAAGAGAGTTCGGGCATGGATTTATAATTTGGCCAGAGTGCTGGCGATGACCTGCCAACTCTTCACCAGGATGCCATGGGATATTTTAAGTCCACCATGTAATGCTAACAGACGGAAGGTCGTGAGGGACATCACCCTCTTTGATGCAATTCCCTGCTTGCACCTACAAAGCACCAGTCCGACAGCTTGGAGTCGGGCCGATAATCCAATCCCAACTCGACAGCTCAGAGGTAAGCGTGCTACCTGTGCACAATTCTGACAAACAATAATGATGCGGGTTTATTAATTCATACACAGCATCTGGCTATGAGTTGCATAATTTCAGGGAACAGGACTGACACTAGTGCAGTGCCCCCCCCCCCTCCCCTCCTAAGTTAGGGTATGAATTTGCAATTTTGCCAGGATTGCTGCAAACAAATGGCCTAATATTGCAAAAGACGTAGTCATGATGTCTTTAACATCCACCAGCAAATGCTGAGTAACGGGACACCTTAGTTAATGTCTCCATCCCACGAATGATACACTGCATGATACAATGACCAACCTACAAATCTCCAAAATGACATCTTCTAGTCAAATCTGGAATCGATCACAGATGATACAGTTCAGAGGTAGGTTCACTATCTGTGAGATATTCTGCCAACCCATTGTCTTCACTGCAGGTTCAAGTATGGAGAAGGCCAATCGGTTGTGATACATATTCACAGGTCCAAAGACAGCATGGTGTATTCTCACCTTAATAACTGTAGACATTTGTTCTTGAGTTTTCTTGTTTAACCGTTTTTGTCGATTAATAATATTAATTGTCCCGTGCATGCGATGCGAAAAGCGAGGTTAAGCACTTGGTTCACTTCTGTCTGTCTGTCTGTCTACAAACGTCAGTTTATAATCAAGGACCAACTTAGTTTCAATTGAATATTATATTTTGAACAGGAATCGGAACATTAATCAGAAAACTAACTCGTACTTTAGCAGTACTTTGGCTCTTCACATGTGCAGAGAGGAGTGAGATAATATTTATACTCTGTCTATCTGGCAGTCAAATAAAATTTATCATTCCAAACAGGAAACTTACCATCATAAAGGACAAAAACAACAAGCACTTAGAGCTAAAGTTACGTGTTAAATAAGGTGGTGTAAAAAGACGCTGCATCAATGGCGGTAAACTTCCGGGATTTTTCGCTTATCTGGAATTTAAATTCCAAATGAGGTATTGTCATCGCTCACCATCCATCTGTCTGTCCATCTATCCGTCCGTCTCCTTTTTTGACTTCTCTGGCTAAACCGCTGGGCTGATCCGCCTGAAATTTGACAGCAATGTTTCACTCCTGACTGGTAACAGGAATTGCAAAGCTCGGTCAGGTCATATTACTTTAAATAGGTCAAAATGACCGACTTAGTAAATTTCTTCATAAATCTTTGTCTCCAGATCCACCTGGCAGAATGCTACCAAATTTGGGTTACAACATTAGGCCAGGGTCCAGATAAGCTGCAGGGTCAGTGGTCCTATTTTTATTTTCTATGACCTTTCAAATCTTTATTTTATTTCAATTAAATTACATACTTGAACATTGGAGAATTCAAACCACCTTAATTGGCACTTTGAAAAACATTTTGTTCAGCAATACTTGGACAAAATATTCCGGCATTTTACGTCATCATGACCAATCAAATTTTCCACTCTTAGACCCCACCCATGTCCTTTTTCCTCAAGACAGCATGGGGGTAAGGTGTTCTATGAACTCTTTAGTTACTTAATGTCATGCATTTACGCACCTCCTGAAGTGCCTTGGAGGGTGTGCTTTTGTACCGGTACTCGGTCTGTTTGTATTTGTCCAGGCTGCTCACTCATGTGGGCTTTGTTGTCGTTTATTGCTGTGTTTCTTCTCCTTCCTCTTTTTTTCCTGTGCCTTCATTCCCCTTGCTTGTTGCCTTGAAGAAACAAGTCCCACTGTCGATGTGTTCCTTTTTTCCCTGTCTTTGTCCCCGAGCTCTTCAATTAGCCTCGATTTTTTTTCGAAAATATTAAAATTAATTAAAAAACAAAACAGGACAGCTGTACATTGATTAATTTTTTTTTTAAATACCTGTGTGAGGCATTCATTAGAACTTTTTCTGATGAGACAGACTAAATCCTTGGTTGACTACATTTCAGATGTAATGGACTTGATCTTTTCTCCCAAGACCGATCCATTCTTTGTTGGCTTGGCTATGAAAGCCATCTCTGAAACTTGTGTGCAGTAATTAATCAGTACAGTATGTCCATATAATTATGAAATGTCAAAAAATGACTCACATCTGACAATTTGTCATCCTGATACCTGTTCTTCAGATTTATCTGCACTTCACCTTGACTTACAACGTTTTCCAAAGACCTGATTTATTTTGGAAAAATATCTGAAAATCTATGATGTTCAGTATTACTGTTAAAAAATTTTCCATAAAAGAAATGGCCATATTGCTGTGAACTCCAACTCCATTGCTGCTACGTCTTTAAAGGTACCAAATTTCTCACCTTGTGCAGTCGGCCAGGGAACGTTTTTGGCCCCAACTCTTTCATGAATCGGCTGGACAGACTTGATGTTCAACTGAAGGTAACAGAATTTGTACCTTGTTCAGGGTGCCTGCAATAACTCGCCTACCGAAGGGTCTTTAAAGTGCACAATCAGTGCTGGCAAACAGGATGTCTTGCCCTGCCTGCGAAACACCAGGATGACAGTTTATAGATGGGTTGAGATTCAAACCCAGGCTAGACAACTCAGAGACGAGGATCCATCCCTCTACGCTATCCTGCCTAAGCCTGATGTGGGCTTAGTGGTTAAGGTGGCTGGCATCGGATCTTAGTGTTCAGAGTTTGAGCCCTGTTGGCTGCTGAAGTAATACCAGGTGGGGTTGACAGCCTGTCATCCTTCCGAGGTTGGTGAAATGAGTATCAGTGTATTGGGAGAGGGGCACAGCATCAGCAGCACAGCCGTGCTTCCAAGAAATGTTAGCTACCCTGACAACCAAGCTGCCATATGCAAGAACAGAACAGAGATCTGGCCAGCCCAGCAGGAAGACAATCAACTACTACAATAAAAACTATGAACTATTTCTGGAAAAACTACCAAAATCAAGAATCACTGCTCACCTTTACTCTTTCATTCCTCTTTTTTCCCGCCTTTGAAATAAACTCCGGTTCCGGTTCCGGGTTTGCACTTCCGGTTCCGGGTTTGGCGCATCGGCAGGTCTCCTCGTCTCTCTGCTGACCATCTCAAAGTTAAGTTTCCGGTCATTATCTGTCCCATTTTAACTGTTTATTTTCTCACCTACATGTTAGTGTGTGTTCCTAGTTCGGTTTTGTTTCAAAAATCGTGCTATTTTGTGAGATTTCGTTGAACTTGTCTTTCCCGGTGCTTGAGGCCTATTTTTGAGGCTTGATGCCTTCTGGTTCCCCTCGGTGTACGATCGTGTTTATTTGTTTTTTCTCCCCATTATCTTCAATCCCTATCTTCCCCACTTTCTTAATGTCCCCCATCTCTCCCAATTAATCTCTCTATTTCTTATCTTAAATCCAAAATATAAAAAAACGCTACCTTTCTCTGATTCTTCTTCTTCATCTCTTCCTCTTCCTCCTCTTCTTCTTCTTCCTCGGTTTTTTCTACAACACTTCCATGACCTAATCTGTTGAAAACTCTCTCAAACATTCATGATAATAACAAAAACGATCTCAAATAATGCTTCATCTTCCTCTTTCACTCGTGTGGTACTCTGTACCACAATGCACTATTCTATTTAAACAGACTGTTCTCAATTCGACTTCTCCTTCATACCTTGCCTAAAAAATCCAACTGTTACAGCGTTTCTTCTCTCCATTCCCTGAATTCGCCTTTATTGCATCCATCAAGAATTGTGTTAAATCGCATCTATGACCTAAAACTTAAAAAAAAAAAAACCCAGTTTGCTATGAATGTTCACTTTCCATCAACCATTCTTTTTTTCCAACTTCAGTGCCAACTCACCCCTCTCACCCATCACTCTCAAAGCAACCATCCCACTCCTCTCCCTCCAAGCTTCCCTCTCAACTCTCTCAAAAACTGCCCCTCGCCTTTCTCCCACCATTCATCCCCTCACTCATCCTTCTCAAAGTTGCCCCCCTCTCATCCACAAAGCTTCCTCCTTCCACTGCCCTCTCACCTCCATCTCTTCACTCAACCTCCTCAAATCCTCAACTGCCTTCTTCCCCCTCTCTTGATGACTCTCCTCCGGCTCCCTGCATGGAATGCAAGATTTCTTTGGGGAATCGCGACGATTGTGTCCAATGCTCGATGTGCGGATCGTGGACGTGCATCGCGTGCTTGATGGGTTGCACCAAGGCTGTCACCGAAACCAAGAAGAAAGACGCATCTCGAGTGCTCGGTTGCGCGGGCGTGGGTGGTCTACATGTGCAAGAAGTGCCAGGAAAGCTCCGATCCCGTCACCGCCGATCTCTGTCACGCAGCTCTGCTCAAGATCGTCATGGCCAACTCGCAGCAGATCGCCTCATTGTCGGAAATGATCGCAAATCTGACCACTCAGGTCGCGGCTCAGAAAGTTGTTGGGAATCAACGACAGCTACAACAACAACAACAACCGTTCGACATGGCCCAAGTCGTGTTGGCTGCGTCCCAGGCGGTCTCGGAGACCATCATGGAGCAGATGGAGTTGAAGGAGAAAAAGCCCAACCTGGTCTGTGTCGGCTGGAAGGAGGACACCACCTTGGCGTGGGACAACGAACAGATTGAATGCGACCAGGTGATCATCGACCGCCTGTGTGACCAGCTGCGCATCAAGAAGGATCTGGTGGTCAAGAACTTCCGCGACGGGCCGAAGCATTACCACGGATCACACGACCGCAAGGATCGGATCATGAAGGTGGTGTTTAGCGACTCCACGGTGCGCCAGATGTTCCTGACGGGGGCGAGCTCGCTCATGGCGGGGATGCGGAGGTCAAAAACGGCAAGTTCCGTGCGTTCGTCTGACCCGACCGATGGCGAAGCAGAGGAAGGTCGACCGCGATCTGCGCACCGAGTTGAAGTCCAGGAAAGATGCCGGAGAGCTCGACATCTACATTCGTCGCGGTGAAATTATGTCCCGACGTGGGGGCGGCTCGGGAAACTAGGTGGGCCTGAGCATGTTATTCCGTTTTACCTTACTAACTTCCGTAGTATTTTGCAAAAAGAGCACGATTTGCTGTTTCTGACTACAAAAAATCCTGAAAATGTTTTTTTAAACACTGAATCATAGTTAAATGAGACTATCCCGAGCGGCTTTTTCAGTCGGTTTTCAAATGACTTTGTTGTGTATCGTTGTGACAGGAGTCAGGAGGAGGGCAGGGAATGACATGTGGGGGTGTTATAGTTTTAATTCCAAAGAAATTTTGAGGTAAAAGTTAGAAAATCCAAATTTTTTGAGTCCCTTTGGTGTACAATTTCTCGAGATCATATGGCGACCAAAAAGTTAATTTTTGGTGTTTACTATAGATCCTTTTTTCCACAGAACGATTCGATTAATGCCATGATCAATCATATCCGCACTAATTATGATCCTTTTTCCTCGTTTGTACTTTGTGGTGACTTTAATTTACCAGGTTTAAAGTGGGACGGTATCTCAGTAGGAAACAAAAATGAGGAAATGTTTAGTGAGGCTATGTTTGAGATAGGCTTGACTCAGCATGTTCATGTTCCGACGCATGTCGCTGGAAATATTCTGGATTTAGTTTTTGTGAACAACTTATTTCTTTTGCAGCAGTGTGAAGTAGAACAGTTTCATGATATCTCTGATCATTTTGCAATTTTTTTTGAAATCGCGTTTTTCAAAGTAATAAGCGATCTGTTAGTCGGAATGACATACCTGATTTTAAAAATGCTAATTATGCGGAAATTTCTCGTGAATTATGCCTTGTTGACTGGACAGCAGCCTTTTCTTTCTGTGTGAATGTAGATAAAATGTGGGAAATTCTGCACAATTATTTAATTTTCCTCGTCCTAAAATGGGTCCCATTATGTCCCGTTCATCCAAAAAATTGTAATTGGTCCTCTGAAATCTCCAGTGCTTACAAGTGACAACGGAGCACTCATCTTAGGTATAGAAAATCGGGAAAAGATAAACACAAACTGGAATGGAAGGCAGCATCTAGGCATGCGAGATTTTTGAAACGAAAAGATATTTTTATGCAAGAAAATGGAGTTCTTAAATCGGAACAAATTAACAAATTCTGGAGTTATATAAAGTCAAGGTTAAATAACAGATCGGATATTCCGCCTATGGTCGGTGCGGACGGAAATATAGTGGTAGATTACGGTGAAAAAGTGAAAATATTAACAGTTTTTTTGTGTCGGTTTTCACTGAAGATGATGGTAAACTGGTAAATATGATCAACCCTGATCATATTAGGTCTCCTCCTTTGCCTGTGTGTGATAGGCTGAATGTTTTTGAACATATTAAAGCTCTTTCGGCTACATTTTCATCTGGCCCAGATTCTATTCCTCAGAATTTCTTGGTTAAATTAGCACTTGAGTTGTCGGAGCCTTTGTCTAGAATTTACTCGTTGTCTATTCACTCTGGCATTTTCCCTTCTAATTGGAAAATAGCGAAAGTGGTTCCTTTGCATAAGAAAGGCATCATTTCAGTAGTGGAAAACTATCGTCCTATCAGTTTATTGAATGTTGCTAGTAAGCCTTTAGAATCGATTATTCGTCAGTATATTTTAACACATTTGAAACAGAATAGTATCATTGGGGAGTGCCAACACGGTTTCTTACCTAAGCATTCTACAATAACGCAGCTCATCTCCTGTTTGGATGACTGGACTAAGATTGTCGATCAAAACAATACTGTGGATGTTATTTATTTGGACATAGCAAAAGCTTTTGATTCAGTTAGTCATACAAAACTCATTCAAAAAATGACCGCCTATGGTTTTAATGTGAAAATTATCAGTTGGGTTAGAAATTATTTGCTTAACAGATCTCAATTTGTACAAGTTGAAGACGCTGTTTCTGAGAATCGTCCGGTTAGCTCTGGGGTTGTACAAGGCTCTTTAATTGGCCCAGTCCTTTTTTAAATCTATATCAATGACATTGTGAACTATGTGAAAACAGCCTCTTTAAAGTTGTATGTGGACGACGAAAAAATATATATTTCATGTCCAAGAAATGAGCAAAATGTGAAACTTAAAGAAGATTTGAAACAAATAATGAGTTGGGCAGACAATGTGCAATTGACAATCGCAGTAAATAAGTGCTTCGTTCTTCAAATCGGTCATGGAAATGCGAAGACGCAGTATGAAGTCCAAGATTTTCCAGTTCCCTCGGTTAAATGTATGCGTGATTTTGGCGTAATTGTTTCGGACGATCTTAAATTTAGTGCACACTGCAAAATGATAGCACAAAAGGCATTCATCATGGCTGCTTTAATTTTTAAAGTGTTCCATTGTAGAGATAGAAACTTTCTGGTGAAAATGTTCATCAGCTTCGTTCGGTCACTTTTGGAGTATGCTACAGAAGTGTGGAATCCGTGCTGAATTAAAGATATTGATTTAATTGAGCGTGTTCAGCAATCCTTCACGCGTAGAATTCCAGGAAAGGCTGGATTATCTTATCCAGATCGTTTGAAAATACTGAAATTGGAATCCTTGGAACATGGAAGAGTCGTAAAGCCTGGTGTTGGCTTAGTGGTTAGGGTGGTGGCTTGGGATCCCAGGATCCTGAGTTCAAGCCCCATTGGCTGCTGAATTAACACCAGGGGGTTGACTCAGCCTGTCATCCATCTGAGGTCGGCGAAGTGAGTACCAGTGTACTGCTCCCGGTGTATGCCCCGGTTAGAATAGGTGTACCATATCCCTGTGTGTCGTAAGAGGCGACCAGGGTTGGCGTCAGGAAGGGCATCCGGCCATAAAAAACATTGCCTCAAGAAAAAGCCTAACCCCTGCACAGCAGGGAAAAATGGCTGTAAAAAACGGTCATTTTATAGAAGAGTCGTAAGGGACCTCGTTTTTGTGTATAAAATCCTGTTTGATTTGGTTTCTTTGTCTTTTTCAGATTATTTTGAAATGGCCTCCAGGTCAGGTCAACGGAAAAATCAAGAATATTGCTTGAAATGGATTAGAGTTAAGTGAATAAAGAAATTCGAAAAATTTTTTTTACAGTTAGAACCATTCCAATTTGGAATGCTTTACCCTCACAAGTTTTTAAAGTCCATTCAGTGTCAACTTTTTGGCAGCGAATATCAGTTCGAGACTTCTCACAATTTTTTGGGGGCACGGCCACGGCCGGAAATCGGCCTTGATACCCTAAATTACAGTAAATTTTTTTTTTTTTGTAATTACATTTATACCTCGCAGAGGAAATGTTCGTGCGATCTCGGTTTTTTTTGTAATTCGAAGCTTTCATTGTTCGTTGTTTTTTTTTTTACTAATATAACATTTTGAATCAGGCCAAAGAATAAAGCATTCATTCATTCATTCTTGTCCCCCCTCTCCCCCAGCACCACCGTGCCTTTTCTCCTCCTCATTCAGCCCCCTCCCCTAGCTATTCTGCAATCCCCCACACTCTATCATCAACCCTCCTTACCTCCCCCCTCGTCCCTTGTCCGACTCTCCCCTCCCCCCCACCCCCTGCACCCAAAGCCTCCTCCCCTACCTCTTCATTAAAAGTGTGGACCTCAAATATCCGGGGCCTTCGCTCAAACCTTTCAGATCTCTCCATACAGGTTGCCACTGACAAACCAGACATAATCTGCCTTACAGAAACCTTCCTCCCCCAAGACGTGTCTGACTCCCAAGTATCTCTCCCTGGTTACTCCCTCCTCCGGTTTGACAGACCTGAGCCTCGTCCTGGTGGAGGTGTTGCTCTCTCCATCAAAGACTCTATTCCTCACTCTCCATGCACTGCCCTCACTCCCCCACACCCCCAGGAATACCTCTGGCTACGGCTTCCCCTCCACTCCCACCTCATGTTTATGTACTGTACCGTCCACCGAACAGTGATGACTCCATCTACACCACACTATCCGAAAACATGGACAATCTTCTATCTTCTCATCCGAACTCTTTCTTCCTCATATGTGGCGACTTCAATTGTCATCATGCCAGTTGGTTAGGTGTGGGTACCTCTCTCACCTGTCATGGCACCTCAGCAAAAGCTTTCTGCGACTCATTGGGACTGACTCAATCGGTCAACTTCCCGACCGGAATCTCAACCAATGGTACTCCATCTCTTCTGGACCTGATTTCGACAAATTTCCCTGACAATATCTGCTGCTCTTCCTCCGCTCCAATCGGTTCTTCTGACCACGTCCTTGTCAAAGTGGACATCTCTCTGGCTGTTATCAGAGAACTACCTCACCGCCGTCGAGTCTGGCATTTCACTCAAGCCGACTGGCAGGGTCTCCAAGCTGACATCAAACTAAGAGACTGGTCTCCTATCGCTACTTTCTCCAACATCAACTCGTCCTGGGAATTCTTTCAAAGAAACTTGCTCTCGCTCATGCACAGATTCATCCCCTCTCTTCTTCAGTTGTCCTACCCTTCCTCCCACCCTTGGTTTACTGAAGCTTGTGGTGAGGCAGTTGTCCTGAAACAACTTGCCTTTGCCTCATGGAAAGCAAACCCAACTGAGGGCAATCTCAGTTCCTTCCATAAAGCTCGGAACAAATGTGTATCTACCCTCAGGAGAGCCAGAAAACAACATCTTTCTAATCTCTAGTCTGAACTCTCAAACCTCTCTCCCTCCTAAAAATCCTGGTGGCGTCGAATCAAATCTGTTTCTGGTGTATGTTCCCCCTCCATCCCTCCCTTACCTCAAATGGTCGCACTGCTGATACCGCACGTGAAAAAGCTGAATGCCTAAACTCGGTGTTTGCAGCTAAATCTTGTGTCCAAAGCCCATCACTTTCTCTACCCACCTTACCCAGTCGCACCCAACTGTCCCTTGACTCTGTGTCCTTTTCTCCTAACAAGGTGGAGAGCTTGCTTTCAAACCTCAACTCAGATTCTGCAACCGGTCCAGACGGCATGACCCCACGTGTCCTCAAAGCCTGCTCTTCTGCTCTTGCTCACCCTCTCTCTGTTCTGTTCACCCTCTCATTTGCTCAAGGTCATCTGCCATCTGCTTGGAAATCAGCAAACATCACTGCTCTGCATAGAAAAGGTGCAAAAACAGATCCCTGCAACTACAGACCAATCAGCCTTCTCCCAATCATCAGCAAGGTTATGGAATCCATCATCGCTTCAGACATGAAATCCTTCCTCTTCTCCAATGGCTTGATTTCCGATCATCAATTTGGTTTCAGACCAGGTCAATCTACACTGGATACGTTGCTTCTGCTCTCCCAACAATGGATGGAGGTCCTCAATGCCAGACAGGAAATCTGAGCCATATCCCTGGACATATCACGTGCTTTTGACATGGTCTGGAACCCTGCCCTACTCACCAAACTCTCTTCTTATGGTATCCAAGGCCATCTCCAATCATGGCTCGCAGACTTCCTCTCCCGTCGCAGTCAACGTGTGGCCCGAAATGGAATTCTTTCATCCCCTCTTCCTGTCCAGGCTGCAATTCCTCAAGGTAGCGTTCTGGGCTCTGTTCTTTTTCTGGTTTTCATCAACGATCTCTCCGACTCTCTGGAAAATCCTCTATATCTCCTTGCTGATGACTCCACCCTCTGCCGTACCATTGGTCATCCCTCAGACCGGCAAGCAGCAGCTTCTTCGCTCACTGCAGATCTGGATAAAATCACAAACTGGTCCAACACGTGGAACATGTCTTTCAATCCGGACAAATCTCACACTCTCACTTTGTCTCTTCGAAAGGACCGTTTTGAAACCCCCCCCCCATCTACTTTCTCAACAATCCTCTGGAAGAAGTCCTTTCTTTCAAGCTTCTGGGTCTCACTGTCTGCCATGACCTTTCCTGGGAAAGCCACATTTCAAACCTCGCCTCCAAAGCTAGTCGCCGACTGGGAATCCTCTGTCGTGCACAGTCCTTCCTCAGCCCACCTGAGCTCCTGACCACTTACAAAGCTTTTGTCTGCAGCCTGATGGAGTACTGCTCTCCCCTCTGGGCTGGTGCTCCCGCCTCCCACCTTTCTTGGCTTCACGCTGTGGAAACCAAGGCATTTCGCATCATTGGCATCTCCCGCAATGAGAGCTGAGCCTCTCACTCAATCACCGCAGGTTGGTCGGTGGTCTTTGTGTCTTCTCCCATCTCCTCTCCAGCCTCGCCCCCGTGCTCCCTCTGCGATTTGTCACCACCACATTTCCACAGAGTGCTTAAAGTCCGCTAACAACCCCCTTCTGGTAAAACTACCAAAATCACGAATCACTGCTCACCTTCACTCTTTCATTCCTCTTTTTTCCCGCCTTTGGAATAAACTCCCTCACTCTATTCATTCCCATTCTTCCCTCCAGGCCTTCAAAGCAGCTGTTCACCACCACCTCTTATCATCCCCCATTCAAATCCTCGATCTTTTCTTCCCTCGTTAATCCACCCCAAACCCACCTACATCAAATTCCCTGCTTTCCTTCCTGAGAGTCCCTTTAATGTCCATCTTGTATACCCCGTGTTCCCTGCCCCATCCCTCTCCCTTCCACAGATCTCCTCATGTCTCTGTTCCCCACTGTTTTGTCCTTCCCACTCCCTCCCCTCTTGTCTCATGCCCCCCTTGCTGTGCGTTGTGTGTTAGCTCTACACGATCCTCGACAAGGTATACAAAAAAACTCGCACACTCTCTTCAATCCCACTCTTCCCTCCAGGTCTTCAAAACGGCTGTTCACCACCATCTCTTATCTTCCCCCATCCAAAACCATGATCTTTTCTACTCCCGCTAATCCACCCCAAACCCACCTCCTTCAAATTCCCTGCCTTCCTTCCTGAAAGTCCCTGTTGTGTAAGGATCTGAAAGTCCTGTAGCGTCCATCTTGTTTACCCTGGATAACCCGCCCCATCCCTCTCCCTTCCACAGATCTCATATCTCTTCCAAACTGTTTTTAACTTCCCTCTCCCGCCCCTCTTGTCTCCTGCTCCCCTTGTTGTACATTCTGCATGTTAGCTCTCATATGAGCCTCGACGGTGCATACCAAAATCACGTATCATACCAAAAATCATATCATAATCATAAAAATCAAAAATCATACCAAAAAAAAAAGCATACCATCAAAAGTGCATACCATACCAAAAAAAAAATCAAAAAAAACAAAAAACAAATAAATAAATATTGTATGTGTAATTAGGTAAGTCATACTGTCGTTAGGTTGCATTCTGGGATAATGACCTCACTGGAGGTGCCATATTGAAAAGACAGCATGGTGCAGGGGTGGAAAGACTATCCATACAACACTGAAATAATATATCAAATTGGGAAGAACACAAATTTGCTGTAGAGCAGTGTAAAAACTTATTAAACAAGAAAAGAGCAATTAGAGGTGGCAGACCCTCCCCAGGACTTGTTTTGTGTGGGGTTTATGTAGTTTTGTGTGGTGTTTGTGTACTGTTGTGTTACATAATTAATGAGACATATTTAGAACTGCCACTTTATAACTGCTGGCAGTGATGACCGGGTACCAAGATGTCCTGCTTTGATGCAACCCCACATTCATCAGACATCTGACCCATGATGTTTTTTAAAATATTATTATTATTCAATTGATTTTATAATTGGATTAAAATTAATTCAATTCAAATCAAATGGAAGACCAAGTAGGTACAATCCTGCATTGGAGTCATCAGAAGGAACCTGAACAAGCAAAAAGCAAAGATGGAGTCATCAGGAGGAACCTGGATAGGAGTCACATTTCAGCTGCTACTCCTCTCCCCTCAAACCATCCAGGTACAGCCAAATGAGCCTTATTCAATAATAATTATAATAATAATAATAAAAAAATCAAAAAGAACCCACATCAAAACAATTAAATAATTCTGGCTGACAGATTATGTGTCTGATCAAGTTGAAATTTAAAACATGTATTCCCCATCACTACTTGATTATGATTGTAAAGTTTCATTCCGATTGATTAAGTGGTTACAGAGAAAATATTATTTAATATTTTTCTTCAATCCATTATGGCTGCCAAACCATGTGACCTATCAATTATTCTGAAACAAATTTGTACACGCAAGGCATGGGGAATGTTTTTAAGAAGTTTCCCTCAATCTGTCTCGCCGTTCTGGAAAATAACATTTTTGGGGGTTTTAGGGTAAATCCAATATGGCTACCAAACCATGTGACATATAATGTCATTTGTGTGAATCTTTTGTTCCTCATGGATAGCCGGTCATGCTTGTAAAGTTTCGGCTCGATCTGTGAAACCACTTCAAAGAAGAAGATTTTTGAAGGTTTAAAAAAAAAAAACATATGGCTGCTGAATCACATGACCAATGACATCATCAATTTGTTTTCTGTGGACCATTTTATCCCGAGAAGACCCTCAAAAATGTTTATCCTGATCAGATGTAGCGTTCTATATATGTAATTATGACATCATAAAAAAAATGAAACATTCCTCATGAGGAGTGCTTGTGTGCCAAATTTCAATTTTTGACTTGGTGCAGTTTCAGAGAAACAGAGGTCCAAAGTTTTCTCCATTTTTTTAGCAGCGTCTCGCATTGCGAACACTGCTCATAGAGAGCTTGGCGCTCTTCTTCTTCTTCTTCTTCTTCTTCTTCTTGTCAAGACAAAACCTTAATCTCTTGAACTCGGCTCTTGTATATACAAGATCCGGATCTCCTTAAATACTGAGCACATGTACACATCCTCACATAGACGGTGCCTTTTGAGAGCGTCTATCATGAACTTTTAAATATATTCGGACATTTGCTTTAAAGTTTCGAAAAGTTCACGTTACTATTTAAAGATTATTCCATTTATCGTATTGTAATTTCGTAAATACATTATTTATTTCGGAAATACGATATATCGTAAATACGTAAATACATTATGACGGGTTTCTCTATTGGTTTAATCAAGGCACGTGACAAAATATCGGAAGTTGTTGTTTTTTTTTTTTTTAGCCGACAAAACCTTTAGGACGCTGCTCTTGGACACATTTGTCCTTGTTCCAACATGGCTGCCACACCGTCATGGCCTATGACGTCATAATTATCATTATAACATTCTGCATAAGTAGTTGCACCAATCGTGAAAATTTTGTCTCAATCTCATAAGTAGTTGCAGAGAAAAACATGAAACTTCTGCGCAGACAAAAAATACAAACACGGAGTGACAACTTGGTGAAACGGAACGGTACTCAGTGGAGCACATACCCCTGCCAGGCGGAATAATTTACATTTTGTATGCCACTGATAGGTCGGATGTGAATCCAGACCTTAACCAAAATCAAATCAGCTTGTTCTTGTCAACTAACAAACTCTTCCACCTCGTTTGGTCACATGCCGTCCACAACTTTAAGAGATACCATGCGATATCATTATTAGCCCCAACTCTCAATGGTGAAGAATTAATGAAAAAAATTCTCATATCCGGATCCGGATTCGAATCTTCAAAAATAAATCAATTAGGCCTTTTCACACACCCAACTTGTCCGCAAAGTGTCTGCGGAATCCATCCATAGCCTTTTGAGATGACATGCTATCCCTATCCCTCTTTTTGGCCCTTTCAATGGTGAAGAATCACTTGAAAAATTGTCGAATCCGGATCTGGATACAGATCTTCACCAAAATCGAATCAATTCGTCTTTGTCACACACCCAACCTGTCCACCAAGTTTAATCGGAATCCGTCCTCAACTTTCTGAGATATCATGATATATCGTTTTTAGCCCCATCTCTCAATAGTGAAGAATAAGTTGAAAATTAAATAATTCTCGTATCCATATCTTGATTCGGATCTTCACCAAAATTGAATCCATTCTTCCTGGAAGCACTTTCAACCTGTCCACCAAGTTTCATGTGAATCCAATCAATAACTTCTTGAGATATTGTGGTCCATATCGTTTTTTTGGCCCTGTCTCTCAATGGTGAAGAATGACTTGAAAAATTCTCATATCCGGATCCGGATTTTGATCTTCACAAAAATTAAGCGTTGCTGTCCTTGGCTGGTCACCTACACACACAAACATTTTCAGAATGATTGCTTGAAAACTGTAGACAAAATCGTGTGACAGCCAGACAGACAGAAAAACAAACGCAACAGATCAACATTCTTGGCAAAATTTTTTTTAACAAAGTAACAAACAAAGGACCCAAATGCAATACCTTCTCCTTCGGCGAGGGTAATTAAAAGTCTTGCTGGTGAAAGCAAGTCTCGATCTGCATCAGCAGGCAGGTAGAGCAATGGATGAAATAAACAGGAAATTGAGGTATGCTCACTGGAGTGGGAAACAAGTGGAAGCTGACGTTTCAGGCGCTAAGCCTTCATCGGTTGCAAGAGCTAACAACATATAAGTTTAGTTTTGACCTGCTTGTTTGGTTTTAAATATTTGCCGCTGCCGACTGGGCTGCGCGTTCGAATTTACCATGCAATATACGGTAACATTCTGGAAACGTAGCTGTTAATACTTTTGTTATTAAATTTGTGGAATTTGTTTATTTTGTCATGCTCTTCCACGAGCCACGATCGTGTATACAAAAAAACAACAATGTTGAGATGAGACTTGTGTGGTTTCTCGATGACCTTTAACAACCTCTGGACCACGTAGGCAATGATGTTGTTGAGATATACAAATACTTCATACTGTCTTTCAATGCAGACCTGCCAATACACATTCCATGAGCTGTTAAAACAAATTGCTGGAACATTACAGAGGCCAAAAGACATGACTTTCCACTGCAAAGCTCCATTGCAACAGAAAGCTTTTTTAAAAAATTTATTTTCTCATCATAGCCTGGCGGTAATGGTTAGATTGTCTGCCCTGAGTTTGGGGGCAGTCGGTGATTCAAATCGTTCGAATCCAACCCCAGCCCAGTCATACCAAATACTTTAAAAAATAGTATATGTTGCTTCCTTGCTTGATGCTCAGCAATTAAAAAAGGATAGAACATGGACAAAACCATAGTACGGTAACTATTGCACAAGGTTGATGGACCTAATGGCTTCCTCCTGCATTGAAGCTCCTTGTCATGGAATTCCGTTAGAAATGCTGGAAAAGAACAAAAATTTCAACAAAGTATTGAGCATGTTACAAGCCTATGCAAGACTTTGATCCGAGAATTTTAGTAAGTGCCGAATATATATATTTTTATATAAGCAAGATTGGAGAATGATTCGAGATGATGAGATTCTTCTCCAAATCTTCTTGCTTCACTGCTTTTGTTGATGTTACCAGAACGAGGAAACACGCTGCCTGTTTAAACGAGTGATTATTTTCTTTGTACCCTTGATACTTGATGTTAATACAACCAAGCTCATCCAACTGTTAAGGAAAGAGTCAGCATTGACTTTTAGGCTTGATTTTTCAACTCCTGCCAATTAGTCTAAGACAAATCAGTGTCGCACCATTCAAATAAATCAATACTGGGGCTGGGCATGTTTCTGCCTGGGCCGAACTGCACTTGGATTCTTGCAACGAAGATGCTATCTCTACAAGGTGTAATCTTCATATCGTGTTGACAACAACTTCCCTCTATAGTGTGTTCTGACAGGTTCGCCAATACCACACAAATTCACATTTATTATGCAGACACTTCAAAATTTGCTCCACCACTATGCGAGCGAGTTTCTTGTCATGGATAGTTTCTTCTTTCTACAATTGGTGTTGCAGCAGTCTACCTTATTCTTACTCTATGAAGGAATAGACAACGTTGTACTCACCATCACTCCACCGATAGTCACAGGCTACTCTCTCATTAGTGTATACAGGGATAACTTCCCACCCTGAGCAGTAGCTCAACTGGCATTATTTTCAATGATACTTGCTTCCGATAATACTATCGCGATATATTTTTTCATTGGTGCTCGTAAAAGCAGAATGGATTTAAAAAAAAAAATAAGACCATATGCATGATCGTAACTCCTCACCACATCAATGGAAGCTCAAGCCAATAGGAAGCAACTCCAAATTGCTGTAGCAAGTCAATGAGCACTCTAAGGTTTAACAAACCCATTTTACAATGCCGACATCTCAAAACAAATTGTGCATCTTTTCTTTTATGTCCAGAGTGGCCACAATGTCTTGTCACCCATTGTAAAAATTGTGGCATTGCCTTTTATCAAATTAGCTGACAACACTAAAGGGTTCTCCAAGTTTATTCCACATACATTTATAGTACTATTTTACTTTATTACACATTTTACAGCATATGACACAAGCCTTAAGTGTCCAGTGGATTTGTTTGTGCTCCATCATTGTCATTACAGAGAATAATTCTGACGTGGATCCAGACACTGACAACAATCCGTTGTTCAATGGTGTAATTGCTTGTATCACTCATGGTTATGTTCACTCAATCTGACAAAAAAGAGAAAAAGGACACGAACAAGTAGTGGTATATTCAAAGTACACCACCCCAATGCCATTTAAATAAATTATAAATCTTCCAGGGTGTGTGTGTGTGTGTATATATATATATATATATATATATATATATATATATATATATATATATATATATATATATATATATATACATATATACATATATGGAAAAATGATTTGCCCAGTAATTTTTCCAAAAATATTTATGATGTTCTATCCTGTTCGTTTTCAAATAATAGTACTGCACCCCCTGTGGTGTTTAATAGCGGACATGGATATGTCGGATTAATAGCGGACATGGATAGCGGAGAGGGTCTTCCCCCCCCCCTCACAGGGGGAAGACCCTCTCGAGAACAGGCCCTAACTGCTCCTCTGGTTGACAGTGAGTGCCCCAGAAGCAGTGGGGGAAAGAGAGTGGCACTTAGATATGTGGAAAGATTGCGTTGCTTCACTGGTGGGTCGTCCAGATAGCTCAGATGGCAGAGCACTGGTATGGTTTGCCAGAGGACCTGGGTTCAACTCCTGGTCTGGGCACTATATATATATATATATATATATATATATATATATATATATATATATATATATATATATATATATATATATATATATATATATCTGCAGATCAGATGGGTGCAGCACTAGCTGACATAGCAAATCAGGCTTGGTACAACTTCCTCGTCATTGGTCCACATCTGATATGGGCAGGACCATGATGCAGCTTGTGGGAAATGCCACTGTGTCTGAGGGAATTGCCACAAGTGCCCCCAACCCCTTTCTTATGTGCAAACTGTCTTTGTATCGTCCTGCACTGTACCACATGAGAGGCACCGTTCTGAAGGTCATGAACATCAAGAGTCATGCTTTGTGCTGTGAATGTGTGAAATAAGAGAATGCGTGTATGGTGTTGCGATGGAGAGGGATGCAGTTGAACTGAGGGATGAAGAGATGGCTGCAGGGTTGAAGATAAGATTGATGGGGTGAAGGAGGGATTGTCAATATGATGTGTGGTGGATTGAGAAAGGCAGAGGGAGGAACGGACCAAAGGAGAAAAGATTGAAAGTTGCAAAGGGGGGAGTGAAGACATCACACCAGGAAAACACAAACTAACCTCAAAGCGTGCCACCTGAACAACCCCGAGACAAGGAACCAAGGAGTATCTACCCAAAGGCTAATTAAATAACTAATCCTTGGCTCTCTGCATGTCCAAGGATGCTCTCCCCCTTGGGAAAGTTTCCAAAACCATTAAAAAAACTATATATATATATATTTAACTTTAAACCACCAGACCGGAAAATCAAGAAAATGTTTTGAGTTTCTGTATCATATAAAACAAAAATTACACGGAAAGATAAACCATGCATGACCTGTTGGACATCCACTTTCTGTTTAGATTGCGTTCTCCGTGAATAGAGTTAATGGCATGCAGAGCGTATTAAAACACCCCTTTTGAAGATAATTAATGGCCTTATTTAATGATATACTTCATCAGGTGATTCTCGGCCACCTCACTCTCTGGGGTCTGAAAGAGTATCCTCGGTAACCTCGCTGGGGTCTGAAGCCGCCATGTTTTTTGGGCTGCTCAACCTTACCGTGACTTGGAACAGGCCGCAACGATTTCTTAATGATAAAGTTTTTTTTCACTTTCCTCACTCATCGAATGCCAGTTCATCATAGCTATGAATCACTGGGTACATTGCAATGCTTATAAACGCCTGGAGACGTCAGCGTCCGTTGTTTTATTTCATTTCCGCACATGCGATCACCACGAGTATCTCTTAAACTAAGGAGAATTTCAAAATTTAAGCTGCAGAATCGAACTTACAAGCAGTTCCGACTCCTAGAAAACTGTTCATTTGTCCAATTCGGACATATTTGACATTTTGGTGTCTCCAGGAGATGTATGTTTAACATGACGGTTGGTGTTTTCCAATTGCATGCCAAGGAAGCCATTTATTATCAACTGTTTCGTTGGAGTGCTTAAGCCAGTGCTCTACAATATTTACAGTCACTGAATACTAAAAATAGATTGACTCGAACAAAGTTCAGGGCTACTCGCCTGTGTTGGCCACGTGTTGTTCTGCGGTGCAACAGGCGGTGGCTGCCTCGCTGAAAATGTGAAATTTTATTTTCCACGACGTTTCGCGCCTTTGATGACGTTGTATGACCCGTCACTTTGGCATTGATAAATACGAATAAATATTAAACGTTTCACTTTTGGAAGTTTCTTCACGCGTTTTGTGCATTGCGTAGTAAGCCACTTGGTGCGTTCTTCAACTTTCAAT
>NC_140965.1:28430629-28435629 GCF_056783735.1 Eptatretus burgeri
ATATATATATATATATATATATATATATATATATATATATATATATATATATATATATATATATAAATATATATATATACATATATAAACACACACACACACACACATACAAAAGTTCCACATTTTCTCCAATTGGTACTACACGAGTGTAAGTTGTTAAACATAATACCATACAACCTCAACAAGGAAATATGGCTGTTTGGCCCATCATTGCTGTGTTGCACTGCCTGATTAGTTTTTTTGCTCCAGCTCTAAATACATCAATCTTCTTGATGGTTTACGAAGGTCTAAATAACCAGATTTTGATTCTGTGAGACACACACACACACACACACACACACACACACACACACACACACACACACACACACACACACACACACACACACCAGAGATTTTTTATTATTACTCCCACTAACCTTGTTTCTTCTGTCCCTCTTATCCACCATGATATTGCAGGAATTTACAATGAACTATTAATCCTGTCCACCCATTTATTTAGCTCACATGTGGTTTTGTTGCGATGAGGTGCTGACACGCTGTTTTTTTAATAGTGAACTGACATAATGATGTTATTACGTCTTCTTCCTGGTATGCTTGGCTTGTAAGTTCTGGAAACGTTACTTGAAGACAAGCCTTGATGAAAGTGTGAAGCTGCTTCATAGGTGCAGCTTGACAAACATCAGACTAAATGTAGACAAAAACACATTTGCAGTGCAGGATGTCTTCGAGTTCAGAGCTCTCACACCCTCCCAAAAATGTTTTTCGAATATCTCTTGACACTTATACAATGTTCCACTAACACAGACGTCTTTATTTTGTTCATTCAAAAGGCAGACAACATAATTATATCATTTTTTTTCTCTTTTACCTGCTTTAAATCTGACCCAAAGACTGTTTGGTCGACTTAACAATACTGTAGGGTTGCAGCTGTCATCATTTTAGAAGTTCCCATGGTTACATTCGATTATTACATAAGTCAGATGGAGCATTCCTGAAACTGGTATTATCCCTTCTGAGAATGACACTTTGTACAATTAGGTACATGTCTAATTAATAATAATAATAATAATAATAATAATAACGACAATTCATAGAACAACTTACCCCATGCAGTCTTGAGAAACAAGGGCATGGGCTTGGTCTGTGAGCGGCCAATTTGATTGGTCGTGATGACGTAAAATGCAGTAATATTTTGTCCAGATACTGCAAATTGGAATGGTTTTGAAAGTGCCAAAAAGGGGATTTGTGTTCCACAGTGTTCAAAATATATAATTCAATTGAAATAAAGTAAAGATTTTAAAGGTTGTAGACAAAAAATATTCGGAACTTTACCACCGTTTAACATTGGTGTTGCAGCACTCTCTGTGGTTCGGAGACCGGATTGCGACGAGATCATTGTGGGTGGTTACACCGACTATTGGTCTGGTCGCTCTGATGGTTACCATGCACAAGGAGTTGCTGTAGCTGGGTTCAATAAGCTGACTGCAATGGTAATTGAGGTAACATCGGTCAACGAGCGTATAATGAGGCTAAGGATTCGTCGCTCCTTGGGTGTCGTTTCTCTGGTCTCTGTGTACCAGAGAAACGACACCCTCCGACTGAGGTGAGTGATCCCACCGTGAAGAACACATTCTATGCCTGGCTCCTGTCTGTGGTTGATCAGTGCCCCAGGCGAAATACTCTTCTTGTCTTGGGGGATTTCAATGCATCAATGGAACTGATTGGGATGGTTATGAGACATGTGCTGGTCCCAATGGGTTCTGGATCAATGAACCAGAATAGCAGTGAGTTACTTGACTTTGCAAGAAGTCATGGACTTAAGGTGGCTGGTTCATGGTTCCAGCAACCACAAGCTCATCGCTGGACTTGGTATTCCAATGCTGGTGGTGTGGCAAAGGAGATTGACCATTTGCTCGTTGATGGTCCAGAACTGCAGGGTCGACTGGAGTGCTCAGTTCCTCAATACCGCCCACAGGCATGTTGTAGCAACTCTGAAGTTGCAGATTAAATCCAAGAGAATGGTACCATGCCAGCCTCGGCTGGATGTTGGCAAGCTCAAGAAGGAGAGGGCAGCTGAGGAGTTTGCCAATAGGCTGAGTGGGGATTTGGGGAGTCTGGGTGCTTTGGGGAATCCTGAAGAGTTGTGAAGTGCCTTTAAGATGCCAGTGGACTTCTTGGAACTCACCATTGGGCAAAGAAGAATTTTGTCTCTCAAGGGACATTGGATACCATTGGCCAGAGTCCCAGGGCCAGGCTGAATGGCAGAGCTGAGCTGTTCAGGGAGCTGAGGCGTAAAACTGTACATGCGCTAAGTGTGGACAAGGAAGCCTACGAGCGAGGAATCTGTGGGGAGTAGAGCATCACCTGTGGTGAAGTGGTTCTCATCCTGTTTACAGGGGAATTCACGCATTGTGCTCCTCCAAGCCCATCCCTCAATCTACTGCAGTTAGAGTGGAGGGTGGTGGGCTCTTGACAGAGGAGTCCGATGTGAAGGCCCGCTGGGCCGGTTACTTTGAGCGGCTGTCCCAAGCTGATTCACCAGCTGTCGAGTTGGACGTCAGAGGTGATGCTATTCCCTATTGTTGACCCTCCAATCAACTGTGCTAAACCTTCATTTGTGGAAACACGGGCTGCGGTGAACCAGTTGAAATGGGGTTTCGCTCCTGGGATCTGTGGCATCCATGCTAAACTACTCAAGGCTGGTGGAACTGCTCTACTCGTGTCATTGAATGCAGTTCTGTGCTCTGCCTGGAACACAGGCATCATACCAACTGACCGGGAGAGGGGCCTTGTTGTCCCTCTCTGGAAAGGGAAGGGTGATCGCCAAGACTGCAACAACTACCGAGGGGTGACGCTGCTCTCAGTGCCGGGCAAGGTCTTTGCTCGGATAATTCTTTATAGGGTTCACCACCATCTCATTGTGCACCATTGTCCAAAGCAGTCAGGTTTTACACCAAATAGGTCAACCATTGACTGTATCCTTGCTCCTCGGTTCCTCACCGAACGCAGATGAGGGTTTCGGCAGGGGCTGCTTGCAGCCTATGTTGATCTCTGCAGTGTTCGATTCAGTAAATCGGGATGCCCTCTGGAGGATTCTTGTTCTTCGTGGGGTGCCACCAAAACTGATCAATCTGATATCTGAACTATGCTCTGGAACTGAGAGTGCTGTGAGATGTAGTGATGCCATCTCGGACTTATTTCCAGTTGTTACTGGAGTTTGTCAGGGGTATGTGCTGGCCCTCACACGTTTCAGCACTTGTATGGACTGGATTCTGGGGTAGGATGTCGGAGAGATCATGCTGTGGTGCATCGTTTGGGAAGGTCAAGATCTCTGACCTTGATTTCGCAGATGATGCAGTCATCTTTCCGGAGACTCAAGATATTGTCGCGATCCCGGCTGTTTAATATCTTCCAGCACGGAATACTGACGTTAATGTCCGAGCTTCAAGCAGTCCACGTGTGGACAAAGAGAACAACAAAACACACCACTGTGTTTCAAATCGGCCTCTAGGGGTAGGCACGATATTTTATTGGCTCGATCTCAAAAATGGCTGGTAACAGAATTGAATACACAGCACAAAACCTGCCAAAAACCTGCCAACCTGTTTTTGGAACTCTATTGTTGCCATTCTTGGCAACAATAGAGTTCCAAAAACAGGTTGTACAACTCGCAGCTCCGCTCGCCGACAGCCGGGAATGACGATCACACTCGTCCGGATTTAACTCATTCCTTTAGACGGAGCTATCAACGATCAGCGCGACAGTGCTGTCGAGAGTCTTAAAAATCACTTGAAATCGCTTTTAAAACATGCGATTCGGAGCGCTCGATATATTTTTCCACTCACGATCTTAGAGCCACGTCTGTTGCCAACAATGGCGCCCCGGCTCTCTCGCGGTCCACCCAACACATGCCGACTAGCCCACCAATCCCTGGGAGCATGAAAAAGGCCACGTGACGTCGTGGGTGGGACACTAAATTTGGTGAGAACATGGTTTTTCTCACAATATCCTTTTGGGGGTCCTTGAGGTGCTGAATGAGGATTCAGAGCCACTGGCATTTCGGGTTTCTTGGGTCAAAACTAAGATTCAAGCTTTTAATGGCATCTTAAATGCTGCCATCCTGTCTGTACCTGTTTGTGGTGAGGACGTTGAGGTCACAGAGTGATTCACTTGCCTTGGCAGCGATATTCATGTCTCTGCTGGCTGTGAGCCAGAGGTCAATCGACGTCTGGGTCGGGCCTGGGGAAACATGGATTCACTGGATCGTGGGGTGTGGTGCTGTCGGTACCTGTGCAGGAGGACGAATGTCCGAGTGTTCAGGTGTTTGTTGCTTCCAGTCTTTCTCTACGGATGTGAGACTTGGAGCCTGACCAGGGATCTGAGATGGCGACTTAATTCCTTTGGTACCAGGTCTCTTCGGAGAATCTTTGGCTATCACTGCTCGCACTTTGTGTCCAATGAGCGTTTGCTGAGAGAGACTCAAATGAGATTTGTTACCTGTAGTCTGTGAGCATCAGCTGCGGCTGTATGGACATGTGTCTCGTTTTCCTGACGCTGATCCTGCTCACCAGATTCTCTCATCGAGGGAGCCTCGTGAGCGGAGGAGGCCAATGGGCCGACCACGTACCTCGTGGTTGGAGCAGGTTGATCAGCATCTCAAGGAGATGGGGATGGGCCAGGCATCTGCCTGAGGGATGGGCAGACCGAGGTCCCTGGAGTACCGGCGGAAAGTGGATGCAGCAACGTGCTGCTCTGGTGGATGCTCCCACACCTCACCTGACATGATGCAGTGTCTTCTCCACCACCTTATTTAACACATTGCATTAATTCTTCATGCCTGTTGTTTTTGTCCTTTATAACGTCCTTTTGTCCTTTGTCCTTTTGTCCTTTATTCACCCAGTATTATGTCCTTTACAGTAGGTTTCTTGTTTGGAATGATTTTCAATTTTGTTTGACTGCCAGGCAGGCAGACAGTAACAATTTTTTTAAATCTCATT
>NC_140965.1:28440629-28450629 GCF_056783735.1 Eptatretus burgeri
CAGTCGCCGACTGGGAATCCTCCGTCGTGCAAAGTCCTTCCTCGGCCCTCTTGAGCTCCTGACCACTTACAAAGCTTTTGTCCGTAGCCTGATGGAGTACTGCTCTCCCCTCTGGGCTGGTGCTCCTGCCTCCCACCTTTCTCGACTTCACGCTGTCGAAACCAGGGCTTTTAAGATCATTGGCATCTCCCGCAATGAAGCTGAGTCTTTGGGCCTCTCACTCAATCACCGCAGGTTGGTCGGTGGTCTTTCTGTCTTCTACCGACTCCTCTCCAGCCTTGCCCCCCCTGCTCTCTCTCTCTGCGATTTGTCCCAACCACATTTCCACAGGGCGCTCAAGGTCCGCCAACAACCCCCTTCTGGTAAAACTACCAAAATCACGAATCACTGCTCATCTTCACTCTTTCATTCCTCTTTTTCCCGCCTTTGGAATAAACTTCCTCACTCTATTCTTTCCCATTCTTCCCTTCAGGCTTTCAAAACAGCTGTTCACCACCACCTCTTATCTTCCCCCATCCAAATCCTCGATCTTTTCTACCCCGATAATCCACCCAAGCCCACTTCCTTCAATTCTCCTGCTTTCCTTCCTGAAAGTCCCTTTAATGTCCATCTTCCCCTCGCCATGTTCCCCGTCCCATCCCCATCCCTCTCCCTTCCACAGGTCACCTGTGTCTGTTCCCCAATGTTTTGTCCCTTCCACTCCCGCCCCTCTTGTCTCATGCCTCCTTGCTGTGAGTTGTGTGTTAGCTCTCATACGAGCCTCGACCAAGGTATACAAAAAAACAAAAAAAAAAAAAAAAAAAAAAAAAAAAAAAAAAAGAGATGAAAAGAAAAGTTTTGAGTGAAGAAAAGAAAGGTTCAATTCTGGCTTTATTGGCAGAGGGATACAGTGAGTGTCACGTTGCTTCCATCCTTAAAATTTCAAAGATGGCGGTTCATAAGAACAAGGTCAAGCAGCAGACATTGGGGACAACAAAGCGACAGACTGCCAAAGGGCAAAAACGACTTTCCACTGACCGGGATGACCACCAACTCATTCGAATGTCACTCAACAACCGTAGGATGACATGAAGTGACCGACAAAAAGAATGGCAAACGGCAGCTGGGGTGAAGTGCATGGTGAGGACAGTTCGAAACAGGCTCCTTGGGGCAGGACTGAAGTCGTGCAAAGCTAGAACAAACCCTTCATCAATGAGAAGCAAAGAAGAGCCAGGCTGAGGTTTGCAAAAGACCATAAGGATTGGACCGTGGAGGACTGGAGTCAGGTCATCTTCTCTGATGAGTCCATTTTTCAGCTTTGCCCAACACCTGGTCGTCTAATGGTTAGACGGACACCTGGAGAGGCCGACAAGCCACAGTGTCTCGCACCCACTGTGAAATTTGGTGGAGGATCGGTGATGATCTGGGGGTGCTTCAGCAAGGCTGGAATCTGGCAGATTTGTCTTTGTGAAGGACTCATGAATCAAGCCACGTACAAGGTTGTCCTGGAAGAACACTTGCTTCCTTCTGTTGTGACAACGTTCCCCAACTCTGAGGATTGTTTTTTCCAGCAGGACAATGCTCTATGCCACACAGCCAGGTCAATCAAGGTCTGGATGGAGGACCATCAGATCAAGACCCTGTCATGGCCAGCCCAATCTCCAGACCTGAACCCCATTGAAAACCTCTGGAATGTGATCAAGAGAAAGATGGATGGTCACAAGCCATCAAACAAAGCCGAACTGCTTGAATTTTTGTGCCAGGAGTGGCATAAAGTCACCCAACAGCAATGTGAAAGACTGGTGGAGAGCATGCCAAGACGCATGAAAGCTGTGATTGAAAATCAGTGTTATTCCACTAAATATTGATTTCTGAACTCTTCCTAAGTTAAAACATTAGTATTGTGTTGTTTAAAAATGAACATGAACTTCTTTTGTTTGTGTTATTTGAGGTCTGAAAACACTGAATCTTTGTTGTTATTTTGACCAGTTGTCATTTTCTGCAAATAAATGCTCTAAATGACAATATTTTTATTCGGAATTTGGGAGAAATGTTGTCAGTAGTTTATAGAATAAAACAAAATGTTCATTTTACTCAAACGCTTACCTCTAAATAGTAAAACCAGAAAAACTGATAATTTTGCAGTGGTCTCTTAATTTTTTCCAGAGCTGTATATATATATTGTTGTGATTGACGAAATTCACAAACCACCATTCAGGTCCCTTAGGTGAGATATCTCTGTAAGTATATGTGTAGTTAGGCCCAAACCCGTTGTTTAGAGGGAATAAATGTCATTCATGCGGGCTGCGACCCTTTTAGATAGCCGTTTTTCTTTTACTATCTTTATTTTGGACCAACCGCCATTACTACCACCACCAACCACGTCTCAACAGCCATCACACAACAACCACCAACCACAACGCCGCTTCACAACAGCCACGACCTTTACCGTCACAACTCGCCACCATCGCATCACCACCATTCTTGCGCCACTTGTGGGCACCGATACTGGACTCGTGCGGGGCGCGCACCGAGCAGCGTGTTCAGAAACATCACAGACTTTCCGAAGAAAACGGATCAAAAACGACTCACGCCCACTTCTGTTCCGTCCTATCGGTGAGCGTGGGGCGATTTGGCCCCGCGTCCAGGGCGTTGGAGTGTGGTCGCTATATGCAAATTCATGGATCAAAAAGCATTCACGCCCACTTTTCCTCGGTCCAATGGGGAGCCAGTTAGAGGTGAAGGGTCGGAGGTAAAGGGTCAAAGGTGAAGGAGCGAGGCCACGGGGGATATAAACGGCTGCGTTCGTCAGTCAAGGCAGTTCGCAGTTGGGAGTTGTCGGTGGAGCTGGGAAGAAGTGGTAGTAGTCAGAGTTAAGAGTTCGCAGTTGGGAGTTCGCGGAGCCAGTGAAGAGTTGGGACGAGTCAAGAGAGGAGACGGAGAGGGCGATCGGACGAAGCTGTGGAGAGGCGGCGGCGGCGAAGGCTGTTGAGGGGGTGCTCGCGTCGGATTCGGGGAACTGCGGAGGGAGAGGCCGGCGGCGCGACCGAGGTCGTGGTGGAGACGCTCGTCGCGGGACCCGAGACAGGGAGATATCCTCCATCCCCCGAGCATCAACAACCCCCTCCTGTTTCCCCCCGCGCTGAGATAGTGCGACAAGGGGGCCCCTTTCCCACCCCCTACCAGACACTGTCCGCGAGGCCCGCGGAGTTGGGGCGCCACCGCCACTTTGCGTCTCATCATCAGACGGGTAGGCCCGACGCAGTCTCGGCCCCAGGCCCGCCTACCCCTCTCATCCTTGAGGGTGGTCCTTTTCTTTTGCTTTGGGTATATGTGTTGTCGGCGCCGTCTGTGAAGTAAAATTGTACAAGTGTTGCCGTGTGCTCGGTAGTCGGATAGCTCTGCATTGTCTTCTTCTTTTATCTTTGCTTTTTGTGTAATATTGTGTGTTTCTTCTCCTTTTACATTTGCTTTTGGTGTAATTGTATATGTGTGCTTTCCGTGATAATTTCGTGTGATAATTAATCGAACCGTCGGGGCCGACGATAACACCGCTCGGTTATCCCGATAGTACGGAACGGGTCGCTTAAAGTGGCCCGTGTCCGAAGTCGACCTGCGGCGAGGTGCGATCGCCCGGTCTACCCTCCGTGTGGGTACTTAGGTCGGTCGAATTTGGCGAGCAACCCTATCCCACGCGGGGGGCCGATTGGCACGATCGTGGTGAGGCCGAAAGGTCCACCCGTGACTGGTTCCCGGCGTTAGTCCGAGAGGGTCACGACTGGATTGTCCGTCCACTGGGCGACGTGCCGCGATTCGAGTTACGTGGCCGTTCGCACGCCGGCGGGCGCGAATCAGCAACACTGGTGTCAGGTCGTGCGATATAAACTCATCGCCCTCCTCGCGGCACTGGTATTGGAGAACGGGAAAACGGGCTGTCCTGTCTCCAGCTAAATTCACGGGAATCGGTCCAGGGGTGAGAGGAGCGACCCCCGATTCCCTCCAAATTACGAGCGAGCTTAATTAACCCTTTACGAGAAGCAAGATGGCGTCTCAAGGCGAGCGGGAGCCGGGGGTATTAGAAATGGATGTAGAATGTGTAGAATCCATGGTCCAGGATGAAATCCCCGTGCAGGAAATGTTGGTTGTACAGGAAAACGAACTCGCCCAACTGAACCCAGAGCCCGAAATAGGTGCGGCAGCGGCCGCGGTGTATGACACCTCCCCTCCCCCTCTCCACCAAAACCCCCCGATCCTTGCCGAATCCGCTCACCCGAGTGCGCCCGACATGGCCCGGCTTTGCGCCATGCTGGCAGGAATCATTGGGGACATGCACGAAATGAAAACGAAAATGGATGCAAACACAAATGAAATGAAAAACGAAATGAAAGGAATGAACGAAAAGATGGATACAAACACAAATGAAATAAAAGGCATGAACAAGCAAATTAACGGAATGAACAAGCAAATGAACGGAATGGAAACAAACATGAAGGAAGAAACTAAAAAGCTGCGGGGTGAGACGCAGAACTTGGGCCGATGCCTGCAGGCGGGCATGAAGGCCATAAGCAGGGAGCTTAAAATGGCGACTCCACGTATGGGAGCGAACGAGCTGGAAGGGGGTGCAACGGCTGTCGGGCCCGCGGTGGAGGCGGGTGAAAAAATAATTCGGGGAACGTGTTGGGCGAGGGTCGTGACGGTAACCGAGAGGGACAAACTAATTGGGGTGACGGAGACGTGCACGAGGGAGATAACAAGGGAAGAGACGGAAATAATAGTTGAGACAAGGGAGATAAAGGGTGAAGAGGTGACTGAGTTGGCAGAGACACGGGAGATGGGAACGATAGAGGGAAGACTGCACGATGAAGACGGGGTAAGTGACGCACACACACACACGGAGGTAGTGGAGGACAATGGGGGTGAGCTGGTGGACTGGGTGGAGGCCCGGTGCGAGCAGTTGGATGGCCTCCTCCAGGAACGAGGGGAGGGAGTATGCCCCCTTGAGGCGAGTCACGACCAGGTGAGTTCGGTCGTGCTTTGCGAGGTTGAGGGGACGAGTGCTGTGGACGGGTGCACGGAGAGCTTGGGGGGTGTAGAGGCCCCGGAGACCCTTGTGGGGACACGAATCCCCAGTGTGGTTGTCCCTGTGTGTGTGGTGCAAGGTGTGAGTGCGGCACCGTGTGTGGAAGCGACCCCGTGTGTGAGTGGTGTGGTGGCGATTGTGCCGGAGTACGTGCTTCCCAGCACGCCGTGTGTAAAAGGGGCACCGCAAGTGAAAGAGGCCGTGTGTGTGGATGAAACGGCCAGTATGGATGAGGCACCGCGGGTGAGTGCCCCCGCGTATGTGAGTGAGGCACGGTGTGTGGATGAGGCACCGCGGGTGAGTGCCCCCGCGTGTGTGAGTGGTGTGGTTTGTGTAAGGGAAATGGCACGAGTGAGTGGAAGGCCGCGAGTGAGGGGAGCCACGTGTGCAAGGGTAATGGCATGCGTGAGTGAACGGCCGAGTGCAAGGGAGACCGTGTGTGTGAGAGAGCGGTATGTAAGGGAGATGTCGGTGGGCATGTGTGAACATGCAGCCGCGTCTCCCGGTGTGAGTTTAATGGTGAGGTGTGTTAGCGTCGTAACACGCGTGAGTGCGTGTGTTGAATGGCGACGACGACGGCGACAGAAGAAAGAAAGCCGGGTAGCGGCTGTAGTTGTTTCGGGGACCGTGCCGGGTTCGCCCAGCAGCGCGCGCGAGGTCCGTGCTGTGCAAGGCACGAGGCCCCCACGTGCTCGCTTGCGATAGTGAAGTCCCGGTCCGGAAACGCACGCGGTGGATTTGCCGATCCCGCGGACGGACAAAGTTTAGGCAGGATTACGGATTTGGACCGGACGGGTTCTCCACGCGATCGTGTGTGTTAAGCTCCAACGGGCAAAGCACATGTGTTCGCGTGGGGAACCCCTCGAGACGTGGGGCTTGTTTTTTTTTATGCGCACGGTGACGCCATGGCTGCACGTGGGGTTGGAATCCGGCAGGAGGGGTATCCCTGCCGGATGGTACCGTCCAACGAGGGACGAGGAACACGTGCAGCTGCATGACGTCACGGGCAGGTGCAAAGTGCGCGAGCTGTGAGTTGCCGCGCTGGTGCTGCGCATGTAAAAAAAAAAAAAAAAAAAAAGCAAGCCTCACTTTCGGGTGCACAGGATTCCTGGGCAAGGGGTGGAAGACCCCCTTGACCAGGGCACAGGATGGAAACTAGTTAGGGGGAAGGGTTAGCTTAGCTAGACCGACTTCATGGGGCAGGGGTAAGTCCTCATGGAGTCCGTGGAATGGATGAGTTCGAGGGATTGTAGCCAGATTTAGGTTGGGAAATAAAATGATTTTTTGAGTTAGAAGACAGTGACAGACAGTGAATGTGTAGCGGGGACGTAGCTTAGCTACGTAGGTTAAAAGGAACGTGCTGTAGTTTAAGGGACGACGTGGGAGCACGAGTTAGTTAGGGAATGCAGATAGAAGGATGGCAGAGTTCAGCGGTGAGTGTGTTGAAGACTTGGTGAGTGAAGTGGAAGCGTGTGCTTGTTGAGTGAGTGAGGCCAGCGGGTCTGTGTGAGTGGAGCGAATGGGGAATGCATGGTGCGATGAGTGATTGGGGGGAGGAGTGACTCCCGCCCAAGGGACCCCGGGGTCAGTATAAAGTAAGTTAGCTGGGTTAGTCAAATTGAAAAATGGAGGTCGTTTTGTTGTTGGTGGGAAAGTAGGCTCGAAACCCGTTTGGAGGGGTGCAGGAGCCCTGTTGACGGGCTGGGAGCGTGGCTGCGAAAGGTGAGTATCGCTGAGTGGGTACCCCGGGCACCAGGCTAGTCGGCCGTGGTAGGCCAAGGGCCCATGGGGGGCCGGGATAGCGTAGTGGGCACGGGTGCGCCTGCTTGGTGCGGGGGCCCGGGGCGCCATTAGCCGCGTGGGCAGTGTTGTGGGCACGGGTGACCCTCGGAAAGGGGCCGGGGAAGCCAGCCTGCCACGTGTGCGTTTCAGGGGAGGTGCCATGGGGGGCACTCCCCGGTGTTAGGGAGCTGGTAGGCTCGGAGGCAGTGTAGTGCCCGGGGGTGCCATAGCGGGAGAATCGGCAGAGGGTCGTGCCTGCCAAAGGGAGCCACGTGTCCCAGCCATGAGACCGTGTGAGGGCACGGAGAGAAAATTGGGGGGCGAGGCCCGAAATTGTGAGGACACCAACACAGGCGACGGGAATCTGGGTTGATGGAACCAATAGTTTAAGCGAGAGGCGCTTGTTGAAAGCCCCGGGGTAGTTTAACAGTTAAATGGATAGGGTAGATTAGGAAGTGTACCCCTCCACACCATCCATCCCCTCGCTCTCGTTGTGGGCCGCTGGACCCACTTTGGTTATAGATCGCTGAACTCTGGGGAGGCCATCCTGGGGCTTCGTTGGGCCTCGACACAGGACGTTAGCTCTCCCTTATTCCCCTCCGGGAAGGGAATGTAGGGGTTGGGAGTAGGCTAGGTGACAGGATAGGTTAGCCGAACAAGGACAGTACAGGGGGTTAGGGGACGATTTATAGTGGGGAAGTAAGAAAAATAAAAAAAAATAAAAAATAAGTTGGGGCTAAATTGGGGTTTGACAAATTAAGGGAGTGGGTATAGACAGTGACAGGCAAAGGCGATAGTTTGGGAGGGAGACCGTAGGGTAGGTCCGAGCCCGCCTTCCGAGTGGCCAGCACCACCGCACTCCCTCCACCAACCTCCACTGAACGGCAAAGGCTGGCCAGCTTCATCTGCTGGCTGTGTTGCTGCAAGGCCTGTGCCGGCCCACTTCATCTGCCGGCTGGCTGTTTTTCTTCAAGGCCTGTGCCGGCCCACTTCATCGGCAGCTGTTGTGTTGCTGCAAGGCCTGTGCCGGCCGGATCATCTGCAGCTGTGGTACTTCAAGGCCTGTGCCGGCCAGTTCATCTGCCGGCTGTGTTTGCCTGCAGCGGCCTTCTTCTGCGGGCTGTGTTTGCCTGCTGCCTTTGCCATGACATGCCCACTGCCCCTGTTCACCAGCCCCGTTCAATTTTTGCTTGCCCCCCCTGTTCATTGCCATGTGCGCCAGGATCAGAAAGCAACAGTTTGCAAGCTGCGGGAACTGCCCTGTTGGCAGCTACAACACGGGCCTGCAGTGGCGGCCCGTGCACCGTGTTTGCGTTCAGTTCAAACCATTCATCCATCCATTCGTTGTGTTCATTGCGTGTGCCACTTGAGCTGGCACGGAGACTACGTTTGTGCAGCCCATGCACCGTTGTGGTTCACTGCGTTCAGTTCAAAAGGGAAGGCCTTGGACTGCGTGTGAGCAGCCAGCCACGTTCCCTGTCACCTGCGTTGTTTGAGTCAGAGACTGCATGCGAGCAGCCTGGCTCCCTGCTAACTGCTTTCTTTTTGCAGAGTTCATTGATCCTGGGCCATGGTTTAGTGTAAAATTTGTAAGTTAAGGTTAAGATGTACTGTAAATATGAGTGCGCCCCCGGCATGTTTGTCTTAGCGCCGGCAATTTTATTTAAGTCGTCCGTGTGAGTGAGTTTGTTTGGGTAGTTACTCAGCCCTCAGGTTATTTATTTTGGGGACACGAATACCATGAATGTCGCACTCAGGGATCCGTAGGTAAAATGTACTAGGGGAAAACTACACATGATGGCACACGAAAATTTGACGACTCGGGACGAGTCTGTAAAAAGGGGAGGGGGTAGTGTTGTGGTTGACGAAATTCACAAACCACCATTCAGGTCCCTTACGTGAGATATCTCTGTAAGTATATGTGTAGTTAGGCCCAAACCCGTTGTTTAGAGGGAATAAATGTCATTCATGCGGGCTGCGACCCTTTTATATAGCCGTTTTTCTTTTACTATCTTTATTTTGGACCAGCCGCCATTACTACCACCACCAACCACGTCTCAACAGCCATCACACAACAACCACCAACCACAACGCCGCTTCACAACAACAGCCACGACCTTTACCGTCACAACTCGCCACCATCGCATCACCACCATTCTTGCGCCACTTGTGGGCACCGATACTGGACTCGTGCAGGGCGCACACCGAGCAGCGTGTTCAGAAACATCACAGACTTTCCGAAGAAAACGGATCAAAAACGACTCACGCCCACTTCTGTTCCGTCCTATCGGTGAGCGTGGGGCGATTTGGCCCCGCCTCCAGGGCGTTGGAGTGTGGTCGCTATATGCAAATTCATGGATCAAAAAGCATTCACGCCCACTTTTCCTCGGTCCAATGGGGAGCCAGTTGGAGGTGAAGGGTCGGAGATAAAGGGTCAAAGGTGAAGGAGCGAGGCCACGGGGGATATAAACGGCTGCGTTCGTCAGTCAAGGCAGTTCGCAGTTGGGAGTTGTCGGTGGAGCTGGGAAGAAGTGGTAGTAGTCAGAGTTAAGAGTTCGCAGTTGGGAGTTGTCGGTGGAGCTGGGAAGAAGTGGTAGTAGTCAGAGTTAAGAGTTCGCAGTTGGGAGTTCGCGGAGCCAGTGAAGAGTTGGGACGAGTCAAGAGAGGAGACGGAGAGGGCGATCGGACGAAGCTGTGGAGAGGCGGCGGCGGCGAAGGCGGTTGATGGGGTGCTCGCGTCGGATTCGGGGAACTGCGGAGGGAGAGGCCGGCGGCGCGACCGAGGTCGTGGTGGAGATGCTCGTCGCGGGACCCGAGACAGGGAGATATCCTCCATCCCCCGAGCATCAACAACCCCCTCCTGTTTCCCCCCGCGCTGAGATAGTGCCACAAGGGGGCCCCTTTCCCACCCCCTACCAGACACTGTCCGCGAGGCCCGCGGAGTTGGGGCGCCACCGCCACTTTGCGTCTCATCATCAGACGGGTAGGCCCGACGCGGTCTCGGCCCCAGGCCCGCCTACCCCCCTCATCCTTTTGAGGGTGGTCCTTTTCTTTTGCTTTGGGTATATGTGTTGTCGGCGCCGTCTGAAGTAAAATTGTGTAAGTGTTGCCGTGTGCTCGGTAGTCGGATAGCTTTGCATTGTCTTCTTCTTTTATATT
>NC_140965.1:28455629-28458129 GCF_056783735.1 Eptatretus burgeri
CACACACACACACACACACACACACACACACACACACACACACACACATTAATAAATCATCAAAAAAGCCTATTTCCATCCACTCACTGCTCGGCATTTTTAGCAGACTCGCCTTGGTTGCCAAGTGTGGCTTGGCGAGAAAGTCGGATCACAAATTTTGGAATTTGGTCAGTGTGCCAATTATATCTCGCTTACTCTCCAACGAAAGACTGCTATCTTTAACATCCACCAGCAGTAACTATCGATGGGAAACAGGACTCCAGTTGAACCTCCATCTGAGGGACGGCAAACTTATTGATGCAACACTCTGCCTGCAAAGCAACAATCTGAGAGGTTTTTTTTTTAATGACTGGGTCGTGAATCCAACCCAGATCAGACAGCTCAGGTCTGCAGCATCCTGTCAAAGGTTATTAATTAACAGTCCTCTATTCAATTAATAATAGGATTCCATTGCCAATAAAACCTGCCATTTTTTTGTGGATAGCAAACATAATATTTCACTGTTACTCCTTAATAAGAAGGACACTTTCATTAGTGGTTTGTGATCTGCTGATTCTGTCTCACAGGTGCTATTGTAAGACATCCCAGAGTGCTTTGATTGGCTTTAAGTTGGGGCTCTGAGGTCGATGACTTTTTTTATTTTTTAGATAATTCTCAAACCAATTCCTCACAAATGCAGCAGTATGGAAGGTTGCTTTGTTGTGCTGGTAGACCGAATGGCCCTCTTTAACAAGGACATGCTGCTTGTATGCCTGATGTTGGCTTAATGGTTAGGGTGGTGGGCTTGGGATCCAAGGATCCTGAGTTCAAATCCCACTCGGCTGTTGAATTAATACCAGGTGGGGTTGACACTGCCTGTCATCCTTCCGAAGTCTGCAAAATGAGTGCCAGCTTGCTGGTACCCTGTGTCCGAGTGGCAACCCGTCCAGGATTGTGCCAATAGCCAAGGAGACTGCTTAGGCAGCACCAACGCTCCGCGCAGAGTATGGTCCCAATGAATGGAATAGATGGATGGATGGATGGATGTTGCTTGTGGGAAAAAACCAATGCATGCAGGGTGGAGAGTTTCATGCGTTGTTTTTTTCTGTCCCAATACTTTTATGAATATAGTATATTGTGCTTTCTGTGTTGCTAACTGCTTTTCAGATCTGTGGACTTCCACACTTCAAAATCAATGATCTTCTTTCGGATAATTGAGACATTGTCCACGGATTGTCCATTGGCTCTGCCTCAACAGGAGAGTAGTTGTGCACAATCATCTCATTAAATTCACAATTCCCTGGTGTGGACAAATGTGAGGAAGAGTTTTTTGCTGAAATTTCCAAATGGATTTTATGCGCTTTGGAAAATTCCTTCTGAAATGTCATGAATTTCACCGGAGTTTTGATGTCCTTCTCTACGAGTGCAGTTGAAGGTCTGTCTGCACCTTCTTCTGTTTTATTTTTTTGTTGTTGTTAATGGTATTCCCTTTCCTTGGAGAAAACTTCTGCATTTTCTTCACTGAGTAGTGGTAGCAGGAAGCTGCCACACAATGCATTGTGGGTCGTGGCAAGCAGTGTATCATGCGCTTTGGAACTGCGATGTGTGATCAGGTACTTAGTAAGGGGAGAACGTGAAATCGGCAGAAATTCACAGAAGACATGTGAAACCGTGCGGTGATGGTACTCTCAAGAAGAAGTGTGTTTGAATGGGCTCGCATTTCAAGGATGGCCTGAAGTCAGTCGATGTTCTTCCGATGTTGCAGAATAAGTTGGAGTCAGTATCTAGAGTTAATTTGGGAATGCCAGTGGTGTTGCGTTATTGCATGATGTGCCAGACGTCACACACCAAATGTCACCAATGCAACACTCTGAGTGGGAGGTTCCAAACCATGCACCTGAAACAGCCAAGATCTGTCACCTTGTGACTATCGCCTCTAGGGTGCTTAAGAAACACTTGAGTGGCCTCAAATATGGTAGTGATGTGGAAGTGAAGAGCGATGTCCTTGAGTGGATGTGTGAGAAAGACTTCTATGAAGCCGGCATAAAAGCAGTGGCACACTGATGTTGTTCGTGGACCTGGGAAATATGTCAAGAAATTGCGAAAATTCGACCTTTATCGGTGAATATTATTTATTTGTGTGGACAATGAAGTGCAGGTAAGACCTTGAACTGACCTCACATAAGCTGTTGGGAAGGTGCAATAATATGAACCATTCGTGTTAGAAACGTTTCTTTTTTCAGTGTGTGTGTGTGTGTGTGTGTGTGTGTGTGTGTGTGTGTGTGTGTGTGTGTGTGTGTGTGTGTGTGTGTGTGTGTGTGTGTGTGTGTGTGTGTGTGTGTGTGTGTGTGTGTGTGTGTGTTTTATACTTATGTGCAGTTGGCTACCAGTTGTACTGCAGAGCTTTCTAGCTTTAATAGCCGCCTGCTGACTTGCTTCACATTAGTCTTCTCATCGACCGTTTTCTCTTGCTGAGGACACAAGCAGCTGTCGAAGTCTCGTCGTCATTATTGCACATTGT
>NC_140965.1:28463129-28490629 GCF_056783735.1 Eptatretus burgeri
GCGGTCCAGAGCCGTGCGTCGTAATATTGTGCATGTGTGTCCAAGATGCAGGTATAGACCCGATAGGTCGCACTCAGGGTCGTCGTAAGGGTCTATTGTCAGAATTTGGAGGAAAGAGCTCAAACGTTCCTGCGCAAGTTTCTCAGTCATATCGCTGCACACACACACGCACTCGAGGTGATGGACACACTCACTCCAACACGCGTGCACGTTGAGGCCTAAACCCAACAGAGGATAACAGAGAGAGGCCTCAGAGACCGCGATTTAAAACATCTCCGTGCAAGGAGTGAGAAGTGTGCGGCCGCACGGGAGCGGTTGATTTGCACGTGTTGGTTGGGGAGGGGAGGATATGGTGGTGGTAGTGGTGGGGGAATGGAGAGGGAGTACATTTTGATTCTGCACCACCTCCGAGGATCTCGGCCCTCGCTCGGCCCAGGCCTATCTCAAATGCAACATTCGATACGTCTCCGACGCAGCCGCTTCAATCAATAACCCCAGAACCGTCCATCGTGGCCCTCCGCACCACCCTCCTCGATCCCAACCCTCACCCTTGCCAACTTTCCTTCCAGTCCCATCGGACCCCCCTCCCCGCCGACATCCGATAGCGCGACACGGTCAGTCCCCCGCGGTCCTGCACGCCACGAAATCTGTCACCGCCGTGCCTGCTCTCCGCGTTGGCCCCCCCACCACCCCATCTCCTGCTGACGGCCGCTTTCAGCTCGGCTGCGCATTAACCCCTTCGTGCCTGGACGTTTTGCTTCGCCTGGTTCTGCACATGTTTGCGCCTCACCCCGTGCTGTTTCCTTTTCCTTTTCTCTTGCGCTGATAAAACAACGGCGCAGCCAACGCAGTCTTCCTCCGAAACAAATAAGAACTGCCTGGGTTAGGTTTGTGGGGTTGGGGTTTGGGGGAGGGGGATTTCCCAGGCACGCACTCGCGTCCATCAAAACCCGAGTGCGGGGCAGCAAAATTAAATAAAACGGAGAGAGCACACGCACACACACAGACACACACGCACACACACACGCACACACACACGCACACACATAAACGCACACACGCACACGCACACACGCACACACGAATGTGACATTATTCTTCGAACCGTTGTAACATCGGGGGCAGAGACCCGGGGTGTTTCATATTCAAACTCGCTATTCGATTGGGTATTTAAACACTAAATCCGTGCACTGGAGGTGTTTGGGAGGTGCCCGGGAGTTTCCTTTTCGGCCATTCTGCTGACCACGTATTCGAGGTCATAATTAGTGTCTTCCACATCAATGGGAGACAACCCGGCAAAGTTTGCAACGAGGTCACGCAATTCACTTTTGAGCGTGAGCTCGGATAAAATCCAACCGACTCGTAAGCACAGTGAGTGAGTGCACCGGTGGTCGCATGAGTACTGAGTACCAAGCGACAGCCGAGAGGTTCATGGGCTGAGTGCAGTCTGGTCGGCTCTGAAGTTAAACTATCCAGCAGACGTTGGAGCAATGAATCGACGTCGAAATTCCATCGTGGCGTTCCTAATGGAGTTCTTTGGGGGTGCTACGCGGGTTTCGAGCGCTGTCTTTTGAAGTTACGTGCGATGGCACGGATCCGGCGCACGCCCTTTATGCGGCCAGCCATGTATAAAACATCAAAAGGGTGCGCCGTGTGGGGTGACTAGCTTGTGGGAGGGGAGGCCTGCATGCCAGCCGTTTGAAACGGGTTTGTAGCCCAAGGCTTTGGTGGAGGGGGAAAACGTTCAGCCCGTCATGGTCATCGGCGATCTGTCTGCTCCTTAAAGTATAACAGTTTCAGGGAGTGAACGACAGGGGTAAAAAAAAACGTTCATAATGCAGTATATATATATATATATATATATATATATATATATATATATATATATATATATATATATATATATATATATATATATATATATATATATATATATATATATATATATATATATATATATATATATATACAGTGGGGAGAACAAGTATTTGATGCACTACCGATTTTGCAGGTTTTCCCACTTACAAAGCACGTTGAGGTCTGTAATTTTTATCATAGGTACACTTCAACTGTGAAAGACGGAATCTAAAACAAAAATCCTGAAAATCGCATTGTATGATTTTTAAATAATTAATTTGCATTTTATTGCATGAAATAAGTATTTGATCACCTCCCAACCAGTAAGAATTCCGGCTCTCACAGACCTGTTAGTTTTGTCGTTAAGAAGCCCTCCCAGTCTCCACTCATTACCTGTATTAACTGCACCTGTTTGAACTCGTTATCTGCATAAAAGACAGCTGTCCACACTCAATCAATCAGACTCCAACCTCTCCACAATGGGCAAGACCAGAGGGCTGTCTAAGGACATCAGGGACAAAATTGTAGACTTGCACAAGGCTGGGATGGGCTTCAGGACAATAGGCAAGCAGCTTGGTGAGAAGGCAACAACTGTTGGCGCAATTATTAGAAAATGGAAGAAGTTCAAGATAAGTCAAATTCCCTTGGTCTGGGGCTCCATGCAAGATTTCACCTCGTGGACCCTCAATGATCATGAGAAAGGTGAGGGATCAGCCCAGAACTACACGGCAGGACCTGGTCAATGACCTGAAGAGAGCTGGGACCACAGTATCAAAGAAAACCATAAGTAACACACTACGCCGTCATGGATTAAAATCCTGCAGCGCACACAAGGTCCCTCTGCTCAAGCCAGCACATATCCAGGCCCATCTGAAGTTTGCCAATGACCATTTGGATGATCCAGAGGAGGAATGGGAGAAGGTCATGTGGTCTGAGACCAAAATAGAGCTTTTTGGGTTAAACTCCACTCGCCATGTTTGGAGGAAGAAGGATGAGTACAACCCCAAGAACACCATCCCAATCGTGAAGCATGGAGGTGGAAACATCATTCTTTGGGGATGCTTTTCTGCAAAGGGGACAGGACGACTGCACCGTATTGAGGGGAGGATGGATGGGGAAATGTATCGCGAGATCTTGGCCAACAACCTCCTTCGCTCAACAAGAGCATTGAAGATGGGGCGTGGCTGGGTCTTCCAGCATGATAACGACCCGAAGCACACAGCCAGGGCAACTAAGGAGTGGCTCTGTAAGAAGCATCTCAAGGTCCTGGAGTGGCCCAGCCAGTCTCCAGACCTGAACGCAATAGAAAATCTTTGGAGGGAGCTGAAAGTCTGTGTTGCCCAGTGACAGCCCCGAAACCTGAAGGATCTGGAGAAGATCTGTATGGAGGAGTGGGCCAAAATCCCTGCTGCAGTCTGTGCAAACCTGGTTAAGAACTACAGGAAACGTCTGATCTCTGTAATTGCAAACAAAGGTTTCTGCACCAAATATTAAGTTCTGTTTTTCTGATGTATCAAATACATATTTCATGCAATAAAATGCAAATTAATTATTTAAAAATCATACAATGTGATTTTCAGGATTTTTGTTTTCGATTCCGTCTTTCACAGTTGAAGTGTACGGATGATAAAAATTACAGACCTCTACGTGCTTTGTAAGTGGGAAAACATGCAAAATCGGCAGTGTATCAAATACTTGTTCTCCCCACTGTATATAGTTATGATTGAGACATCCCGTTGAGATAACTCCGAGAGGACGTTGTGTCTTTAAGAGACCACGATCGCCAGTCGCCCCAGAAGTTCCTGTGGGATCCCACACCCAGAGCCGTGCTCCCACACACAAAAGTGCGAGTGGGTACCGGACCGGTGAATACGTAACAGACCTTAGTTAGTCGGCCGAGCGGAACCAAAGTCACGTAACTGCATCTGAGATCGAACTTGGATAACCAATCCGAGCTGGCCAAACGCCTCAGCAGTCCTACGCTGCCAATAGAACGGACAGAATAAGTCAGGACACAGTCTCTTGAAGTAATGGCCTTTCGTGGCAGCAATAAAAATGCAAGTACAGTATTTACAATGGCAAGCAAACAATTATTTACAGGGAGAGAAAACAATGAAATGGCATATGCAGTCGTGGCCAAAGATATTGGCACCCTTGCACTTTTTTTCAAATAACTCACACTTTTCTCTCAAAATAAGTTGAAATTGACAAAACTATTTGGTCTCCACAATTCTATATTTCACTGTTAATATTACACAACCTTTGTTTTTGATTCAGAACTAAATATACAGTATCCTTTTAAATCAGATAATGAAAAGAAATGGCATTGACAAAATTATTGACACCCCAGATTTAATATTTGGTATCACAGCCTTTGGACAAAATAACTGCAAAGTGCTTCCTGGCACCATGAATGAGCTTCCTCCACCTCTCTTCTAACAGTTTGGCCCACTCTTCTTGTGTAAACTGCTCCAGTTCTGCCATATATGAAGGGTGCCTTCTCCCAACTGCTGTTTTCAGATCTCCCCACAGGTATTCAATGGGATTTAGATCTCGACTCATTGCTGCCCACTTCATAACAGTGCAGCCTTTTATTAGAAACCATTCCTGGGTGATTTTTGAAGTGTGTTTGGAGCCATTGTTCTGCTGCAAGACCCATGACCTTCGACATAGACCCAGCTTTTTGACATTGCATTGAACATTGTGCTCGAAAATGCCTTGGTTATCTCCTGATTTCATGATGCCATGCACATATTCAAGGCACCCAGTACCAGAGGCAGCACAGCAACCCCAAAACACCACTGGACCTTCTCCATGTTTGACTGTTGGGAAGGTGTTCTTTTCTTTGAAGGCTTCATTTTGTTTTCTGTAAACAGAGAGATGACGTGCTTTACCAAAAAGCTCTAATTTGGTCTCATCTGTCCAAAGGACATTATCCCGGAAGGATTTTGGTTTGTTCAGGTGTGTTTTGGCAAACTCCAGTCGGGCTTTCTTTTGTCTCTATCTCTATCTCTATCTCTATCTCTATCTCTATCTCTATCTCTATCTCTATCTCTATCTCTATCTCTATCTCTATCTCTCTCTCTCTCTCTCTCTCTCTCTCTCTCTCTCTCTCTCTCTCTCTCTCTCTCTCTCTCTCTCTCTCTCTCTCTCTCTCTCTCTCTCTCTCTCTCTCTCTCTCTCTCTCTCTCTCTCTCTCTCTCTCTCTCTCTCTCTCTCTCTCTCTCTCTCTCTCTCTCTCTCTCTCTCTCTCTCTTTCTCTCTCTCTCTCTCTCTCTCTCTCCTTCTCTCCTTCTCTCCTTCTCTCCTTCTCTCCTTCTCTCCTTCTCTCTCTCTCTCTCTCTCTCTCTCTCTCTCTCTCTTTCTCTCTCTTTCTCTCTCTTTCTCTCTCTTTCTCTCTCTTTCTCTCTCTTTCTCTCTCTTTCTCTCTCTTTCTCTCTCTTTCTCTCTCTTTCTCTCTCTTTCTTTCTCTCTTTCTTTCTCTCTTTCTTTCTCTCTTTCTTTCTCTCTTTCTCTTTCTCTTTCTCTTTCTCTCTCTCTCTCAGTAGGTGGACTCCTCCTGGGTCTCCTACCATAGAACCCCCCTTAATTGAGTTGGCGATGGATGGTGCAAGTTGAAACTGTCATATCTTGTGTCTGAAGGTCAACTTGAATCTATTTGGCAGTTGATCGAGGTGCTTTCTCCACCATTCAAACAATCCTCTGCTGCAATCTTCGATCAAGTTCTCTTGCAGCCAGATCCAGGGAGGTTGGCCATAGTGCCATGGGCCTTAAACATCCTGATAACACTGCGTACGGTGGACACAGGAACATCAAAGTATCTGGAGATGGACGTGCAGCTTTGAGATTGTCCATGTTTGGCTACAATCTCGTGTCTGACTTCCTTAGACAATTCTCGGGTTTTCTTTCTTTTCTCCATGCTCGAGAGGGCGTCGAAAGAGTGCATTGGTATTTCCATGAGTCTTAGCTCCATGGGTCACACTAAAATCGTACTGCTGCAACTTTTCCAACCACCTCGCAATTTGGCCATCGGGTTCCTTGAACCGTAAGAGCCATTGCAAGGAGGAATGGTCAGTTCAAACTGAAAATTTCCACCCATACAAGTACGGGTGGAAATGGTTCATGGCAGACAGCATAACCAATAACTCTTTGGGAGTGACGCAGTAATTTCGCTCGGGCCTACTCATGGCCCGACTGTAATACGCAATCAATCTTTCCACACCTTCCTGCGTCTGAGACAAAACTGCACCTAATTCTTCCTGGCTCACATCCGTGTCCAGGGTAAAGGTCCCATTATCAGTAGGGAATGCTACAACGGGTGCAGATGTTAAACGCCCCTTTAATTTGAGGAAGGCACCATTACACTCCCGTGTCCATTTAAACCTCGTCCCCTTCCCTGAAAGCCGGTGAAGGGACCTGGCTATCTCTGCAAATTTTGCCACAAAGCACCGGAGTAGGAGCAGAGTCCCAAAAAACCCCGCACCTCCTTGATGTTACTCGGTACGGGCCACTCCTCTATCGCCTTGACTTTATCCATGTCGGTTTTCAACCCCTCGCGAGCTATCAAGTGACTGAGATAGGCTACTTCCTTCGCAAACAAGGTACATTTTTCTGGGCTCAACTCTAACCCTGCCTGTCTGAGGTACCCAAACACCTAATCCAAATTAGCTATGGCCTGGGGGAATGTTTTAGCATGCACCGGGACGTCATCCAGGTACAACAGGCATGATTGCCATGGCATGCCGCCCAGTACACGCTCCAATCGTTCAAAGGTGGTGGGGGCATTACACAAACCAAACGGCATCACAGTGAACTGATACAGTCCCTTCCCTGTAGAAAACACCGTTTTCTCCTTCCCTGTCTTGTCAACCACCACCTGCCAATACCCGCTCTTGAGGTCCAAAGTTACGAACCAATTTGAGCCTGCAACGGCATCGAGGGTATCGTCAATTCCAGGCAGAGGATAGGAGTCTTTGATTGTCATGTTGTTGAGCTGGCGATAGTCCATGCAGAAACTCGTGGTCCCATCTTTCTTTTAAACCAATACAACAGGTGACATCCAAGGACTTTCTGAGGACTCAATGACACCTGCACTCAGCGTCTTTTCTACCTGCTCATCAGCTTCCTCCCTGTTGCTCCAAGGGAGCCGTCGCGTGGGCTGACGAACAGGCTGGGCCTCACCGGTGTGGATCTGATGTTTCACCAGGCCCATACATCCAATGTCCTTAGGAGACAAAGAGAAGATTCCCAAATGCTGGTTTGTGTAAGGTTTGTATAAGTTTGTGCAAGGCCTCCCATTGGGCTTTCTCCAAATCGGCACTACTCCGGGTTACCATCTTGCAAATGGGATCGGGCCAATTCCTATCACATTCTAGAGATTCCCTCCGGGGTCGATCCAGCCAGATGTTCTCGTCTCTCACCTCTGCAACATTAACAACTGGGGTGCAGTCTGCCACCCTCATGCCCTGTCCTATAGTGCGTGGTTCTGTGCTAACATTACTTATGCTAACGGCCACCACAGGCCCGTAAGTATTTACAAGGGTACGGCCCACGACTAAGCCCGGGATTGGTTGCCCCACCAGTTGCTCGACCGGACCACAGGGTTCCCATCAGGTTGGGTGAGCCGGCCATCATACCGGGACGATCACCTCGGCACCCGGGGGAATGTTCACTGGATCGGGAGCCTCAGCTCCACCTTCTCGTCTGTGCTTACACCCCCTAATGGCAGCTCTTCAAAACCCCCTGCATGATACCCCAAGCCAGATCGATTTTACATTCGCTGGCAGTTAACAAATCCAACCCGAACAGACATGGGTCGCACACCTCCGCCACCCAAACCTCTACTCTCTTCTTTAATGAACCCAACTTAAGGGTCACAAAACCACGCCCTATGATGGGAGCCGTTGCCACAGTAGCCAGCTGCAGGCTATGATTTTCCAGACGGCGGATATCATCCCAGCCGTCTCTGCTCAAATCAAGGATCACATGGTTGATGCTCGTGGTGCTTGCTCCTGTGTCCCCACAGCGTCTACACCTACGCCGGTAATTTTACACCAAATTGTCAAACTACCAATGCCAATTTGGCCACAATAAACGACCTGTGCGCATCTATGAGGGCACTTTTCCATATACCACAGCCGAACATGTCCCTAGATGGCCGGCACATACCAGTTTCGCGGGGCCTGGTGGGGGGGGGGGGGGGAGGGATGAGGGTGTTGATGGCTGGCTAGTCCGGTCCATATGAGGTGGAGTTGGTGGTCCTGGATAGCGAAGTCTATCCCTGCAGTCCTGCGACTGGTGACCTGTCAGACCACAATTATAACACCTTACTTGGTAAGGTGTATCCCTCCGATACTCCGAATTGCCCCCCCTGTAAGTCCGAGTTTGAGCAATTATTGGCGGCGTACTGGGTGCCATCTTCGGAGGCACCTGCCATGCTCCAGACCTCAACAACTGGCAGTTTACCATGCCCCAGACCATTTCCTCAAGGTCCGCACTCCTTTCGGGAGTGTTTTCTCCCACCGTTGTGCGTAGGGCCCACCTGTCTCACCGCAACCGGGCAGTCGCACCCTCCCCCACCCCCACCCTGAGTCAGGGGCCTTTCCGCTTCGTAGCATGCTGCGGCATCAACCGCCTGACTTATGGTGGTGGGCGCCACATAGCCAGCTGAGCCCCACAGTCAGAGTCCGACAGGGCCTGGACGAAATGGTCCAGTCCCAGTCCCAGTCTTTTTTGCCATGTCCGCATATGTGATCCTAACTGCACGGCAAATGTCGTGAGTCAATTCCCCAATGGACTCCTGGGGTTTCCTTTTTTGGTTTGCGAGCTGAGTTTTAACAAGCTCGCTCTGCTGTTCAAGGCCGAATCGATTGTTGAGAACAGAACGGAGGCCTGCCAGCATAATGGCCTCAGGGGGGCGGGTGGTCAGAACCTCGGCCGCCACACCGCACAGTGCTGCTTCCCACCTTCGTCCGGGCCCCCAACCGTTACCCCTCCACACGTGATCGAACTTCACCAAGTACGCCCTCAGATCGCTCTTGCCGTCATACGGTGCGAACTGCACTGTGCAGCTTCCCCGGGTTCGAATCCCATACGCCGGTCCATACGGGACTGACGCTGGGGCGAATCCTCCGGGTCCACATGGTGTACCGTGCACAGAGGACCCATGTCTCCGATCTGTCCAACTACCCACGACTCCTTTCTGAGTAGATGCCTGACCGACATTTTCTCACTCACCATCACACTCCATTCTCACACATTCCGGTTCACTCGCTCTCAGCACACACTCCGTTTCATGTACACTCCGTGCATTGGGAACTCCAAGAAACCCCGGGTCTGTCACCCCCAAACTTGCCAAACACCCATTTGCATCATCCACATCACCGGACTCGCCATGATTCACCTTCACTCAACTCACCTCCTCCAGTTTCGTTTCAAGGACCTGGATCCTCTTCGCTTGATCTTTGAGCACTTTGCCACACTGTAAATATAACATGTTCATGCATTCAATGAAGTCCTCCTTTACTCTACCACCTGTTTCTACCTGTTTTGCTTTGATTTCAGTTATCTCATTCTTTACCTCATCCACCTCCTCTTTTACCTTCGTGAATTCCCGATGCTCCCCTTGTATTTCCCTCTCTAATGTCACCTTCGTTGTTTCTATTAGTGTTTTCATTTCCCGTTCCTTTGTCCCCATCATCTGTCACCTCCTCCACTCCCTTCATCAGTTCCTCGTGCACCATTTTACATTCTTTTTTAATTGCAGTCATTTCTCTTTTTGCTTCCTTCTGGGCGGCTCTTCCTTCTTTATCGCCCCTGTGTCCTTCTCAATTTGTTCCTCAATTCATTCTGTCCTATCGCCAGTCCTTCTCCCACCTTCGTTATGATCCCAACCTCTCCCATCAGTCTGGCCTCACTCTCCCTCAGTTCTTCCTACACTCTCTTACCTCCTATCGCACCGCTGCCATTTCTCTGCCCATCGCTTCATCCATCTCCCTTTTTATTTCACTTCCCAAAACATCCATTTTTCTGCTCTTTTCATCCATTTTTCTGCTCATTGTGTCCATTCTGCTGCTGTTTTCCTTGCTCATCCTGTCCATTCTGCTCCTGTTGTTTTGGTCCATCATAGTTATTTGTGCCTTGTTTTCTTCGCTCATCATAATAATTTGTGCCATTAATTGCCTCATGAACAACATTGTGTCATTCTCGGGCTGCACTGGCTGCAGTGGAGATCGCCTTGATCAAAGGGCAGAGGAGCTCCTTGTGAGCCAACGGCCATCCATATCTAGTGCCAAACTGTGTCTGCGGACGTCCTCCTGCAGTTGGGTGACTTCTTATTAGGAGGTTGGTGGCAGGATTTGCACTCCGGCCACCGTAAAACCCTTCATTCCGCGAAATACAAAAACGCAAAGAAATCTGAAAACCCACTCCGTGGGAGTACCTCCGGTGCAGCTTCCCTTCGCAGGGCAGCTCACCGGATGACGAGATTGGGGCAAAGCCTTCGGGACCCCCAATCTTTGATGATAGGAGGGAAACCATGGGGTAACATTCCCGGGTCAGATTGTGGGAGAGTGTGTCGGCGTGGTGCTGAGGTGTCGTCCACCAGACGGCGGTCTCCTTGGGTTAACCTGAGGTGGTCCCTTCGGGTGGGTGCCTGGAATGTCCTATCCCGAAGAAAGGATGATCACCTGTCTCTGTTATCATCTGAGCTCAAGCGTTTGGATATCGGTATTGCAGCACTCTCTGAGGTTCGGAGACTGGATTGCGGCGACATCGTGGTAGGTGGTTACACCTACTATTGGTCTGGTCGCTCTGGTGGTTACCATTCCCAAGGAGTTGCTGTAGCTGTGTCCAATAAGCTGACTCCAATGATAATTGAGGTAACACCGATCAACGAGTGTATTATGAGACTAAGGATTGATCACTCCTTAGGTGTCATATCCCTGGTCTCTGTTTATGCTCCGACTGAGGCGAGTGATCTCACTGTGAAGGATGCATTCGACGCCGCACTCGAGTCTGTGGTTGATCAGTGCCCAGACGAGATGCACTTCTCGTCTTGGGGGATTTCAATGGATCGACTGGAACTGAAAGGGATGGTTATGAGACGTGTGTTGGTCCCCATGGGCCAGGAACTATGAACCAGAATAGCACTAAGTTCCTTGACTTTGCAAGAAGTCATGGACTTAGGGTGGCCAGTTCATGGTTTCAGCACCCACAAGCTCATCACTGGACTTGGTATTCCAACGCTGGCAGTGTGGCAAAGGAGATTGACCATGTCCTCATTGACGGTCGTTGGAGGATGATCCAGAACTGCAGGGTCCACCGGAGTGCTCAGTTCCTCAATACTGACCACCGGCTTGTTGTAGCAACTCTGAAGTTGCACCTTAAATCCAGGAGAATGGTACCATCCCAGCCTAGGCTGGATGTTGGCAAGCTCAAGGATGAGATGGTAGTTGAGGAGTTTGCGAACAGGCTGAGTGGAGATTTGAGGAGTCTGGGTGCTTTGGGAGGTCCTGAAGAGTTGTGGCGTGCCTTCAAGACCACTGTCCTTGATGTTGCCGGTGGATGGCTTGGAACTCACCGTAGGGCAAAGAAGAATTTTGTCTCTCAAGGTAAACTGGATACCATTGAACAGAGTCACAGGGCCAGGCTGGATGACAGAGCTGGGCTGTTCAGGGAGCTGAGGCATAAAACTGTACGTGTGCTAGGGGTGGACAAGGAGGCCGATGTGTGAGGAATCTGTGAGGGGGTAGAGCATCACCTGTGGTCAAGGGATTCTCGTCCTGCTTACAGGGAAATTTGCACATTGCGTTCATCTAAGCCCATCCCTCGGTGTACTGCAGTTAGAGCAGAGGGTGGTTGGCTCTTGACAGAGGAGTCCGAAGTGAAGGCCCGCTGGGCCGGTTACTTTGAGCGGTTGTACCAGGCTGATCCACCAGCTGTTGAGTTGGACGTCAGGGGTGTTACAATCCCTGTTGCTGACCCTCCAATCAACTGTGGTCCACCTTTGCTTGTGGAAACACAGGCTGCGGTGAACCGGTTGAAATGGGGTAAAGCTCCAGGGATCTGTGGCATCCATGCTGAACTTCTCAAGGCTGGTGGAAATGCTGAACTCGTGTCATTGCATGCAGTTCTGTGCTCTGCTTGGAACACAGGCACCATCCCACCTGACTGGAAGAGGACCCTTGTTGTCCCTCTCTGGAAAGGGAACGGTGATCGCCAAGACTGCAACAACTACCGAGGGGTGACGCTGCTCTCGGTGTCGGGCAGGGTCTTTGCTTGGATAATTCTTCATAGGGTTCGCCCCCATCTGCTTGAGCACCAGCATCCAGAGCAGTCAGGCTTTACACCAAAGAGGTCAACAATTTACCGTATCCTTGCTCTTCGGCTCCTCACCGAATGCAGATGAGGGTTTCGGCAGGGGCTGCTTGCAGCCTATGTTGATCTTTGTAAAGCGTTCGATTCGGTGATCGGGATGCCTTCTGGAGGATTCTTGGTCTTCGTGGGGTGCCACCAAAACTGATCGATCTGATGTCTGAACTCTACTCTGGTACTGAGAGTGCTGTGAGATGTGGTGATACCATATCTGACCTATTTCCAGTTGTTACTGGAGTTCGTCAGGGGTGTGTACTGGCCCCCACACTTTTCAGCACTTGTATGGACTGGATTCTAGGGAGGATGTCAGAGAGACCAAGCTGCAGTGCATCGTTTGGGAATGTCAAGATCTCTGACCTTGATTTCGCAGATGATGCAGTCATCTTTGCGGAGACTTTAGATATCCTTTTGGGGGCCCTTGAGGTGCTGAATGAGAAGTCGGAGCCGCTGGGATTACGGGTTTCCTGGGTCAAAACTAAGATCCAGGCTTTCAATGACATCTTGGATGCCGCTGTCCTGTCTATGCCTGTTTGTGGTGAGGATGTTGAGGTCGTGGAGAGATTCACTTGCCTTGGCAGTGATATTCATGTCTCTGGCGGCTGTGAGTCAGAGGTCAATAGACATCTAAGTCGGGCCTGGGGAGTCATGGATTCACTGGATAATGGGGTGTAGCACTGCCGGTACCTGTGCGGGAGGACGAAAGTCCGAGTCTTCAGGTCCTTGTTGCTTCCAGTCTTGCCCTATGGATGCGAGACTTGGACTCTGACCGATGATCTGAGATGGAGACTTAATTCCTTTGGTACCAGGTCTCTTCGGAGAATCCTTGGCTATCGCTGGTCGGACTTTGTGTCCAACGAGCGGTTGCTGAGAGAGACTCAAATGAGATTTTTACCTGCATAGTCCGTGAGCATCAGCTGCGGCTGTATGAACATGTGGCTCATTTTCCTGATGCTGATCCTGCTTACCAGATTCTCTCAGCGAGGGAGTCTCCTGAGTGGAAGCCAATGGGCCGACCACGTTCCTCGTGGTTGCATCACGGCATCTGAAGGAGATCATTGGCATCTCAAGGAGATGGGGATGGGCCAGGCATCTGTCTGGGGGATGGCCAGATGGAGGCCCCTGGAGTACCGGCAGAAAGTGGACGCAGCGACGCGCTGCTCTGGCACATGCTCCCATACCTGACCTGACCTGACTGGCTGCGATAACCCACTGTGCTGCACCATCGGCACTGTATTTTACTGAGGCTGAGGGTGAGAATTATTTTCCACTTCTCTCATTGCTTCCTCTTCAACCTCCATTGCAACTTCATGCAGGTCCTGGATCAATTGCTTATCCATATTTACATCATCTACCTTGCCCACTGGGACCTGTCAGTGTTGGTCCGCCATTGTCCGCACCAATAAATTTAACTAAAATTTAGTCGAAACAGCTCTTAATTTTGAGGTGTGTGAAGCGCACCACAGGTCCACTACCTGACACCAATTTATTGATGAAGGGATTCGAAAAATCCCACTCCTGACACCAGTTTGTTACTGTCACAGGTACCGAGTGTATTATGAGGGGGTTAATCCCCGTTTCTTCCTGGAAGAGCCAGACCCGGAGCCACCGCTCACAATTAACTTCGTGGTACGGTGGGTTGCTTTACAACCACAAACGTCAATCAGTTAACCATGAGTTCCAGTGTCCACCATCTAATTTGCCAATTAACTAGAGGACATGAGGCTTGCTAAATCGACAACCTCCAAGCCAATCTGTCCTGATGGAAAGGGGGAAGACGTGCCACCGTTGGGCGAACAGCTATCCTGCAAGCATGCATGTGTGGTAAAGAGAAAAGGGTCATCCCATAAGAAAGGGAATCTGTTCTATACCCTTCTTCAATGCATCCAATGCAAGTTAGAATCCCACCAGACATGGTGATGAGTCTATCCTGGACATGCATTTAGGGAAATAACTGTTTGAGGACCTAAATGTTTGTATGCATTCGGCGGATCCGACTCTGAAATCCATAACAACATATATATATATATATATATATATATATATATATATATATATCCATATTTATGGATAATAATAATATTTATGGATAATAATAATATTTATTATGTGTATATACATATATATATATATATATATATATATATATATATATATATATACATATATATATATATATATATATATATATATATACATACATATATATATTATGGATAATAATAATATTTATTATGGATAATAATAATATTTATTATGTGTGTATGTATATATATATATATATATATATATATATATATATATATATATATATATATATATATATATATATACATAATAAATACATACACATATATGTATAAATATACATACAAAAATACATACACATATAGCTATACGTAAATACATATATATATATATATATATATATATATATATATATATATATATATATATATATATATATATATATATATATATATACATTGTTATGGCTGTGGAAATTTGCAGAACACCATAAAGGTCCGTAGTTCAGTTAGATCGATAAGTCTGTGTTCAGTTAGATTTCCCCACCGTTGTTTAATGGGATTTATTCGTATCACAGGGCTGTGATCCTTTGAGATAGCCGTTTTTCTTTACTATTGTTATTTTGAACCACAACAACCACGATCAACACGAACCATGATCGCCTCAAACCACAACAACCACGATCGCCTCAAACCACATTTCAACCACCAACCACAACAACCACGATCAACACCAACCACGATCGCCTCAAACCACAACAACCACGATCAACACCAACCACGATCGCCTAAAACCACAACAACCACGATCTCAAACCACAACAACCACGATCACCTAACCACCTTCCCCGCTACACCAACTGCCGATCCCCTTCTCCACAAACCACATCACAACCTTCCCCGCTCATGTTAAACGTCTCTACGAGACGAGGGAAAACCAGAGGAGTTCCAATGGTGCGCGGATTTTCCCGCCTGCTTTTCCCACGCTTTGGTGTGGGGGAAGGGCGATTCCAGCCAGAGGTCAAAGGTCATGTGAAGGAGGGCCTGATTTTGGGGGAATGAATCTCCCTGGACCTGTACCAAGAATGATTATCTCGGCCCCCACGAGGCATGCGGGGAGGGGGGCGAGAGGGCACGCCCCTTTTCTGGAAGCTTCCCGCAGGAGCTCGAAGGGGGGGGACCAATAAACGGGGAGGAGCGAGGCATTGGAACTGGGGGATATAAGGGCGCGCAGGACGCCAAGTAAGTAGTAGTTGTTGTTGTTGTTGGGGACTTTTTGTCGTCGTCGAGGTGGTGCCTTCTCCTTGGGCACGCCAAGTCGTGTGTGTGGTGGTTTTCGTGGGTGCGTGAGGCTTCTTCCTCTTCGTCGTCTTGGTCTTCGAAGAGTCTTGGGTTTGGTGGTTCGGGTCGAGTCGTCAGAGCTCACAGTCGGTGGGGAGTCCGGGCGTGGCACCAGAGACGCGAACGGGAGGCTCCGCTTCGCCAGCTCTGTCGCGAAAGCCTGCGCATCCGTGTGGAGAGCGCCGGAGAGAGCTCGCCGGCTCCGTGGAAGGCCGAGCTCAGCCGCGGCTGTCCTAGCTGCCGTGGGGGGACAGACGTCGCGACTCGCCCACCATCGCACCACGAGGGTGCAGGTAACCTGCAACCGTCTCGTGGAATTCGTTCGGTCTGCTCAGTCCCACGCCATAAAGGTTTACGGACCCTGTCTAGCGCCCCTGTCTGTTAGGGTAATCTTTTATTTTCCTTGGGTTTTGCTTTCAAATGCATGTTGTGGTGCCGTGTCTTACGAAGTAAAACTGTGTAAGTTCTGTACATAAATTGCTGAAAGTCGGTTGTGCTTTTACCTTGCTCGTGTCTTGTCCCCTCCCTGCATTGATTGCATGGCTGTACATACGTGCATGTGTATAAAATAAATGTGCTTGTGTGAATGTTATCCGTTTGTCGTGTCTTTTTTCCCCCAGTGGAACGCCATATTGCATCTCGGAATATTAGTTGGGTTTTAAATACCCGTTAAATACAATCGGATCCGGCGAGGTCGGGCGATAATACCCGCTCTGTTATCACTGCAGAACGGAACGGACCGCTTGAGCGGTTCGTGTCCAAGCAGACCTGCGCTGAGGTACGGTGTCCCGGTAGGCTACCTGTGCAGGTACTTAGGTATATCGATATTTGGCAATTGACCCTATTTTGCGTGGGTAGAAAATTGGCTAGACCGTGGTGGGATTGAAGACCCACCCGTGACAGGGTTCCGGCGTTGTTCCGGAAGGTCACAACTGAATTGTCCGTCCGGTGGGCGAGTGGCTACTATTAGTGAAAAGCGGTCGTTCGCACGCCGGCGGGCGTGAACGGGCGTGAATTCGTAACAATATATATATATATATATATATATATATATATATATATATATATATATATATATATATATATATATATATATATATATTGTAGATTTCTGCCCGCCGGCGTGCGAATTACCGCGTCAAACCAATAGCGGTCGCTTCGCCCACCGAACGGACAATCCAGTCGCGGCTTTCTGGATCAACGCCGGAAACCAGCCACGGGTGTCTTTTTAACCACACCACAACCTTGTCCGCACTCTTCCCGCGCTACCGGGTCCGATTTTTTACCTAATTATTCGCGCGGGTAGGTTGCCGAGAGATTGTACCTCAACAGGACCGCTTGGAAACGAGCCGCTTAAGCAGCTCGCTTCCTTTTGGGATAACCGAGCAGGGTATTATCGCGCAGTCCCGTTGGACCCGATCACTTCACCGGCTATTTAAAAACCAACAATATTCCGAGTGCAAGATGGGGCAGTTCAATGAGGGAATGGACGCAACGAACAGGTTTACATTCACACAAGGGCATTTATTATAATAAAGCACGTATGCAATTAAACAAGGCAAAACACTCTTTATAATTATACAAGCAACAAAAGCACGACAAAAGAACTACAACCGTCTACTTATTATGTACAGTCACTTGCACTTAACAGCAGTTCCTACTTATTAGACGGGCCCACGGACACACGTACGCACGCGCACACACACACACACACACACACACACACACACACACACACACACACACACACACACACACACACACACACACACACACACACAATAAATGGTGGCAGAGGCCTTTAATAATGAGCTCCAGCTCGGAGGAGAGGTGAGCTGAAACCCAGAGCCTATCTCGAACCTCTCCACCTCGTGTGGTCTTCAAGTTGTTCGGACCCGGGCTCCAGCGAGAGTGAGCTGGATCCAATCGCCGTGAGCTGCGATCCTTCCCGAGCTCCCCCGAATCCTCCCGCACTTCTTAACACGTGCTGGTGAGACGAGGCACCGATCCTTCCCGTCGATGCGTCGCTTCCCCGAGGAACCACCTCCACGAAGAGGTCGATGAGTCGCACCAATCCGGGAACCAAAATGGAGAACAAAGAGCTCCACGAACCAAGAAGAAGAAGCCACCACTCACAGCTCGAGCCGAGCGACCGGCTTAACTCCCTTCCAAACAGGGCAGATTGAAGCAAAAAGCTCTCCCGAGCCAAGCAGAAGCCGAAGCTCACTGAACCACCAAAGCAAAAAGCCTCCTCCCGAGCCAGGCCTCAGCCGAAGCTTACTGAACCACCAAAGCAAAAAGCCTCCTCCCGAGCCAGGCCTCAGCCGAAGCTCACTGAGCCAGCTGAAGCAAAAAGCTTCCGAAGGCCTCAACCCTAACCCAAGCCAAACAGGACCCGAAGGTCTGCTGAACGACTACTCTCTGCTGAAGCAAAAAGCTTTCTACTCCAACTCCCCAACACGAACAAAGAAAAGATCTCCTCTTATCCTTCTCCCGCCCTTCCCCCGCTCCCGGCGTGACTCATGACTCATGCCCTCGTGCTCCATCCCCCGCTCAGCCACGGGTGAGAGGGAGTTGTTAACATCATGAGTCGCGGGATGGCAGGGTTCTTCTTGCTCTTCGCAGAAGACTGGAGGCGCCGCTCTGCCAGCTGTGTCACGCGAACCTGCGCGTTTGTGTAAGGAGAGCCGGAGAGAGCTCGCCGGCCACGCAGAAGGCCCGAGCTCAGCCGCAGCTACACTAGCTGCCGTGGGGACAGACGTCAAGGCTCACACCACAAGGCACCACGAGGGTGCAGGTAACCTGCAACGGTCTCGTGGGACTCGTTCGGTCTGCCAAGTCCCATGCCATAAAGGTCTACGGGCCCAGCCTTACCCCATTGCCTTTGATGGGGTCTTTTCCTGTGTTTCTTTTGAATGAATGTTGGTGGCACCGTCTATAAGTAAAACTGGTTAAGTGCTTGTACATTATTAATAGTAGTTGGTTGTAGTGCTTCGGCTTGCCCGCCTCTTTGTCCCCGTGCCACAGTCTTCATTAAACAACTGCATGCGTGTTTTGCTTTTGTTGACTGTATAAGTGTTTTTCATTGCTTTTTCTGTATACGTGCATGTTGGTGTTTTGTATATTGCATGATTGTTGGCTGTATATACGTGCATACATGTGTAGTTGTAATAAATGTGCTGATTTAAATGTTAACCCGTTCGTCGTGTCCTCTTTCCCTTATTGGAACGCCATCTCGTATTGCGGAATATTAGTTGAGTTTTAAATACCCGTTAAATAGAATAGGATCCGGCGAGGTCGGGCGATAATACCCGCTCGATTATCCCAGAATGGAACGGACCGCTTAAGCGGTTCGTGTCTCAGCAGGCCTTCGCCGAGGTACGGTCCCTCGGTAGGTTACCTGCGCGGGTACTTAGGTATATCGATATTCGGCGATTGACCCTATTTCGCGCGGGTAGAATACGGACTGGGCCGTGGTGGGATTAAAAACCCACCCGTGACTGGTTTCTGGCGTTGTTCCAGAAAGTCACGACTGAATTGTCCGTCCGGTGGGCGACGCGGCTGCCATTGGAGAAACGCGGTCGATCGCACGCCGGTGGGCGCGGCTATCGTAACAAATATGTATATAGGTGTGGGTCATGATCAGTTAAATATCTGCAGTAGGAGTGACTCGATTCTAAGTTCCACAAAGACCAGCTCTGGGCCAAGCTAAGTACAAGAATACTCAAAAGGAAGGGTTTCTTTTTATTTTGTTTTCCCTTTGTCTGTGTTTGAGTCTGTTTGAAGAGGCGCCTTGACTTTCAGATTAATTTACCAATTATTATCATTACCTTTTGAATTCTCGTCCTTTGTAAATATTTGTCTGTTTTCATGAAATATATTCCTTTTAAGAAGCTGTATCTGTGTATTTTCAGTGGGGTTCAAGTATAAACCTCCCCCTTGTGCAGTCCTGGTGCAGCACCCCTGTGCTGTGGTCCTCCGCCCCTCCACCATTGCACCCCCTTCCCGCACGTGCATTAATCTCCGGGTTTCGGCTGTATGTCTTCAAGGGAGAAGCTTGGCCATCCGTCCAGGTTGGGGTAAATCCCTCTGGCAATGACAAATGGCGTCAGGAGTGTGGGATTTGGACCCTGAACGACAACTGGTATCGATGTGGTATTTTTTAATCCATCGGGACCACGACATTTGATCCTGCATCACGGCATCAACCGCCTGACGAAGAAGGAAGCGAGCTCAGCTGAAAAAAAAAAGAAGAAAGAAATGGGAATATAAATTATTAAATGATCGCCTCTCATCCTTTGAGGGAGAGGGAGTTGAAATTGAGGAACAAATTAGGATAGTTAATTGGTGTCGGGAGAAAAGAATGCTTGGAAATTTAAAAATCAAAAAATTCTGAGTAGATTAAAGGTGCGCGTGAAATGGCGGACGACCATGACATGATGGCGATGATTGCACGAGATAGTGACTCATTGGAAGGAAGTGAGTCAGGGGGAGAGTTGAGTAATAATGAGAGGGCAGGAGCCTCCCCCGTCCCAAGCGTCAGTCCCCCCTCCCCCACAGTGGCGGAGAATGAGATCCAGGGAGCGGATGAGATGATTTTCCGGGCCATGTAAAAACAATTAATTAATAAAATGAATCGAATAGAAAGCATAATGAATGAACAAATTAGTGAATTTTTTTTTCTATACCTTGTCGAGGCTCGTGTGAGAGCTAACACACAACACACAGCAAGGGGGGGGCATGAAAGAAGAGGGGAGGGAGTGGGAAGGACAAAACAGTGGGGAACAGAGACATTAGGAGATCTGTGGAAGGGAGAGGGATGGGATGGGGAACATGGGGAATAGAAGATGGACATTACAGGGGCTTTCAGGAAGGAAAGCAGGGAATTTGAAGGAGGTGGGCTTGGGTGGATTATCGGGGGTAGAAAAGATCGAGGATTTGGATGGGGGATGATAAGAGGTGGTGGTGAACAGCTGTTTTGAAGGCCTGGAGGGAAGAATGGGAATGAATAGAGTTAGGGAGTATATTCCAAAAGTGGGGAAAAAGAGGAATGAAAGAGTGAAGGTGAGCAGTGATTCGTGATTTTGGTAGTTTTACCAGAAGGGGGTTGTTGGCGGACCTTGAGCGCCCTGTGGAAATGTGGTGGGGACAAATCACAGAGAGAGAGAGCAGGGGGGGGGGGGCGAGGCTGGAGAGGAGATGGTAGAAGAGAGAAAGACCACCGACTAATCTGCGGTGATTGAGTGAGAGGCCCAAAGACTCGGCCTCATTGCGGGAGATGCCAATGATCCGAAATGCCTTTGTTTCTACAGCGTGAAGCCGAGAAAGGTGGGAGGCAGGAGCACCAGCCCAGAGGGAAGAGGAGTACTCCATCAGGCTGCAGACAAAAGGTTTGTAAGTGGTCAGGAGCTCAGGTGGGCCGAGGAAGGACTTTGCACGACGGAGGATTCCCAGTCGGCGACTGACTTTGGAGGCGAGGTTTGAAATGTGGCTTTCCCAGGAAAGATCATGGCAGACAGTGAGACCCAGAAGCTTGAAAGAAAGGACTTCTTCCAGAGATTGTTGAGAAAGTGGATGGGGGGATTTTCTAAACGGTCCTTTCAAAGAGACATAGTGAGAGTGTGAGATTTGTCCGGATTGAAAGACATGTTCCACGTGTTGGACCAGTTTGTGATTTTATCCAGATCAGCAGTGAGCGAAGAAGCTGCTGCTTGCCGGTCTGAGGGATGACCTATGGTACGGCAGACGGTGGAGTCATCAGCAAAGAGATATAGAGGATTTTCCAGAGAGTCGGAGAGATCATTGATGAAAACCAGAAAAAGAACAGGGCCCAGAACGCTACTTTGAGGAACTCCAGCCTGGACAGGAAGAGGGGATGAAAGAACTCCATTTAGGGCCACACATTGACTGTGACAGGAGAGGCAGTCTGTGCGCCATGAGTGGAGATGGCCTTGGATACCATCGGAAGAGAGTTTGGTGAGTAGGGCAGGGTGCCAGACTGTGTCAAAAGCACGTAATATATGTCCAGGGATTTGGCTCAGATTTCCTGTCTGGTATTGACGACCTCCATCCATTGTTGGGAGAGCAGAAGCAGCATATCCAGGGTCGAGTGACCTGGTCTGAAACCAAATTGATGATCGGAAATCAAGCCATTGGAGAAGAGGAAGGATTTAATGTCTGAAGCGATGGTGGATTCCATAACCTTGCTGATGATTGGGAGAAGGCTGATTGGTCTGTAGTTGCAGGGATCTGTTTTTGCACCTTTTTATGCAGGCAGTGATGTTTGCTGATTTTCAAGCCAGATGGCAGATGACCTTGAGCAAATGAGAGGGTGAATAGAACAGAGAGAGGGTGAGCAAGAGCAGAAGAGCAGGCTTTGAGGACACGTGGGCTGATGCCGTCTGGACCGGTTGCAGAATCTGAGTCGAGGTTTGACAGCAAGCTCTCCACATTGTCAGGAGAAAAGGACACAGAGTCCAGGGACAGTTGGGTGCGACTGGGTAAGGTGGGTTGAGAAAGTGATGGGTTTTGGACACAAGATTTAGCTGCAAACACCGAGTTTAGGCATTCAGCTTTTTCACGTGCGGTATCAGCAGTGCGGCCATTTGAGGTAAGGGAGGAATGGAGGGGGAACATACACCAGAAACAGATTTGATTAGATGCAACCAGGATTTTGAGGAGGGAGAGAGGTTTGAGAGTTCAGACTTGAGATTAGGAAGATGTTGTTTTCTGACTCTCCTGAGGGTAGATACACACTTGTTCCGAGTTTTATGGAAGGAACTGAGATTGCCCTTAGTTGGGTTTGCTTTCCATGAGGCAAAGGCAACTTGTTTCAGGACACTGCCTCACCACAAGCTTCAGTGAACCAAGGGCGGGAGGAAGGGTAGGACAACTGAAGACGAGAGGGGATAAATCTGTGCATGAGGGAGAGCAAGTTTCTTTGAAAGAATTCCCAGGATGAGTTGATGTTGGAGAAAGTTGCGATAGGAGACCAGTCTATAAGTTTGATGGCTGCTTGGAGACTCTGCCAGTCGGCTTGAGTGAAATGCCAGACTTGACGGCGGAGAGGAGGTTCTCTGATAACAGCCAGAGAGATGTCCACTTTGACAAGGACGTTGTCAGAAGAACCGATTGGAGCGGAGGAAGAGCAGCAGATGATATCAGGGTAATTTGTCGAAATCAGATCCAGAAGAGATGGAGTACCATTGGTTGAGATCCGGGTCGGGAAGTTGACCCATTGAGTCAGCCCCAATGAGTCACAGAAAGCTTTTGCTGAGGTGCCATGACAGGTGAGAGAGGTAACCACACCTAGCCAACTGGCATGATGACAATTGCAGTCGCCACATATGAGGAAGAGAGAGTTTTGATGAGAAGATAGAAGTTGGTCCATGTTTTCGGATAGTGAGGTGTAGATGGAGTCATCACTGTTGGGTGGACGGTACAGTACACATATAAACATGAGGTGGGAGTGGAGGGGAAGCCGTAGCCAGAGGTATTCCTGGGGGTGTGGGGGAGTGAGGGCAGTGCATGGAGAGTGAGGAATAGAGTCTTTGATGGAGAGAGCAACACCTCCACCAGGACGAGGCTCAGGTCTGTCAAACCGGAGGAGGGAGTAACCAGGGAGAGATACTTGGGAGTCAGACACGTTTGGGGGAGGAAAGTTTATGTTAGGCAGATTATGTCTGGTTTGTCAGTGGCAACCTCTATGGAAAGATCTGAAAGGTTTGAGCGAAGCTCCGGATATTTGAGGTCCACACTTTTAATGAAGAGGTAGGGGAGGAGGCTTTGGGTGCAGGGGGTGGGGGGTGAGGGGGGGGGAAGGGGAGCCTAGGACAAGGGATGAGGGGGGGAGGTAAGGAGGGTTGTTGAAAGAGTGTGGGGGATTGCAGAGTAGCTCGGGGAGGGGGCTGAATGAGGAGGAGAAAAGGCTCTGTGGTGCTGGGGGAGAGGGGGGACAAGAAAGGGGGAAGAAGGCAGTTGAGGATTTGAGGAGGTGGAGTGAAGAGATGGAGGTGAGAGGGCAGTGGAAGGAGACAGCTTTGTGGATGGGAGGGGGGCAACTTTGATAAGGATGAGTGAGGGGGATGAATGGTGGGAGAAACGTGAGGGGGGAGTTTTTGAGAGAGGTTTGAGGGAGGCTTGGAGGGAGAAGAGTGGGATGGTTGCTTTGAGAGTGAGGGGTGAGAGGGGTGAGTTGGCACTGAAGTTGGAAAGAAGAATGGTTGATGGAAAGCGAACTTTCATAGCAAACTGGGGTTTTTTTTAAGTTTTCAGTCAGAGATGCGATTTAACACAATTCTTGATGGATGCAATAAAGGCGAATTCAGAGAATGGAGAGAAGAAACGCTGTAACAGTTGGATTTTTTCGGCAAGGTATGAAGGAGAGGTCGAATTGAGAGCAGTCTGTTTAAATAGCAGAAGAGTTGTGCATTATGATTCAGTGAAGAGTACCACACGTGTGAAAGAGGAAGATGAAGCATTATAAGAGATCGTTTTTGTTATTATTATTAATGTTTGAGAGAGTTTTCAACAGATTAGGTCATGGAAGTGTTGTAGAAAAAAATCGAGGAAGAAGAAGAAGAGGAAGGAGAAGAGGAGGAAGGAGAAAGGAGATGAATAATAAGAAGAAGAAGCATCGAGACTCGTGAGTGTGCTAGGAGAAAGGTAGCGGGTTTTTTTGTTTGTTTGGTTTTTTTTTATTTAAGATAAGAAATAGAGTGATTAGTTGGAAGGGATGGGAGACATTGGGAAAGTGGGGTAGATAGAAATTGAAGTTAATGGGGAGAAAAAACAAATAAACACGATCGTATACCGAGGGGAACTGGTAGGCCTCAAGCCTCAAGGGTCGGCCTCAAGCACCCGGTAAGACAAGGTCGAAAAATCTCACAAAATAGCATGATTTTTGAAACAAAACCGAACTAGGAACACACAGTAACATGTAGGTGAGAAAATAAACAGTTAAAACGGGACAGATAACGACCGGAAACTTAACTTTGAGATCGTCAGCAGAGCCAGAGAGCTCCGAAGGAGACCTGTCAATGCTCCAAACTCAGAACCGTTGAATTGAAGTAACAAAGGAACGAAATGAGTGAACAAATGAATGAAATTAAGAAGGGGATAACACACGAACTGGGGACACAAATGGATCGAGTACAGGAAACAAATGAACGAATGGAAAACTAAATTGATGAACAAAGGAATGAAATGGGAGGATTCGACCTGGAGGGCTGTCCCATCTGGGTGGATGCCATAATGCAACAGCAGCTGGAGGAATTGGGATTTCGTCAATGCCAGAGTGGCGGTTTGGTGCAAGGGTTGGAAATTTGTGTCACAGGGCAAGAGCTGGTGTTAGTTAATAAATGCTTATGGGAGCTACATTTGATTGGGGAAAGGATGGATGAGATGTTGCAGGAGCAGCTGAACACTTGGGACAACACCGTTAAGGGAGAGGAGAAAGAACCAAAAGTTTATTTAGCCTCAATGGTGATGTTGATGGTTCTGTCGAGACCATGCTGAGACTGACTGACTCGAACGAAGTTGGGTTGGACTTGCTGCACTTTGACACTGGGAATGTTCCTGGAATGGGTTGAGCAGATTTGGCAGAGCCAATGTTTGAACCACTTGCAGGACATGTAGTGGAGCAGAGTTGCAGCAACGGTAGCTTAGAGTGGTTGAGCGGGAGGCTTATCTTGAATTCGGCCAGAGTGAGTCAAGTGCAGGCTTTGAAGAGAAACATGACCTCATTTGAGACTTGTGCAACCACCGTGAACAAGGTGCCAACACCATCTGCAATGTAGCAGGTACTTTCTCCTTTTACAGCAACTCTGTTCTCAGCTGGAAGTTCTACATATTGCTCCACAACCTTTTGCATGGTGGGCACTACAATGTTCCACAGGATTCCTCACTTCCAGTTGCTCGGCTGGGGGAGTTTGGTCATGTGTGGAACCACCGTCACGACCAGTGCTTGGCTTGTGGCCATCTACATCATGTTGATTATAAAGAAAGTTGACTGCCACATGGGGTGGCCAGTTTTTCCATGTGGCTTGGCAGTGACAGACGGGGAGCTTGGCACTGCCTGAGAGTGGCATTGGTGCCATCTTTTGGCTGATCACAGAGCTGTTTGCCTGTATGGACGTTGAGCTTAGCCGTTTTGAAGCAGATTCTGCATCTTTGGATGTTCTGCGTGCTATTTCCATGACACAGGCTGGACGGTGTCGTCTGGAACCTTTAACCCAGGCCATATCAGATCCAAGTCTCTGAGTCTCCCGTCCCATGGAGGTACGACTGCGGTGCGATGGAGAGCAGGGGCCGCACACAAGGGAATCTGTGCTGGCTTAGAATGTGAGTCCAATAGTGGTGATTCCAGTTGAGGAAGAGTCAGAACTTGAACCAGAACCATAGCCTTTCCTGATTCTAGAACCCAGCATTACAGAGGGTCCCCATGAAAAAGATCTGCTGATAGAGAGCTTACGCCAGGAGATCAGAGCGGTGAGTACTGAACTGCAGTCATTCAAGAGCGAAGCCCAGAAGGTGATGAAAAGACATCGGCAGGAAAAAAGTTTGAGCTGGAAAAAATGCAAACAGAATGAAAAGGAATAGGGAGTTCGAGCAGAAATGCTGGAGCAAGAGCTGCATAAGGCCAAAGCACATCTCAAATCACTCCAACTCTCATCACAGGCAGCCGAGCAGATGAGCACAACAGCACAGGGTCAGGTGATGACGTTCGCATTAACTATAGAGGCTGTTTGTCTGGCTTCTGTCTATCGTGGATGGAGGAGTGCGGTTTCCGGCATCCATGCTTGCCTGGGAGTAATCCTCATGTTGGTTGTGGGTTTGCCGGTCATGGCCTTGTTCTGCCCTCGGCCTGGCGCATCCAGGAGGTGCAGTTTTGGCTGGATCAATTGGGCTGTGGCAATGTCTGCCTGGATTATGTCTGTGGCCATGGGAGTGGGATACAGGCATCGATCGGGACAGAATGTGAGAACTCTAGGATTACCAGACCCTGGAGGGTGATACAGGCTTCTGGGGATGAACAAGATAATTTGAGATATACTAGATCCCGGAGGAGCATGTAGGCATCGACTGAAAGTGGATGAGAGAGAGCAATGGGGTTACCAGACCCTGGATGGGGATGCAGGTTTCTGCGAAGGAATGAGAGCAATTTGGATCTGCCGAACCCTAGAAGTGGATGTAGGCTTCTGGGAGAGGATGAGAGAAACTTGGGTCTTCTGGATCCTGGAGGGGGGTGCAGGGAGAGATCCTGCTGCCTCTTGCAAGAATGTTTGTAGACACAGTTCTTGTGGCTGATCTGATTCTTTGGCACCTTATCATGGAGGTTGTGCTTGAAGTCTACAAGATTTTGGAATAATCGGCAAATTTAGGAAAAAAAAAACTGCAGTGTTGTGCAGCTGCGCAGGGTATATGCAGCAAGATGCGCAGGTTTGGGCCAGTGGGACACGCTGCTGCGCAGGGTAGGGGCAGCAGGATGTATGGCTGACTCGACTAAGGGCAGCACGGTGCAGTAGTGGGACATGGGTTAGGTGCAGAGTTATGCGGGGTATGTGCAGCAGGACGTGCGGCTGTGCAGGGTATTTGCAGCAGGATGAACGGCTGTGCTGGCCGGTTATGTGCAGCATGATGCATGGTTGCACTGGGTATGTGCAGCAGGCTGTGTGGGCTCTGTGCAGCAGGATTCACTGTGTGGGTTGGCAAATGGGGATAGTTTTTTAATGAAATTTTGTTTGCGAAACTTATCACAATTCTTCGAGAAAGGAATAAACAGCAATGAAAGGACAAGTATACAAAGACCAGATAAGAGTTGTAGTTTTGGCTGTTTGAGAGTGATGCAGCTCATGTACTTTGCACTAGGTTTCCTGCTATACAGTACCCATCATTGTCATACTT
>NC_140965.1:28495629-28518129 GCF_056783735.1 Eptatretus burgeri
ATATACACATATACATATAGTTTGCTCCATCCATTTTCCCTTCTATCCTCATAAGTGCCCCAGCTCCTGCTGATGAGAAACACCCCCATAACATTAGGGTTGGGTACATGTACTCGATCTAGAAGCACATGCGGAGGGTGATCGACTTTTTCTCTGTTGTCCAGTTGAAAGGAGTGTTTGTAATGGCCATTTTTCATGCTGATCATGAATCCGTTGAAAATTTTGACCAAGGATGATGTCTTACAATATTACATGCCCTTGTAAGCCATAATTATCAAATTTTTACCTTAAAAGTGGGTAAATTTGGTGGCCATTTTGAATTTTTGCATTTTACCAACCTAAGACGTCATCCTCTGTCAAAAAGTTCAACGAATTCGTGATCAGCGTTAAATTTGGCCATAAAAAACACTCCTTTCAAAAAAAGTATGGTTGTATGCCAACCCTAATAACATGATGCTGCAACCACCATGCTTCACAGTAGGGATGGTGTTCTATGGGTGATGTGTTTGGTTTATGCCAAACGTATTGTTTTGCATTTTGGTCAAAATATTCAATCTTGGTTTCATCAGAGCACAAAACCTTTTGCCCCATGGCTTCAGATTCTCCGGAGTGGTTTTTTGCATACCTCAAATGGGACTCAAGGTGGGCTTTTTTGAATAATGGCTTGCTTCTTGCCACCCAACCGTACAGACCAGATGTGTCAAGTGCTTTGGATATTGTTGTCACATGCACATTGTGACCAGTCTTTGCCATAAAGGCATGTAGCTCTTTCAAAGTTGCCATTGGCATCTTGGTGGCCTCTCTGCTCAGTGTTCTCCTTGCTTGGTCATTCAGTTTGGAGGGTCGGCATGATCTCGGTAGGGTCTTGGTGGTACCATACGCCTTCCACTTCTTAATGATTGTCTTGACTGTGCTCCAACGGATATTTAAGGCCTTTAAAATATTTTTATACTCATCCCCTGATCTGTGCCTTCCATAACTTTATCAGACCGGGCTTTGCGTTGATCTTTTGATCTTTCGAAAGCTCCTTGGTACTCATGGTTGAACGTTTGCTGTGAAATGCACGTCCCAGCAGAGGAAACCTACAGGAACAGCTGATTTTATTCTGAAATAATCAGAATCACTACTGCGTAACTCAGGTGGAGGCCAATTAATGTGGTGTGTGATTTTGAAGGTGATTGGTTACACCTGAGCTTATTTACAATTGCTATTATAAGGGGGGTGGACACACATCCAATCAAGATATTCTAGTTTTGTTTTTTAAATTAATTTTCTGAAATTTGTAGAATTTGTTTTTCACGCGAAAGTTGTGGGTTACGATGTGTAAATAAAGGTGGAGAAAGTCTTATTTAATGCAATTTAATTCCAGGTTATAAGGCAACAAAAGGTGAAAATTATGAAAGGGGTGTGGACTTTCTTTTGGCACGTTATGCACACACACACACACACACACACACACACACACACACACACACACACACACACACACACACACACACACACACACACACACACACACACACACACACACTGTTCAAATTTCTGCCATCTAATTAATTGCAAGTCAATCGCATACGATAATCCTGAGACTCTTTTTCGAGACACAAACTCCACACAAAGTCCCTTCATGGTCTAAATGTTGACTAATATGTGTTTCCTTGTGTTGGCTTAGTGGTTAGGGGTAGTGGGCTTTGGATCTAAAGGTCCTGAGTTCAAATCCCTCTCAGCTGTTGAATTAATACCAGGTGGGGTTAACTCGACCTGTCATCCTTCCGAGGTCGGCAAAATGAGTGCCAGCTTGCTGGTATACTGTGTCGGAGTGGCGACCCGTCCAGGATTGTGCCCAATCGCCAAGGAGACTGCTTAAGCAGCACCAACGCTCTGCACAGAGTATGGTCCCAATATCCTCCACCTCCTCATTCATTCTTAAGTGCCTCAACTCATTCACTTTGAAGTGCTTTAACTCATTTCACTTCACTTTTTTAGAATAAGATCTTTTCACACGTAAATGCAGGCAGTGTGTGTGTGTGTGTGTATGTATGTGGACGGGTATGTACATGAATATGTGCATGTGTGTGTTTGTATATGTTCCCACGATATACTCACTCTCGTTGAGGAAGATGAGACCAGTTATCGAACCACTCTCCTTTTTGGTATATATTTTATATGTCAATATTATACCATTATCTTATATGCCTGCCGTTCTTGTATACCATGACGGTTTATATGGCCGAAAGCTTGTCACCAACAAAGATAATCCAGAATCTACGTCCATAACTCATTGAATTTCTTCGGTTATGAACTTTATACAAATGAGGCACCCTATTCGTTGTGTGGAATTTCTGCTATTTACTATATATATATATATATATATATATATATATATATATATATATATATATATATATATATATATATATATATATATATATATATATATATATATATATATATATATATATATATATATATATGAGTGCTGGGATCGCGTGAGACACAAGAGTCACATTAACTCGTGTCTGTGAGCCATCTTGGTTCGTGATACGTCTCCGACCAAAGTCCTTGTTGTTAATTCCAATGCCTCGCTGGATAATCGAAGCGTGGAATAAAGGTTATTAAAAGCAATTTCAGCTCAGCTCGGCGAATGGCTGTCCTGAAAAAGATTACGAGCGAGGAGAATGCACGAGGCGCACAAGATGGACCCCGCATGAGGATATCTTGGGGGGGGGGCGTACGTCCCCGGCGGGTTTCCGAGAACACGCTTTAACCGGCTGTGCCGTGGCATTTTTTACGACACCTGTCTGACCCGGGCCGTGGCGAGCTCCGCACCTTCCTCGGCTGCCTTCGCGCTGCGTGCGGAGGGTGATCGGCTGTTTTATGTGGGAGCCGCGAATAAAAGCGCGAACGTCAATAAAATACAGCTAATGGCGCTTTAACCCCCGGCCATTAAAGTGTCAGGGATTAAAACCCCCGAGGGACGGGGGATAGCGAGTCCTGAAATTGATTAGGGTGACTGTCCGGCAATGTCTCGTGTGAACCGCTCCATATAATTGACCTTCTTTGCAACGACAGGGGGGGAGAGAGAGAGAGAGAGAGAGTGAGAGAGTGAGAGAGTGAGAGAGTGAGAGAGTGAGAGAGTGAGAGAGTGAGAGAGTGAGAGAGTGAGAGAGTGAGAGAGAGAGAGAGAGAGAGAGAGAGAGAGAGAGAGAGAGAGAGAGAGAGAGAGACAGAGACAGAGAGAGAGAGAGAGAGAGAGAGAGAGAGAGAGAGAGAGAGAGAGAGAGAGAGAGAGACAGCCAGCCAGCCCATGACCATTGAGACAGACGTGAACATCTCCAAAGGTTCCCGGGGTGGGGGTAGGGGAGGAGGCTTGGGACAAAGAGGACCGCACAGCCAGGCCGGAAATTTGACACCAGCAGCACGCGTGAACACAAGCACATGTGTGAGCGGAGTGCGGGTGGAGGGAGCACAGAGCGAACAAAGGGTAGATTCAGTTTAATAAAGGCAGCACCAAAGAGCTTGTCACTGGCAGCCTTTCAAAGCGTTGCCAGCGCAATCCCGCCGCATCTAAAAAGCGCGGGCCGCGTTTACCCAAAAGCGCTCGAGCGCATTCCCTGTGAGACAAGTGACGTACGCGCGCGACTCGGCGCAAGGCTGGCGGTGCGTTCGTCGCTCGGAGAGGGGAACTGAGAAGCGAGGAGAGAGGGAGTCGGAGAATGGGGGAGGGGGGGGTTGGGAAAGCGGGGGTCCGTGGGTTTCGTTGTAATCTCGCCGATCGGCCGCGCGATAAAATCACGCCGAAATGACAACCCACGAGTCGCGCGTTAATTAACGCTCTCCCCAGCGGGATTCGGCGCTCGCTGGCATCTCTCTGCTTCGCGCGGTCCCTTCGCCTCTCCTGGCCTGCGCCTTGTTAACCCCTCACTGCTTGCCTTGCACTACACCTATCCTCGCACCCCTCCCCCAGCTCCCACCGCGCGCCTTGCACCTGCGAGCACGCCGCGGGACACGTGGAGAGATCGCGCAGCAGGCCATTTGAGGACCCTGTCGGGGCGTGAAAAAGTGGCGAAAACGAGCGGTGCTTTCTGCACCGAGTGGCCGATTAAATCGGGAGAAGATTACGTCTGGCTGCGCTGATTTTAAAGCAATAATTTCCATCAACGTTCCATTCTTGCTTTGTATTTGTTCCTCCAAAATAAATAGAGCATTTCCTTTGACTAATGAAACCCGAGAGAATCACGTGATGTCATCTACAACACAAGCAGAGAAGAAAGATTAATTTTTAAATGCTAAAAGGGACGCCAAATGTAATAAGGTCTTGTTCATATGATACATATTGGTGTTTGTGTGTTTGTGTGTTTGTGTGTTTGTGTGTTTGTGTGTTTGTGTGTTTGTGTGTTTGTGTTGTTAGTGTTAGTGTTTGTGTTTGTGTTATACAGGTCACGTACAATATTTGTGTATGTAACATGTAGTATAAGACGAGCAAATACAACCTGTGGCTTCGCTGATGGGAATATTCATGGCGGGCGGGGAGAAAGGAGAGAGAAGGGAGGGGAGATATAGAAGAGGGAGAGAGGAGGAGGATGGGGGCAAGAGAAGGGTAGTGGGGAGGCAAAGGGGGTGTATGACTGTTGTTGACTTAATGGTTAGGGTGGTGGGCTTGGGATCTAAGGATCCTGAGTTCAACTTCCACTCAGCTGTTGAATTAATACAATGTGGGGTTGACTCTGCCTGTCATCCTTCCAAGGTTGGAAAAATGAGTGGCAGCTTGCTGGTATCCTGCGTCAGAGTGGCGACCCGTCCAGGATTGCGTCCAATAGCCAAGGAGACTGATTCAGCAGCACCGACACTCTGCACATAGTATGGTCCCAATAGATGGAAGGGGTGTTCTGGGAATGTGTTTGATAGGGTAACTTGAGGGGGGGGAGGGGAAAAAACTGCAAAAAAAAAGCATGAATTTGTCTAATTCACACATTCTTTAACACCCCTTCCTCTCCTCGACCTCCAGAGAGTGGAGAGTTGTGTGGTGGGGGAGGGGGTTTGGGAGGATGATAGCGTGAGGGGAGGAAAGGGAAGGCAGCGTGAGGGGAGGAAAACGAAGGCAGCGTGAGGGGAGGAAAAGGAAGGCAGCGTGAGGGGAGGAAAAGGAAGGCAGCGTGAGGGGAGGAAAAGGAAGGCAGCATGAGGGGAGGAAAGGGAAGGCAGCATGCAGGGAGGAAAGGGAAGGCAGCGTGAGGGGAGGGAATGGAAGGTAGCGTGAGGGGAGAGAATGTGAGGCAGCGTGAGGGGAGGGGAAGACGGCAGTGTGGAGGGAGGAGAAGACGGCAGTATGAGGTGAGAGGAAAATAGCAGCACGAGGTGAGGGTAAATCAGCGTGAGGTGAGGGTAAAGCAGCATGAGGTAAGGGTGAGCGGTGTGAGGGGAGGGGAAAGCTGCGTAAGGGCAAGTGAAGGAAGCATGAGGGAAGGGTACGGGAAGGAAGCGTAACACTGTTAAATATCTATCAGGATTAGTCTGCACTGTGTCTTCTTTTGTAACATTGTTTGCCTTCTTCCACACCCCACAAATTCCTTGCTTTCCATGCTGTACCTTTACAAGAAATCCATTTCCTGTGCCACATAACTTTCCTCGCATCCTGATTTAAATTCATGTGGTGGTAGAAATGTTCCCAGCTCGGTTTGTCTTTTCCTCCATTGGACCAGCATGGCCCGCACCCTCACTTAGCTGGGACGTTATTCCCCAGAAATCTGTTGAATAGCCTGGATATCTTTGGCAGCTAGGCTCAGCTGCACCTGACCCGGTAGATAATCTGACTAATGCAAGTACATTCCACCGCTTTATATCGAGATGTCATTGATCCATATTTATAGGAATTAATTCACAAACAACAATGAAGGATGTTTTGTCATTTATAGGGCGCAATCCCCGATAAGGAGGTCACATGTCCTTAGGTAAACGGTTGTTAGCCGGAGGACCCTCAGTCACGTGGTCAAGTTCTTGGCATTCTCGGTCAATTAGAGATCAGATGTGGCACGAAGTATTTTTTGTTGTATACATTGTCGAGGCTCGTATGAGAGCTAACACAAAACACACAGCAAGAGGGGCATGAGACAAGAGGGGTGGGAGGGGTAAGAACAAAACAGTGAGGAACAGAGACATTGGGATTAAGAGATCTGTGGAAGAGAGAGGGAATGGAGTGGGGAACATGGGGTATACAAGATGGACATTACAGGGACTTTGAGGAAGGAAAGCAGGGAATTTGAAGGAGGTGGGTTTGGGGTGGATTAACGGTGGTAGAAAAGATCGAGGTTTTGGATTGTGGAAGATAAGAGGTGGTCATGAACAACTGTTTTGAAGGCCTGGAGGGAAGAATGGGATTGAACAAAGTGAGGGAGTTTATTCCAAAGGCGGGGAAAAAAGAGGAATAAAAGAGTGAAGGTGAGCAGTGATTTGTGATTTTGGTACTTTTACCAGAAGGGGGTTGTTGGCGGACCTTGAGCGCCCTGCGGAAATGTGGTGGGGACATATCGCAGACAGAGCAGGGGGGGGCGAGACCGGAGAGGAGATGGTAGAAGACAGAAAGACCACTGACACGCCTGCAGTGAGAGAGTGAGAGGCCCAAAGACTCAGCCTCATCGCGGGAGATACCAATGATTCAAAATGCCTTGGTTTCTGCAGTGTGAAGCCGAGAAAGGTGAGAGGCAGGAGCACCAGGGTAGAGGGGAGAGCAGTACTCCATCAGGCTGCAAACAAAAGCTTTGTATGTGGTCAGGAGCTCAAGTATGCCAAAGAAGGACTTTGCACGATGGAGGATGTCCAGTTGGTGACTGGCTTTGGAGGCCAGTTTGGAAATGTGTCTTTCCCTGGAAAGATCATGGCACACAGTGAGACCCAGAAGCTTTAAAGAAAGAACTTCTTCCAGAGGATTGTTGAGAAAATAGATGGGGGGGGGGGGTTAAACAGTCCTTTCGGAGAGACATATTGAGAGTGTGAGATTTGTCAGGATTGAAAGACATGTTCCACGTGTTGGACCAGTTTGTGATTTTATCCAGATCTGCAGAGAGAGAAGAAGCTGCTGCTTGCCGGTCTGAGGGATGAGAGATGTTGCGACAGAGGGTAGAGTCATCAGCAAGGATATAAAGAGGATTTTCCAGAGAGTCGGAGAGATCATTGATGAAAACCAGAAAAAGAACAGGACCCAGAACACTGCCTTGACCAATTCCAGCCGGGACAGGAAGAAGGGATGAGAGAACTCCATTTCGGGGCACACATTGGCTGCGACAGGAGAGGAAGTCTGCGAGTCATGAGTGGAGATGGCCATGGATACCATAAGAAGAGAGTTTGGTGAGCAGGGCAGGGTGCCAGACCGTGTCAAAAGCACACGATATGTCATGGGATACGGCTCTGATTTCATGTCTGGCATTGAGCACCTCCATACATTGTTGGGAGAGCAGAAGCAGCATATCCAGGGTCGGGTGACCTGGTCTGAAACCAAATTGATGATCGGAAATCAAGCCATTGGAGAAGAGGAAGGACTTAATGTCTGAAGTGATAATGTATTCCACAAGCTTGCTGATCAGGAGAAGGCTGATTGGTCTGTAGTTGCAGGGATCTATTTTTGTACCTTTTTTAGGCAGGGCATTATGTGTGCTGATTTCCAAGCAGATAGCAGATGACCTTGAGCAAATGAGAGGGTCAATAGAACAGAGAGAGGGTGAGCAAGAGCAGAGTCGCAGGTTTTTAGGACACATGGGCTGATGCCGTCTGGACCGGTTGCAGTATCTGAGTCGAGGTTTGACAGCAAACTCTCCACTTTGTCAGAAGAAAAGGACACAGAGTCCCGGGACAGTTGGGTGCGACTGGGTAAGGTGGGTATAGAAAGCGATGGGTTTCAGACACAAGAGTTACATGCAAACACCGAGTTTAGGCATTCAGCCTTTTCACATGCGGTATCAGCAGTGCGGCCATTTGAGGTAAGGGAGGGGATGGAGGGGGAACATACACCAGAAACAGATTTGATTTGACACCACCAGGATTTGGAGGAGGGAGAGAGGTTTAAGAGTTCAGACTTGAGATTACAAAGATGCTGTTTTCTGGCTCTCCTGAGGGTAGACACACACTTATTCCGAGCTTTATGGAAAGAACTGAAATTACTCTCAGTTGGGTTTCCTTTCCATGAGGTGAGGGCAAGTTGTTTCAGGACAACAGCCTTACCACAAGCTTCACTATACCATGGGCAGGAGGAAGCGTAGGACAACTGAAGACGAGATGGAATAAATATGTGCATAAGAGAGAGCAAGTTTCTCTGAAAGAATTCCCAGGATGAGTTGATGTCGGAGGAAATAGAGATGGGAGACCAGTCTAGAAGTTTGATGGCTGCTTGAAGTCCTTGCCAGTCGGCCTGAGTGAAATGCCAGACTCGACGGCACTGAGGTGGTTCTCTAATAATAGCCAGAGAGATGTCTACTTTGACAAGCATGTGGTTAGAAGAACCGATTGGAGCAGAGGAAGAACAGCAGATATTTTCAGGGAAATTGTTCAAAATCAGATCCAGAAGAGATGGAGTACTATTGGTTTGAGATCCAGGTCGGGAAGTTGACCAATTGAGTCAATCCCAATGAATCACAGAGTCTTTTGCTGAAGTGACGTGGCAGGTGAGAGAGGTACCCACACCCAGCCAACTGGCATGATGACAATTGAAGTCACCACATATGAGGACAAGGGAGTTGAGGATGAGAGGATAGAAGTTGATCCATGTTTTTGGAGAGCGAGATGTATATAGAGTCATCAATGTTTGCTGGATGGTACAACACACAAATAAGCATGAGGTAGGAGTGGAGGGGAAGCTGTAGCTGGAGGTATTCCTGGGGGTGTGGGGGAGTGAGGGCAGTATGTGGTGAGTGAAGTATACAGTCTTTGATGAAGAGAGCAACTCCTCCACCAGGACGAGGCTCAGGTCTCAGGAGGAAGTAATCAGGGAGAGATACTAGAGAGTCAGACACATCTTGAAGGAGAAAAGTTTCTTTTAAGCAGATTATATCTGATTTGTCAGTGGCAACCTACATGGAGAGATCCGTCAGGTTTGAGCAAAGGCCCCGGATATTTTAGGTCCACACTTTTAAAGAAGAGGGAGGGGAGAAGGTTTTGGGTGCAAGGGCGGGGAGGGGGAGGGTTGGAAGAGGGAGGAGTGGGGGGGGAGGTAAGGAGAGTTATTGAAAGAGTGTGGGGGGTTGCAGAAGAGCTTGGGGAGAGGGCCTGATGCGGACGAGAAAAGGCTCGGTGGTGATGGGTTGAGAAACAGTGGGGAGTAATAAGAGATTGGGCAGAGGGCAGTTGAAGATTGGAGCTGGTGGAGTGATGAGGTGAAAGAGAGGAGAGGGAAGGAGGCACCTTTGTGGATGTGAGGGTGGGGAAACTTTGGGAAGGGGGAGTGAGGGGGAAGATTGGAGGGAGAAGGGTGAGAGGGGAGAGTTGAGGGAGAAGGGTGAGGGGGAGTTTTTGAGAAGGCGAGAGGGAAGCTTGGAGGGGGAAGAGTGTGAAGGTTGGTTTGAGAGGGATAGGAGACGATGAAAGCAGGCATGGCCAAGGTGCAAGAGGGCGACAGGAGAGGTGGGGAGAGGGGAAGAATGAGACTTGGTAGAGGTACGTGAAGAAGAATGGAGCAGGCAGGAGGAGGTACAAGATTTGAGGGGTTGGGAAGAGGAGGAGGTGTGCTGAGAGGAAGCAAGAAGCATGTTTGTGGTGATGAGTGAACTGATTGAGAGAGTGAGATATATGTTAGGTTAGAATGGAGCCCACAAATGTGAGAACACCACACACTTTGGGACAACAGAGGAGGAGCTGATACTGAAACAGAAGACAGAGAAGAGGTGCCAAGAGCAGAGGTAGGATGAGGGGAAAGATAAGGAGAGAGGATATCGGGTGAGGTGTTCGGAGGAGGTAGATTTGAGGAGGTAGGGGTAAATTGGTACTGAAATTGGAAAAAAAAGGATGATTGATGGAACATGAACATGCATTGCAAGTGGGATTTTAAAATTTTTAAGCAAGAGGGATGAATTAAAGGAGAATTAAGAGAATGGAGAAAAGAAACGTTGTAACCGTGGGACGTTTTAGACGCGGGATGAAGAGAAGGTAGAATTGAAAAAAATCCTTTTGCAGAAGAAGATGAAGAGTAGTGAATTATTATACAATACCGAGAACCACACATGTGAAAGAGGAAGCTGTAACATTTTAAGATACCTTTTTGTTTATTTTATTTTATTTTATTTTATTTTATTTTATTTTATTTTATTTTATTTTATTTTATTTTATTTTAATTTAATTTAATTTAATTTAATTATTATTATTATTATTATTATTATTAATATTATTATTATTATTTTTTTTTTTTTTAATTCTTTGATAAAGATTATGTAAGATTAGGAAAAGGAAAGGTTAAAGAAAATCGTGAAGGTGTTGGTGAAGTTGGATCGACAAATGCAGAAGGAAGCTGATAGTTCGACTAAATTAGAGGAAGAAGAAGAGGGGGTAAAAACGTGGTGACAGGAGGTGCAACGTGGGAGTTTAAAAGAATTCTTTTTTCTTTCGATTAGGTGAGAATCCGTAAAGAAATGGTTGAAGAAAAAACGGTGAAGGTGCATGGTGAATGTAGGTTGGCAAAAGTAGTACTAGTACATGGAGATCGGCAGAAGAAGGAGGAAGAAGAGTGGGTGCAGGAAGTCACATGGTCGCGTGGGTCACAACGTGCCGTAAAAGGTAATTTTTTTTTGTTTTTAAAAATATATATTTTGAGACATGAAACAGAAGGTTTAGTTGAGAGGGATAGAAGGAGGGTGGAGGGAAAAGTTGAGAAAATAAAAACTGATGGTAATAAAGAGGAAATATAATCAATCGACGCAATTGCACACACAAATGGGAAGAAGGGGGAAGGCCTCAAGGAAACCCGCTATGAAGATGCAACGAAAACTCCACAATTAGCACAAGTTTTAACACAACACCGAACTCGGAACACACAGTAAACAGAGCGAACAAAATGACGGTAAAAACGAGACGAAAACAACCGGAAAACTTGTCTGAGAAAGTCGGCAGAGACCCTGAAGAAAAGCCTCCATGGTTGCTCAAGAACCGGAACCGGACTTTCCCTTAATATCACCTCTCACTACCTTCCGTACCTCTCACCTCTCACTACCTTCCCTTCCTCTCACTACCTTCCCTTCCTCTCACCTCTCACTACCTTCCCTTCCTCTCACCTCTCACTACCTTCCCTTCCTCTCACCTCTCACTACCTTCCCTTCCTCTCACCTCTCACTACCTTCCCTTCCTCTCACCTCTCACTACCTTCCCTTCCTCTCTCCTCTCACTATCTTCCCTTCCTCTCACCTCACTACCTTCCCTTCCTCTCACTACCTTCCCTTCCTCTCACCTCTCACTACCTTCCCTTCCTCTCACTACCTTCCCTTCCTCTCACCTCTCACTACCTTCCCTTCCTCTCACCTCTCACTACCTTCCCTTCCTATCACTACCTTCCCTTCCTCTCACCTCTCACTACCTTCCTTTCCTCTCACCTCACTACCTTTCCTTCCTATCACTACCTTCTCTTCCTCTCACTACCTTCCCTTCCTCTCACCTCTCACTACCTTCCCTTCCTCTCACCTCTCACTACCTTCCCTTCCTATCACTACCTTCCCTTCCTCCACTGCTCCTCACTCTCCCTCCCTCCTCACCCCCCCCTCTTTAGTATTCTGGTCAGCGAAGAGATGGGTGGTATTTCCTCATAGTATAATATTTGTGAAAAAATACACAGTATAATATGTGTATGTAATATACAGTATAATGTGTGTGTATATAATATACCATATAATATGTGTATGTAATATACAGTATAATGTGTGTATATAATATACCATATAATATGTGTGTATGTAATATACAGTATAATGTGTGTATATAATATGTGTATGTAATATACAGTATAATGTGTGTGTATATAATATACCATATAATATGTGTGTATGTAATATACAGTATAATGTGTGTGTATGTAATATACAGTATAATGTGTGTGTGTGTATATAATGTGTGTATGTAATATACAGTATAATGTGTGTGTGTGTGTATATAATGTGTGTATGTAATATACAGTATAATGTGTGTGTGTGTGTGTATATAATGTGTGTATGTAATATACAGTATAATGTGTGTGTGTGTGTATATAATGTGTGTATGTAATATACAGTATAATGTGTGTGTGTGTATATAATCTTCTTCTTCCTCTTTCGGCTTGCTCCAGCTAGGGGTCGCCACAGCGGACCAACTGTCTCCATTTTGCTCTATCCTCCACATCTTCCATTGACACTCCAACCACCCGCATGTCCGCCCTCACCGCATCCATGAACCTCTTCTTTGGCCTTCCTCTTCTCCTCCTGCCTGGCGGCTCCATCTTCAACATCCTTCTCCCGATATACTCCGTTTCCCTCCTGTGCACATGTCCAAACCATCTCAATCTCGCCTCTCTCACTTTGTCTCCAAACCGTCCTACCTGCGCTGTCCCTCTAATACACTCATTTCTTATCCTGTCCATCCTCGTCACTCCCAACGAGAATCGCAGCATCTTTAACTCTGCCACCTCCAGCTCTGCTTCCTGTCTTTTTGTTAGCGCCACCGCCTCCAAACCATACAACATAGCTGGTCTCACTACCGTCTTATATACTTTCCCCTTCACTCTTGCAGCTACCCTTCTGTCACAAATCACTCCTGCAACTCTTCTCCACCCACTCCATCCTGCCTGCACTCTCTTTTTCACTTCTCTCCCACACTCTCCGTTACTTTGGACAGTTGATCCCAAGTATTTAAACCAATCCACCTTCCCCACCTCAACTCCTTGCAACTGCACCATACCACCACCCTCCCTCTCATTTACGCACATATACTCCGTCTTACTCCGACTGACTAACATTCCCCTTCTCTCCAGTGCGTACCTCCACCTCTCAAGGCTCGATTCAGCCTGCTCCCTACTCTCCCTACAGATCATGATGTCATCCGCGAACATCATGGTCCATGGAGACTCTAGTCTGATCTCGTCCGTCAACCTGTCCATCACCATTGCAAACAGGAAAGGGCTCAGAGTCGATCCTTGGTGCAATCCCACTTTAACCTTAAACCGGTCCGTCATTCCTACCGCACACCTCACCGCTGTCACACTGTCCTCATACATATCCTGCACGATCCTCACATACTTCTCCACCACTCCCGACTTCCTCATACAATGCCACAACTCATCTCTTGGCACCCTATCATAAGCTTTCTCTAAATCCACAAACACACAATGTAACTCTTTCTGGCCTTCCCTGTACTTCTCCATCAACATTCTCAAAGCAAACATCGCATCAGTGGTGCTCTTTCCTGGCATAAACCCATATTGCTGCTCACAGATCGTCACCTCTCCTCTCAACCGAGCTTCCACTACTCTTTCCCACAACTTCATGGTGTGGCTTAACAACTTTATCCCTCTGTAATTTCCACAGCTCTGCACATCACCCTTATTCTTGAAAATCGGAATCAGTACACTTAATCTCCACTCCTCCGGCATCCTCTCACTTTCCAAGACTTTATTAAACAATCTGGTTAACAACCCCACTGCCATCTCTCCTAAGCACTTCCATGCCTCCACTGGTATACCATCTGGGCCAACCGCCTTTCCACTTTTCATCTTCTTCATAGCAGTCCTCACTTCATCCTTACTGATCCACCCCACTTCCAGATTCACTATCTCCACCTCTTCCAACCTTCTCTCTCTCTCATTTTCTTCATTCATCAGCTCCTCAAAGTACTCCATCCACCTTCTCAACACACTCTCCTCGCTCGTCAGCACATTCCCATTTGCGTCCTTTATCACCCGAACCTGCAGCACATCCTTCCCAGCTCGGTCCCTCTGTCTTGCCAATCGGTATAAATCCTTTTCCCCTTCTTTTGTATCCAGCTTCTCATACAGCTCGTCATATGCCTTTTCCTTGGCCTTTGCCACCTCTCTTTTTGCTTTTCGACGCCACTCCTTGTACTCCTGCCGACTTTCTTCATCTCTCTGACTATCCCACTTCTTTTTAGCCAACCCCTTCTTCCTTATACTTTCCTGTACTTCCTCATTCCACCACCAAGTCTCCTTATCTTCCTTCCTCTGTCCAGATGTCACACCAAGTACCTTCCGCGCTATCTCCCTCACAACTTCTGCTGTCGTTGCCCAATCATCCCACCCATCTTTACCACCATCCAGCGCCTGTCTCACCTCCTCCCTAAATTTCACGCAACAGTCTTCCTCCTTCAGCTTCCACCATCTGGTCCTTGGTTCAGCCCTCACTCTCTTCCTCAACCTCACCTCGAAAGTCATCCTGCAGACCACCAATCGATGCTGTCGAGCTACACTCTCCCCTGCCACAACCTTACAGTCACTAATCTCTTTCAGGTTGCATCTCCTACTTAAGATGTAATCCACCTGTGTGCACTTTCCTCCACTCTTGTATGTCACCCTGTGTTCCTCCTTCTTCTGGAAATACGTGTTTACCACTGCCATTTCCATTCTTTTTGCAAACTCTACCACCATTTGCCCTTCCACATTTCTCTTGTTGAGACCGTACCTCCCCATCACCTCCTCATCCTCTTTATTCCCTTCCCCAACATGTCCATTGAAATCTGCTCCAATCACCACTCTTTCATCCTTGGATACACTCTCCACCACTTCATCTAACTCACTCCAGAAATCTTCTTTATATTCCATCTCACACCCCATATGTGGGGCATATGCACTGATGACATTCATCATCACCCCTTCAATTTCCAACTTCACACTCATCACTCGGTCAGACACCCTCCTCACCTCCAATACCCTCTTGACATGATCTTCCTTCAGGATTATCCCGACACCATTTCTCCTCCCATCCACACCATGGTAGAACAGTTTGAAACCACCTCCAATGCTCCTCACCTTACTCCCCATCCACTTGGTCTCTTGTACACACAGTATGTCCACCTTTCTTCTCTCCATCATATCAGCCAACTCTCGCCCTTTGCCAGTCATCGTCCCAACATTCAGAGTTCCAACTCTCACCTCCACACTTCTACCCTTCCCCCTCTCCCACTGCCTCCGGACTCGCCTTCCCCGTCTCCTCCTCCTTCGCCCAGCAGTAGCACAATTTCCACTGGTACCCTGCTGACCACCGGTACCGGTGGCGGTCGTTGGTAACCCGGGCCTCGACCGATCCGGTATGGAAATTCGTTTTGTTGTCCGCATAATGATTTGGCATAGGTTTTTACGCCGGATGCCCTTCCTGACGCAACCCTGGTCGCCTCTTACGACACACAGGGATATGGTACACCTATTCTAACCGGGGCATACACCGGGCCCAGTACAACTGGTGCTCATTTCGCCGACCTCGGAAGGATGGCAGGCTGGGTCAACCCCCTGGTGTTTTCGACTTGGTTTATATATATAGAGATATATATATATATATATATATATATATATATATATATATATATATATATATATATATACATTATATAAATACATACATATATATATATATATATATATATATACACATATACATACATATATTAATTCAGTGTCCCAACGGGGCTTGAACTCAGGACCTCTTGGGTCCCAAGCCACTGCCCTTACCACTGCGCCAACACCAGGCTTATGTGTGTGTATATAATGTGTGTATGTAATATACAGTATAATGTGTGTGTGTGTGTATATAATGTGTGTATGTAATATACAGTATAATGTGTTTGTGTGTATATAATGTGTGTATGTAATATACAGTATAATGTGTGTGTGTATATATATATATATATATATATATATATATATATATATATATATATATATATATATATATATATATATATATATATGTATGTAATATACAGTATAATGCGTGTGTGTATATAATATGTGTGTATGTAATATCCAGTAGAATGTGTGTGTATATAATATACCATATAATATGTGTGTATGTAATATACAGTCTAATGTGTGCGTATATAATATACCATATAATATGTGTGTATGTAATATACAGTCTAATGTGTGCGTATATAATACACCATATAATATGTGTATGTAATATACAGTATAATATGTGTGTATGTAATATACAGTATAATGTGTTTGTATGTAATATACAGTATAATATGTGTGTGTAATATACAGTATAATGTGTGTGTATATATATATATGTGTATGTAATATACAGTATAATGCGTGTGTGTATATATGTGTGTATGTAATATCCAGTAGAATGTGTGTGTATATAATATACCATATAATATGTGTGTATGTAATATACAGTCTAATGTGTGCGTATATAATACACCATATAATATGTGTATGTAATATACAGTATAATGTGTGTGTATGTGATATACAGTATAATGTGTGTGTATGTAATATACAGTATAATGTGTGCGTATATAATATACCATATAATATGTGTGTATGTAATATACAGTATAATGTGTGTGTATATAATATGTGTATGTAATATACAGTATAATGTGTGTGTAAATAATGTGTGTATGTCATATACAGTATAATGTGTGCGTATATAATACGTGTGTATGTAATATACAGTATTTTATGTTATGTATATTATGTGTGCATATAATATAGAGCACAATATGTCACTGATAATGAGTGTGTATACAATATACATTGTTAAATATATCACATTTAGAATGTGTGTGTAATATCAAGTGTAATATGCCACATATAATGTGTAGATATTATACAGTATAACATGTCAGGTAAAAAAGTGTGCATATAATATACAGCATAATATGTTGCGTATAATTTGTGTTTCTATAATATACAGTGCAATATGTCACATAGAATATGCGTATATATTGTTGCAGATCCGGGGATCAAGACTGCCACGAGGGGAAACACTTGGGTCCCTCACGAACGCCAGGTCCTGAAGCCGCCGGGCACAGATAGCTCCGCACATCAGCAGGCTGCGAAGCAACTATGAAGGTCGATTTGCACAGCCAATCAGGTCAGGGTTACACTACTTCGCGTGATACCTTACCTGCAGACGGCCAGCTAATCGGGGTCAGTGCCCTCAGCGTACACTCAGATTACTGCTGAACATTACAGTGAGTGTGCGCTGGCTGACAAAGCAAATTATCGGGGGACAACGTCCCACTAACCTTACTTGTAAATTGCACTGCATCGGACCAATAAAGGAAAAGATAATCAAGATGGATTGGAAACGACAACAAATAATTATTTATTACAAGCAAACAATATATGTATTTATATATGTATGTATATGTATGTATATGTATATATATGTATATGTATATATATATATATGTATATGTATGTATATGTATATATATGTATATGTATATATATATATATATGTATATATATATATATATATATATTCTTCTCGTCTTCTCCAGAAGCGCTGGTCCAATGAAGGGGAGATTTCACAACTGTATTCGGGAGATGTATGCGATATAAGTTTGTTAATTTCGAATTGATAGGTCACATGCTTTGGCCGCCATGTTGGATTTAAGAAAAATATTAAATAATTTTTTCTCTGGAATTCCTTAAGCCATCGAAGTGAAAATTTGCAAGTGCCTTCCTCCCTCAAGTCTGCATACATGGTAAAAAGTTTTACATCAGAAGTCACATGGTTTGGCGGCCATCTTGGACAGAAAAATAGAGCTTGTCCGATTTACACGAAACTTCACAAATTTGTTCGGGTCGACGATGGAAAGCAGAATTTAAATTTATGATATTATCGGTCACAAGGTTCGGCAGCCATCTTGGATTTAAAATGAATAAATTTTAAAAATCTTCTTCTCCAGAAGGGCAAGACAGATTAAGACGAAACTTCAAAAAATATATTCCCCATGAGGTCCTTTCTCAAGTTTGTTAATTTCTTCTTGATCGGTCACATGATCATCATACCTGGTGTTGGCTCAATGGTTAGGGTAGTGGCTTGGAATCCTCTGATCCTGAGTTCAAACCCCACTCCACTGTTGAATTCATACCAGGTGGGGTTGACTCTGCCTGTCATCCTTCCGAGGTCGGCAAAATGAGTGCCAGCTTGCTGGTATACTGTGTCGGAGTGGCGACCCGTCCAGGATTGTGTCCAATAGCCAAGGAGACTGCTTAGGCAGCACCAACGCTCTGCATGGAGTATGGTCCCGATGGATGGATGGTCACATGATTTGGCAGCCATCTTGAAAAAACCCTAAAACCTTCAAACATCTCCAGAAGCGCTGGTCCGATGAAGGGGAGATTTCATAACTATATTCGGGAAAGGAAGGCGATATAAGTTTGTTAATTTCGAATTGATAAGTCACATGGTTTGGCCGCTATGTTGGATTTAACAAAAATATTAAATGTTTTTTCTGGAACCGCTGAACCTAACGAATCGAAAATTTGCAATTATCATTTGCCATCGCGTGTGCACGCGTGGTAAAAATTATGACGTCACAGGTCACATGGTTTGGCGGCCATCTTGGATAGAAAAACGCACCTTTACCGATTAACACGAAACTTCACAAACATGTTCCATTACCCAATTGGAAGCAGAATATAAATTTGTGATGTCATAGGTCGCATGGTTCATCAGCCATCTTGGATTGAAAAATAACTTTAAACGTCTTTTTCTCTGAAACGGCTGAACAGATCCAGGCGAAACTCCACCACTATGACCGCCTCTCCATGACGAATAAAAAGTTCTCACCCCTTTTTGAGGTACGACACAACGTTTGGCAGCCATAGTGGATTGAAGGAAAAATATTAATTAATGTTTACTCTGAAACTACTGTATCAATAAATGTGAATCATCAGCGATGTGATGGAACAGTCATGTGGAATGAAGGTTTGAAATTTCAACGGGATCGGGCCCAGGGTTTGGCAGCCATGTTGGATTTAAGAATAATATTAAATAATGTTTTCTCTGGAACTGCCGAACCTGTCGAAACGAAAATTTGCAATTATCATCTCCCATCGTGTATGCACACGTGGTAAAAATTATGACGTCATAGGTCACATGGCTTGTCCGCCATCTTGGATTGAAGGATAAATATTAATTAATGTTTACTCTGGAACCGCTGCTTCTATATATGTGAAACTTCACATTTATAATTCAGGCGACATGCGAAACAAAAGTTTAAAATTTCAATCTGATCGGTCACGCGGTTTGGGAGCCACAATTATTTAATTATTTGAATCTGGAAGCCAGTAATAACGAAATTGAACGCTTTGTGCTGCCCGGTTCGTAACTCGTCTGTTCCGCGCCGTCTTGAAGCATGCCTGTGTTTGTATCACCATTAAATAATGTTTTCTCTGGCACCGCTTATCCTTTCAATGGGAAAATTGCGACTATGATTTAAGTCCCATGTTGTATCAAAGGTGGACGGACTGGGTACCCGGTCATTACTGCCAGCAGTTATAAAGTGGCAGTTCTAGTTATATATATATATATATATATATATATATATATATATATATATATATATATATATATATATATATATATATATATACATACATACATACATACATACATACATACATACATACATACATACATACATGGGGCGTAGTGGCGTGCACCTGCAATCCAGCTACGCGGAGGCTTGGGTTGGAGGATCGCTTGAGGACGGGCGCTCTGTGCTGGGCCGCGCTATGAGAGGGTGTAGGGCAGCCCGGAATCATGACGAAACCAAATCCTTATCCCTGTGTCTTAAGAGGTGACCAGGGTTGCGTCAGGAAGGGCATCCGGCGTAAAACCTGTGCCAAATCAGTATGCGGATCATAACGGATGATCCGCTGTGGCGAACCCTAACGGGAGCAGCCGAAAGAACAACAACATATATTATTTATATATATATATATATATATATATATATATATATATATATATATATATATACATGTATATTGTTACGTTTGAGGGGGGGGGGTATGCATTCAAAGGGTAATTAGGATGTTTAATTAGGTATGCCATGCTGTTCGAGTTTACCAGGATCTCGATGTAATAAGTAGCAATTCAGTGGTGATAAGTTGTCTAGTAAATGTTCATTTCTTCAAGGGGGGAAATGATAATTGTCACGTAATTAGATAGGGACACGGGATAGGGTAAGTGTGTCTGCGTAAACCCCTTTTTGGTATTCTCTGGAGACTGGCCGTGACGTCACAGGACAGTGCAGCGGATAGCTCCGCCCCGTGATCACGATTGGCAGAAGGCGACGGCAGTGGGCCAATAAATGGCTCGATTGGAGGTGACGAGGGCAGGAGGATAAAAAGGTTCTGTTCGGGGTCGAAAAGGAAGAGGAAGAAGATTACAACCAAAAGATCGTGTTTTTTTTGGTGGGGAGGCTGTTGCGCGGGGAGCATCCTTGTTGTTGTGCTGATTCGATCGTGTTCTTGATCGTGTCTTGGAGCCTTGCTGAGCCTCGTGCCTCACCTTGGTTGGCTCTGGGGTTCTGCTGATTAGGAGTACGGGGTCGAACGGCGGGCGGACCTGCCTCCCTCTCCTGCTCGCAACTTGGCGCCAGAACTGGTTCCCTGGCGGCTGTGAGCGGACTTGGGCCAAGACCAGGAGGTCGACAGCACCACGGTTTCTCCTGCCCCCCTGACGAGAGCAAGGCCAGCTCGTCCGACGTCGATCCAGGGACAGTTGCGTCCACACCGCGGTCCAGCCTGACCACCAGAAATAGCTACGTTGTGTGTGTGTGTGTGTGTGTGTGTGTGTGTGTGTGTGTGTGTGTGTGTGTGTGTGTGTGTGTGTGTGTGTGTGTGTGTGTGTGTGTGTGTGTGTGTGTGTGTGTGTGTGTGTGTGTGTGTGTGTGTGTGTGTGTGTGTGTGTGTGTGTGTGTGTGCTTGGCGCCTTAGAAGGTTTGAGATCTATATATTCATTGGAATTGTCTGTGTTTTTCCCCACGCCCGATCCCACACCATCCCGTCGAATCGCCCCGGATCCCTCTTCTTTCCGAGTCTTGTTATTTCTGGTTTATAGTAAAAACGAATAAACATAATCAACTCAGTGAAAAGTGACTCGTGCCACCTTCCTCGTCCCGTTTGCGGTAGAGCGATTAGAACCGCCATGTTTGGGTTATAAATAAATAAACCGCCTCCATCGTTTCGGCTCATTCTACGTTGGCGGGACTGTTCAAGTCCCGTGTATGTCACATTGGTGTCAGGGTGTTGGATGTTCGAACCCCTCTAAATTATATTTGGTATCGGGAGAATATACCAAGATTAAAATCTCGCCACGAATTGGAATATAAAATTACTACAGAAAAGCGCGCGAGCGCGGGAAAATTTTGGCGGGATTTTTCAAATTTAAATTAATTGGCGGCAAACGGAACTTCTGCACCATGGCGGATGTGCAGATGTTTGAGGAGGAAGGCCACGTGACTGGCAGCGAGTCGGGGGAAGAAGGGAGAGACGGGGGTAGGGTTGGAACCTCCCCCATTCCGAGCGTGGACCGTGCTTCATCGCCCGTAACGGAGCCGGCAGCGCCGGAAACCGGCACGATGACGATCTGGACAATGTTGGAATGTTTAATGAGTGCAATTACAGCACAGGGGGCAAAAATGACGGCACAGAGGGCACAAATGGCAGAAATGATGGCACAAATGGAAAATCAATTCGTGACACAGAGGGCAGAAATGACGGCACAGAGGGCAGAAATGACAGATCAATTGGGGGTAATGGGGGAACAGTTGGGTGCACGGATTGATTTAATGAGGGATGGATTGGGGGAAAAGATGGAGAAAATGAAAACTGAGATGCAGGAGTGTGTGGATGTTAAATTGGGAGAAATACAAAGCAAATTCGAGGATAGATTGGAGGAAACAAAGGTAGAAATTACATTGGAGGTGGGAAAATATACGAAAAAAATTGGTAGATAAAATTGATGCAACGAACATTCGGGTTGATAAAGTGGATGAAAGCCTGGAACGTCATCGTGCCTGTGTGGATGCTCGTATGCAGCTGCAAGTTGAAGAGTGGGGAGAGCTGAGGAAGCAAGGGATGAATTTGGCGGAGGAGGTAAAAGGATTGGAGGCTCGTTTGGACGAACAATATAAAATATGAGCCAAGATGAAGTCTTGGATAAAGGCCTGGTAGAGCCGTCTTTTGTAAGTAGAGTGTCCGGGTTGGTTGAGGAGCAGCTACAAACTCGCGACGGAGCCTTGGAGGAGGTTGTGCAGGCCAGAAGGTCCTGCGGGAAGAGGTGAATCGGTCCATTCAACGTTTGGAACAGGAGGCAAAATTGACCCATGAGACCCTCACCACAAAATATTTTTGGCCACAGTGGGCTCCGAAATTGGATACGCAGCCACAAGGGTGTTTGATCCCTGGGCTGGATTCGGACAAGGGAGAAACTGAGAAGCGGGCCACCGTAAAAGTGATCCCCCTGGTAAATTTCGAAGGGTCAGGGAGCGTTGAAGCTTTTCTGACGCAATTTGAGT